>NC_132848.1:909090-1212121 GCF_048164855.1 Canis lupus baileyi | reverse complement strand
GAGAAAAGGTGGGCCTTGCTCAGCCATTAGAAACGACAAATACCCACCATTTGCTTCAACGTGGATGGAAGTGGAAGGTATTATGTTGAGTGACGTAAGTCAATTGGAGAAGGACAAACATTGTATGTTCTCATTCACTTGGGGAATATAAATAATAGTGAAAGGGAATATAAGGGACGGGAGAAGAAATGTGTGGGAAATAACAGAAAAGGAAGACAGAACATAAAGACACCAAACTCTGAGAAAAGAACTAGGGCTGAGGGAAGTGGAGGAAGGCCGGGTTGGGTGTGAATGGGTGAGTGGCACTGAGGGGGACACTTGACGGGATGAGCACTGGGTGTTATTCTGTATGTTGGCAAATTGAGCACCAATAAAATGTAAATTTATTATTAAAAAAAAAAGAAAGAAAGAAAGAGTGGCACCTGTGTGGCTCAGTCAGTTAAGCCTCTGCCTTAGGCTCAGATCATGATCCAGGTCCCAAGGCAGGCTCCCTGTTCAGCAGGGAACCTGCTGCTCCCTCTCCCTCTGCCCCTCTTGCTCATGCTTTTTCTCTCCTCTCTCTCTCAAATAAATAAATAACATCTTTGAAAAACAAACAAACAAACCCACAAGGAAGAGAAATCTCCCATGTAGAAGAATTTCAAACATTTGTGCAGACATTCCACCCTCAAGTTCATGAGCATAGCTTACCAATCTTTTTTTTTTTTAGCTTACCAATCTTATGTGTGGAATACACATAGTAACTTCCTTCTACAAAATATATTATGAAAAACTTAGAATGATAATGATAATATAACTCATAATAATAATAATAATAATCACTTTACTATGAAGAAAGATGACAAACACTACCTCAGCAAGATGATCACATCGATGCCAAGACTGATAAATCCTGTTGATAGTATCTATCCTTTATATGATATAATGAAAATGGCAGTATATCTCTGTATATAATCCACAAAAACAGTTCAGTCATGAGATAAACCACAGACATGTACCAACTGAGGGAAATTTTACAAAATACTCTACTTCTCAAAGTGTTCCAGTTCAACAACAACAAGCAAAGGCTGAAAGACTGTCACAATGCAGAGGAGCCTAAGAAAACAGGAGGAAAAATGGAGTGTGATATTACGGATGGTAAAGTAGCAAAAACTAAGGAAATATGAATAATGTATGGTCTTTGGTTACTGCGAATATTTTAATTTGATTCATTAGCTATTATTTGTACTGTATTAATATATCAATAATTGGAGAAATTGAGTGCAAGGGCATGTGAATGCACTGTACTATCTTCTCAATTTCCCTATAAATCTTTTTTTCCTAATAAATAAGATTTATTTTGAAAATTGACTTAAATGATTCAGTCTCCAAGTGTGAAGACATTTTAAGAATCGTTGAATTAACTTTTGCCTTATTCTTAAAGAGTTCCTTTGATGGGAACAAAGTAATTTTATATCAGAAGGAAAGAAAAACACTTATGAACACGTATAATGCCTCCTCAACCTGAAAAGCAGGAACGGATAATAAATAGCAAAAATCAGATAAGAATACTTGTATTATAATAGACACCATATTGCAAGTGCATTTAAAATTAGCAATGCATAACATTTATTTCCTTGACATTTGTCTTCCAGAGAGTTCAAAGTGTTTCAGTGTCAGTTGAATTAGTGGAAGAATCTCAGGGAAGTATCCGTTGCATAATAATAGGACCATTGGTATTAATGCCTCTAAGTTGTTTCCAGATCCTTAAAGATGCATTTCCTGAGGAGTGACTGAGCTGTGAAGAAAGAGATGAGAAACCCTCATCCCTCTGAAATACTTGTGTCAGAATATTTTAAGCGTAGTACTACGGATAGTAAATTATCCTTATTAACAGAAAATACATCTCAGATTGGAATCTGAGCAATCAGTGGAGCAGAGAAAAAAGGCTTTGACTCGTTCTTCATCTTTTATTTATTTTTTTTTAATTTTATTTATTTATGGTAGGCACACAGTGAGAGAGAGAGAGAGGAAGAGACACAGGAAGAGGGAGAAGCAGGCTCCATGCACTGGGAGCCCGACGCGGAACTTGATCCCGGGTCTCCAGGATCGCGCCCTGGGCCAAAGGCAGGCTCTAAAGGACTAAGCCACCCAGGGATCCCCATGCTCTTCATCTTTTAAAGAGAAAGGACAGCTTTTCTACCTACACAGTCAGTTGTCAAGATAGCCTTAGGGAATAAGAGTCTGCAGCATCGAATCCAGCTGCACAGCCGGGATGCCCACACCCCAGCTCTTCCTGATCCAAAATCTCTAGGCCTGATCCCCAACAAACACTGCCATGCTGAGGTCATTTGCAATTGCTCTCTCAGGAGCTCCGGGGAAGGTGAAGGAGCTAGATAGGAGGGGAGGGGATGCAATGAGGCTGAGAAAATGAAGGTCTTTCCACTTTAAGTTCAGCATGCGAACAAGTCCATCCATCACAGGCCCCAGTGAAGAAGAGCTGAAATTTACATTACTTCAGTTACAGTAAAAAAAAAAAAAAGCAAAAGTTTACAGGTTAATGTCCTAGAAAGCCCCACAATCGAATAAGAACTGAACCCACGCCAAGGGATGGAGGTGTCTATTAGAATGAGAACAGAGGTCAATGTCTTGAAGGCCCCATATCAAAATATAAACAGAACTTGAGGAATTACTCCAGCCTTTCTGGAGGTCCCGGAGACAAGCCCTTAAAACTAAGCAAAAACCCACCTCGGGGTCCATGTTCCTGCTCTGCTGTGTCGGGTGTACTTGGACGCAAACTCGAGTTTGGAAATCAACCCTTGTGGGTTTGCATCAATGTCAGCTCCGTAGTGGTTCCTCGGATTCGCAATCTTGGTCACAACACCCCCATGTCACGTCCCACCTGGCTGAACCCCTATCCCCTTCCACCCAGGGTGATACTCAGTCACATCCCCGCCCACAACAGCTGGGCACAGGCCCTCACACAGGTCCCACGGGTACAGTGGGCACTCCTGCCATGCCCGGCCTCCCAGAGGAAGGAAGGAGGTTTCAGCAGGACACACTCCCATGGTGGCCACAGGGCTCCCTGCCCAGCATGGCAGCTCGTGACAGGTCGGGGTCTGTGTCCCTGACGCCTGCTCCTCCTCCCAGGTTTTCCCAAAGGAAATGAAGGAGGAGGGCCTGGTCTCCTCCAGGGACATCACACAGGTAGACTTGGACGTCAGCAAGAAGTTCGGCAGCCACACCATATTTTGGGATGGCTAGGGAGTCAGGTGAGGCTGCTGGGCCAGGGGGCTTTGGGGCCCTGAGGGAGGCCTGGGGCCTTCTGGGTAGGGAAAACTGAGCTTCTGAGGCTGGGGGGAGCAATAGCAGCCAAAAACACACTGCTCCATGGTACGATGCTGGGGATGACTCCCGTGCCCACACTCCCGGTGCCTCGGGGATAAGGAGGCCACTAGGATGGGGCCTCCAGGGGTTGCCATGGGAGCTGAACGCCAAAGGGGAAAGGGACGGCCCCATGAGAAGCAGGTGATGGGGTGGGGGTCGTGGGGGGAGGAACCAGACCTGGGGGCCAGGAGGCATGGCTCCGGCTGGAGCAGGACACACATCATCCCATGAGGGTTGGACGGGTCAAAGTAACACCCACTCTCGGTGCTTTATATTATTCTAAATTCTATGCATTTAACTTGAGACAATTTGCAATTTGAAAACATACATAGGGATCCCTGGGTGGCGCAGCGGTTTGGCGCCTGCCTTTGGCCCAGGGCGCGATCCTGGAGACCCGGGATCGAATCCCACATCGGGCTCCCGGTGCATGGAGCCTGCTTCTCCCTCTGCCTGTGTCTCTGCGCCTCTCTCTCTCTCTGTGACTGTCATAAATAAATAAAAATTTAAAAAAATAATAAAAAAAAAAGAAAACATACATATTATGATGACCCCCAGATGATGCCCCCGGTCCAGCCAGAGCCCTGCACTAACAACACGGTGCCCCAGGAGCAGGTGTCACTGCAAACCCCAGACTAGTCGCCTTTAATTGAAGACATCTCCTTATGCATCTTAGAGGAAGGAGATGCCCTGTGCCCGCAGGCCCCCCACTACATCCCCCTCATTCCCCACTCCCACACCATCCCCCTACATCATCATTCCCAATGGCATCCCACATACACCATCCCCCTAACACCCACACAGCCCCACACAATCCCCACTCACACTATACCCCAACACCATCACCCCTACACCATCCCCCACACTCCACCACCTTCATACCCATGCCCCCACAACATCCACCACCACATCATCGGCCCCCAGCAAGGACCTGGTGCAGGTACCCCTGTGGGACATGCTCAGACTCCCCGGGATTCTCTGGATACCCTGCTCCCATCAGAAGCCCGGGTGTCCCATAGAGTACCCAGGGGTTGCACGGAGGAGGGAAGACACAGAGCCCTCAACAGGGTGTGTGCAGGTGAGTGATGCAAAGGATGCACTGTGCCCTGCCTCCGCCCACTGTCCCTCATTTAGGGCGGCACACCCTGCACAGGACACCAGCCCCTAACCCATGGAGATCTGGGCTGGCCTGTCTCTGGGCTCTGTGAGGGCTGGGGTGATTTGAGCCCCCGCCCTAGGCCCAACACAAAGACCAATGGGATCCAGCCCACATGGCCCTGGCCAGCCCTGGATTCTGGTCCCGGGCTGAGCGAGCCCTCTCACAGCTGGATGTGACCTGCTGGGCCCTGGGCGTGCCCCACTGATCCAGGTCGCTGACCTAGGGCAGCCCTGGGGATCCCAGGACACCCCAGTGTGGGTTGTGGAGGGGTAAGCCGGTGGGCCCCACCTGCACCCACACCAGGATGCGGGCTCCTCTATGTGCTGGGGCCCCAGAGGGCCCGAGGCCGGTGTCCAGCTGCCCTGTGGGGACCCAGCACAGGTGCCCATGAGGTGCAAGTCCAGGTCAGCTCTGCTGTCCTCAGAACCATCACTCAGGCTGACCTCAAGACACATACCCCCAACCAGATTCCACACATGCTCCCAGGTGGGGGACTCCAGCACCCACCCCCCACCCTGTGTGATTCTTGCCCCCTCTTAAAGGACAGAGAGGTCTCCCTCCCCAGGGGAAGTCACGCACCCACAGCTCTGAGCCCGTTTGCTGTAGAAAGTCAATAAAGTGTTGTGGTGCGAAAATGCACAGCCAGCCCGTTTCTGTGTTTCCCAGAACTCTGTGCATGGGGCGTGGAGAGACCCCCAGAGAGGAGGAGAGGGTACCACCTAGGCCCCAACTAGCCCCTGCAGGGGTGCCGCCAGGCACACACAGCTGACGACCCCACGTGCCTTCCAGGGCGGCCAGACCCACTGCTGGACATGAGAATGTGGCAGAGACGGAACACCCAGCTCAGCTGACCCTCCAGCTGAAAGTAACTGCACGAGCGAGCCCCGGGTCTGCCAGGATAGCCCAGCTAACCGCCCAGCGCAAGCACCAGAAATGATGTTGTGCCAACCATTTTGGTGTTTTTTGGTGACCCAGCCAGCGGATCCGATAGCTGCACGTGATAGCTGCATGTGATAGACACACACACACCTCAAAACCAACAAAAGTCGGAATCCCCCCAATGTTGTCAAACAGCAGCCAGATGCTTACATACACAAAACTGTGGTCTCCAATAGGATACACGGATAACGCTATAAGCCATGACTGCGAGGTGCTGGAGGCACGGAGATGTGCCTGCTGTGTTCCAACAAGGAGGGCAGAGGGGCAGGAAGCATCCTCCGGAAGGGGGGGGCCCTCCTTGGAAAGGACACCAGGTCCCTGTGAAGGCTACAGAGGGTGAAATCTGTCCTCCTCTCTTTCTGCTTCTGGTTTTCCTCCTAAATGCCATTTTCCTCAATCATATTAGAAGAATTTATTTTATGTTTTTAAATTTATTTTTATTGCAGTCCAATTTGTATGAATACTTACTTCAGCAAGGGTGTCATACAGGACAGAAGGAGAGATAAAGATTTTCCCAGACAGGCTACATATAAAGGAGTTTATGACCACTTAACCAGTCCAGTAAGGAATTTTAAGAGGGACTCTTCTAGTGGGGGAAAAAAGAGACCAAAAGCAATAAAGACTAGAAAGGCCCAGAGAACGTCACCAGAAACACCAACTCTACGGGTAACACAAAGGCACAAAGTTCATATCTTTGAATAGTCACTCTGAATGCTGATAGACTAAATGCTCCAATCAAAAGATATAGGGTATCAGAGTAGCTTAAAAAGTGGATCCGGGATGCCTGGATGGCTCAGGGGTTGAGCCTCTGCCTTTGACTCAGGGTGTGATTGGAGTCTGGGATCGAGTCCCATATTGGGCTCCTGGTGGGGAGACTGCTTCTCTCTCTGCATAATTGTCTGCCTCTCTCTCTTTCTCTCTCTCTGTCTCTCTGATAAATAAAATTATTATTAAAAAAACAACATCCATCTGTACGCTGCCTACAAGATGCTCACCTTAGACCTATAGACACCAACAGATTGAAAGTCAGGGGATGGAAAATCATCTATCACGCTAATGGATATCAAAAGAAAGCTGGAGGACTCATACTTATATCAGACAAACGAGATTTGAAACGAAACCCTGGGGGACACCTGGTGGCTCAGTGGTTGAGCATCTGCCTTCGACTCAGGGTGTGATCCTGGAATCCCAGGATCGAGTCCCACATCAGCCTCCCTTTGGAGAGCCTGCCTCTCACTCTGCTATGTTTCTTCCTCTGCTCCTCTGTGTATCTCTCATAAATAAATAAATAAAATATTTAAATTTCAAACAAGAAAGAACAAATACTGTAAGAAGAGATGAAGAAGGGCATTAATTTATAATTAAAAAGACTCTCTATCAAGGTCAAACAACAAAATATTTATGCTGCCAACATGGCAGTATCTAAATATAGAAACAAATTAACAACAAACGTACAGGAACTCACTGATAATAATACAATGACAGGGGATTTTAACACTTATGGCAATGGACCAATTGTCTATGCAGAAAATCAAGAGGGAACAATAGCCTTGACACACTGGACCACAGGGACTCAACAGATATATTCTGAACATTTCATCCTAAAGCAGAATACACATTCCTTTCAAGTGCACATGAGACATTCTCCAGAACAGATCATATCATGGCCCACAAATCAGCCCTCAACAGGTACAACAGGTAGAAAAAGGTTGATATCACACGCTGTACATTTTTGGAACACGACGCTATGAAACTTGAAGTCGACAGTAAAAAAAAATTTGGACAGACCAAAAATATGTGGAGATTATGAACATCCTACTAGAGAATGAATGGAGCAACGAGGAAATTAAAGAGGAAATTTAAAACAAATGAAAATGAAAACATGTTTCTCCAAACCTCTGGGTTGTAGCAAAGGCAGTCCAGAGGGAAGTACATAGCAATAGAGGCCTACCTCAAGAAACAAGAAGTCTCCAATACACACCCTAACACTACACCTAAAGGAGCTGGAAAAGGAATAGGAAACAAAGCCTAAAGCCTACAGAAGAAGGGAAAGAATAAAGATGAGAGCAGAAATAAACAATACAGAAACAACAAAACAGTAGAATGGAATAAGGAAACTAAGAGCTTGTTCTTCAAAATAATAAAATGGATCAAGCCCTAGCCAGCCTTATCAATGAGAAAAGAGAAAAGACCGAGCAGCCCTGGTGGTGTGGTGGTTTAGTGCCGCCTGCAGCTCAGGGCGTGATCTGGAGACCCTGGATCGAGTCCCATGTCGGGCTCTCTGCATGGAACCTGCTTCTCCCTCTGCCTCTGTCTCTGCCTCTTTCTCTCTCTCTGCATCTCTTTGAATAAATAAATAAAATCTTAAAACTAAAGAGAGAAAAGAGAAAAGACCTAAAGAAATAAAATCACAAATGAGAGAAGAGAGATCACAATCAACACCAGAAAAATTAGACAATTAAAAGGGAATACTATGAAATTATATGCTAACAAACTGGGAGACCTGGAAGAAATGGACAAAATACTAGAAATGTGCATACAAGCAAAACTGAAATAGGAAGAAATAGAAAATGTGAAGAGACCCATAACTAGCAAAGGAATTGAATCAGCAAGGCACTTGGTTGCCTCAGTGATTGAGAATCTGATTTGGCTCAGGTCATGATCCCGGGGACATGGGGGATAAAGTCCCACATCAGGCTCCCCGCATGGAGCCTCATTTTCCCTCTGCCTATACCTCTGCCTCTCTGTGTCTCTCATGAATACATAAATAAAATCTTTAAAAAAGAAAAAATAAAAAGATGAGAAAGGACCCAAATAAAATCACAAATGAGAAAAGAGAAATAACAACCAACACTAGAGAAATACAAACGATTATAAGAGAACATTATGAAAAATTATATGCCAGCAATCAAGAACCTGGAAGAAATAGATCAATTCCAGGAAATATATAACATAGCAAAAATGAAGAAGGAAGAAATAAGAAACTTGAAGCGACATATAACCAGCAGAGAAATTGAATCAGCAATCAAGGATCTCCCAACAGGAGACGCTTGTCAATAGAACAGAATGGGAAGCCGAAACAAGATACAAATCTGTAACTCTATGATCCATTAATCGACAACGAGGCAGGAAGGAATATCCAAAGCACAAAGACAGTCTCTTCAACAAACCCTAACCCTGACCGCAGGATAAGAACAAATGGTGTTGGGAAAACCAGGCAGCCACATGCAGAAGAATGAAACTGGACCACTTTCTTACACCATATATATAAAAAATAAATTCAAAATGGATGAAAGACCTAAATGTGAGACCTGAAACCATACAAAGAAGAAAAGATAGGCAGCAACATCTTTGACATTGGCCATTGGATGTTCTTTCTAGATATGCCTCTGAGGTGCGGGAAACAAAAGCAAAAATACTATTGGGACTTCACCAAATTGAAAAGTTTCTGCAAAGTGAAGGAAACAACCAAATCTAAAAAGCAACATAGAGGAGGAGGGGCAAGATTGCGGAAGTGTAGTGTCCCCAAATCACCTGTCCCCATGAAATTACCTAGATAACCTTCAAATCATCCTGAAAATCTAGGAATTCGTCCTGAGATTTAAACAGAAACGAGATCGAATGCTACAGTGAGAAAAGTTCGTGATTCTATCAAGGTAGGAAGATGGGAAAAATAAATAAAGAACAAAAGACATCCAAGGGTGAGGGGCCCTGCAAGGAGCCGGGCTAAGGCCGGGGCGAGTGCCCACAGGACAGAAGAGCTCTGTCCTGGGAGAAGGAGGAGCTGCACTAATCTTGCAGGGTGGAATGGCGCCTTCAAGGAGTCAGAGAAGGACCCCAGGAAAGCGGAGATGCCCTTGGGCTCCCTGGGACACTAACAGACACAGCACTCCCAGAAGAGTGCACCGAGCTCCCTCAGGGCTGCAGGGCACATGCATTGACCCCGGACCAGCTCTGAGGGGCTTGGGCGGTGGCTCTGTGCGGAGCAGTTTGCATGGCCCCAGGAGCAGCTTGGTGGCGGCGCCTCCTGCAGAGGAAGAGGCTCCATGCGGAGGGGGCTGCGGGGCTCCGGGAGCAACTCGGGGGGGGCTTGGGCGGTGGCTCCGCAGTGAGGCGGCTATGCGGCCGGGAGTGAGAATCCAACAGGGCAGGACGTGGAGCACAGGGCGCCGGGATACAGCCCAGGATTCAGCCTCCCCCGAGACAGGAAGAGGCCCGGAGGGCCCAGGACAGCAAGGACGCTCCTGCCCAGATCTGAGCAGATCAGCAGCCCTGCCCCAGAGCCTCCAGGCCCTGCAGATGGACTGCTCCCAAGTTACTGCGGGGGCTGAATACAGGTTTCCAGAGCTGGCCGCTGACACTGGGGTTGTTCCTCCTGGGGCCTCATGGGTTAAACTACCCGCACTGAGACCTGCACCAGGCAGGGGACAGAGCAGCTCCCCCAAGTGCTAACACCTGAAAATCAGCACAACAGGCCCCTCTCCCAGAAGACCAGCTAGATGGATAATTTCCAGGGGAAGTCAAGGGACTTAAAGTATATAGAATCAGAAGATACTCCCCCATGTTTTTTTTTCATTTCTGTTTGCTTCCCCACCCTTTTCCCCCGTTTTTCTTTTTCTTTCTTTTTGTTCTCTTTTCTCCTTCTTTCTTCCTTTATTCTTTTTCGTTTTTCTCTTTTCTTTCCTTCTTTCTCACCTCTCTTTTTCTCCTTTTCCCAATACAATTTGTTTTTGGCCACTCTGCACTCAGCAAAATGACTAGAAGGAAAACCTTACCTCAAAGAAAGAATCAGAAACAGTCCTCTCTCCCACAGAGTTACAAAATCTGGATTACAATTCAATATCAGAAAGCCAATTCAGAAGCACTATTATACAGCTACTGATGGCTGTAGAAAAAAGCATAAAGGACTCAAGAGACTTCATGACTGCAGAATTTAGATCCAATCAGGCCAAAATTAAAAATCAATTGAATGAGATGCAATATAAACTAGAAGTCATAACAATGAGGGTTAAGGAGGTGGAAGAACAAGGGAGTGACATAGAAGACAAGTTGATGGAAAGAGGGAAACTGAGGAAAAAAGAGACAGACAACTAAAAGACCAGGAAGACAGATTAAGGGAAATAAACGACAGCCTGAGGAAGAAAAAGCAATGTGTAATTTGGGTTCCCGAGGGCACCGAAAGGGGCAGAGGGCCAGAATAAGTATTTGAACAAATCCTAGCTGAAAAATTTCCTAATCTGGGAAGGGAAACAGGCATTCAGATCCAGGAAATAGAGAGATCCCCCCTAAAATCAATAAAAACCGTCCAACACCTCGACATTTAATAGTGAAGCTTGCAAATTCCAAACATATAGAGAAGATGCCTAAAGCAGTAAGAGAAAAGAAATCCCTGACCTTTATGGGGAGGAGCATTAGGGTAACAGAAGACCTCTCCACAGCGACCTGGCAGCCCAGAAAGGGCTGGCAGGATATATTCAGGGTCCTCCATGAGAAGAACAAGCAACCAAGAATACTTTATCCAGCAAGGCTCTCATTCAAAATGGAAGGAGAGATAAAGATCTTCCAAGACAGGCAGGAACTGAAAGAATATGTGACCTCCAACAAGCTCTGGAAGAAATTTTAAGGGGGACTCTTAAAATTCCCCTTTAAGAAGTTCAGTGGAACAATCGACAAAAACAAGGACTGAAGAGATATCATGATGACACTAAACTCATATCTGTCGATAGTAACTCTGAACGTGAACAGGCTTAATGACTGCATCAAAAGGCGCAGGGTTTCAGACTGGATAAGAAAGCAGGACCCACCTATTTGCTGTCTACAAGAGACTCATTTTAGACAGAAGGACACCTACAATCTGAATATAAAATGTTGGAGAACCATTTACCATTTAAATGGTGCTCAAAAGAAAGCAGGGGTAGCCATCCTTATATCAGATAAACTAAAATTTAACCCAAAGAGTGTAGTGAGAGTTGAAGAGGGACACTAAGTCATACTTAAGGGATCTATCCCACAAGAGGACTTAACAATCCTCAATATATGCCCCGAATGCGGGAGCTGCCAAATATTTAAACCAATTAATAACCAAAGTGAAGAAATACTTAGATAATAATTATCTTATACTTGGTGACTTCAATCTAGCTCCCTCTACCCTCGATAGGTCTTCTAAGCACAACATCGCCAAAGAAACGAGAGCTTTAAATGATACACTGGACCAGATGGATTTCACAGATATATACAGAACTTTACATCCAAACTCAACTGAATACACATTCTTCTCAGGTGCACATGGAACTTTCTCAAGAATAGACCACATACTGGGTCAGAAATAGGGTCTGAACCGATAACAAATGATTGGGATGATCCCCTGCATATTCTCAGTCCATAATGCCTTGAAATTAGAACTAAATAACAACAAGAAGTTTGGAAGGACCTCAAACACGTCGAGGTGAAGGATCATCCTGCTAAAAGACGAAAGGGTCAACCAGGAAATTAAGGAAGAATTAAAAAGATTCATGGAAACTAATGAGAATGAATATACAAGCATTCAAAATCTTTGGGATCAGCAAAAGCAGCCTTAAGGTGGAAATACATCACAATACAAGCATCTATTCAAAAACGGGAAACTACTCAAATACAAAAGCTAACGTTACACATAAAGGAGCTAGAGAAAAAAAAAAGGAGCTAGAGAAAATACAGCAGATAGATCCTACACCCAACAGAAGAATAGAGTTAATTAACATTCGAGCAGAACACCAGGAAATCAAGACCAGAGGAACTGTGGAACAGATCAACGGAACGAAGAGTTGGGTCTTTGAACGAATTAATAAGATAGATAGACCATTAGCCAACCTTATTAAAAAGAAGAGAGAATATTCAAATTAATAAAATCATGAATCAGAAAGGAGTGGTCACTACCAACACCAAGGAAATAAAACGATTTTTAAAATATACTATTGGCTATAATATTATTATATTATTGGCTATAATTATTATTATATTATTGGGTATACACCAATAAATTAGGCATTCTAGAAGAAATGGACACATTCCTGGAAAGCCAGAAACTACCAAAAAATGGAACAGGAAGAAAGAGAAAAAATGAACAGGCCAATAACCAGGGAGGAAATTGAAGCAGTCATCCAAAACCTCCCAAGACACAAGAGTCCAGGGCCAAATGGCTTCCCAGGGGAATTCTATCAACCGTTTAAAGAAGAATTCATACCTATTCTACTAAAGCTGTTTGGAAAGATAGAAAGAGATGGAGTACTACTAAATTCGTTCCATGAAGCCAGCATCACCTTCATTCCAAAACCAAAGACCCTGCCAAAAAGGAGAATTACAGACCAATATCGCTGATGAATATGGATGCAAAAATTCTCAACAAGATCCTAGCCAATAGGATCCAACAGTACATTAAGAAAATTATTCACCATGACCAAGTAGGATTTATCCCCAGGACACAAGGCTGGTTCAACACTCATAAAACAATCAATGTGATTCATCATATCGGCAAGAGAAAAACCAAGAACCATATGATCCTCTCATTAGATGCAGAGAAATTATTTGACAAAATAGAGCATCCATTCCTGATCAAAACACTTCAGAGTGTAGGGATGGAGGGAACATTCCTCGACATCTTACAAGCCATCTACGAAAAGCCCACAGCAAATATCATGCTCAATGGGGAAGCACGGGAAGCCTTTCCCCTAAGATGAGGAACAAGACAGGGATGTCCACTCTCACCACTGCTATTCAACATAGTACTGGAATTCCTAGCCTCAGCAATCAGACAACAAAAAGACATTCAGGGCATTCAAATTGGCAAAGAAGAAGTCAAACTCCCCCTCTTCGCCGATGACATGATACTGTACCTAGAAAACCCAAAAGCCTCCACCCCAAGATTGCTACAACTCATACAGAATTTGGTAGCGTTGCAGGATACAAAATCAATTGCCAGAAATCAATGGCATTTCTATACACTAACAATGAGACTGAAGAAAGAGAAATGAAGGAGTCAATCTCATTTACAATTGCACCCAAAAGCATAAGATACCTAGGAATAACCCTAACTAAGGAGGTAAATGATCTATACCCTAAAAACTATAGAACACTTCTGAAAGAAATTGAGGAAGACACAAAGAGATGGAAAAATATTCCATGCTCATGGAATGGCAGAATTAACATTGTGAAAATGTCAATGTTACCAAGGCAATGTACAGGTTTAATGCAAACCCTATCAAAATACCATGGACTTTCTTCAGAGATTTAGAACAAATTATTTTAAGATTTGTGTGGAATCCGGATCCCTGGGTGGTGCATCGGTTTGGCGCCTGCCTTTGGCCCAGGGCACGATCCTGGAGACCTGGGTTCAAATCCCATGTCAGGCTCCCGGTACATGGAGCCTGCTTCTCGCTTTGCTTGTGTCCCTGCCTCTCTCTCTCTCTCTCTCTCTCTCTGTGGGTGTGTGTGTGTGTGTGTGACTATCATAAAAAAAAGACTTGTGTGGAATCAGAAAAGACCCTGAATAGCCAGGGGAATTTTAAAAAAGACAACCATATCTGGGGGCATCACAATGCCAGATTTCAGGGTGTACTACAAAGCTGTGGTTCAAGACAGTGTCGTACTGGCACAAAAACAGACAAATAGATGAGTGGAACAGAAAAGAGACCCCAGGATTGGACCCTGAACTTTATGGTCAACTAATATTCGATAAAGGGGTAAAGACTATCCATTGGAAGAAAGACAGTCTCTTCAATACATGGTGCAGGGATAATGGACATCCACATGCAGAAGAATGAAACTAGACTACTCTCTTTCACCATAAACAAAGATAAACTAAAAATGGATGAAAGATCTAAATGTGAGACAAGAGTCCATCAAAATCCTAGAGGAGATCAGAGGCAACATCTTTTTTGAACTTGGCCACAGTAACTTCTTGCAAGATACATCCACGAAGGCAAAAGAAACAAAAGCAAAAATGAACTATTGTGATTTCATCAAGATAAGAAGCTTTTGCACAGCAAAGGATATACAGTAAACCAAACTAAAAGACAACCTACAGAATGGGAGAAGATATTTACAAATGACGTATCAGATAAAGGGCTAGTTTCAAAGATCTATAAAGAACATCTTAAAATCAACACCAAGAGACAAACAATGCAATCATGAAATGGGCAAAAGACATGAAGAGAAATCTCACAGAGGAAGACATTGACATGGCCAACATGAACATGGAAAAATGCTCTGCATTACTTGCCATCAGGGAAATACAAATCAAAACCACAATGAGAACCACCTCACACCACTGAATGGGGATAATTAACAAGGCAAGAAACAACAAATGTTGGAGAGGATGCGCAGAAAAGGGAAGATTCTTACACTGTTGGTGGGAATGTGAACTGGTGTAGCCACTGTGGAAAACTGTGTGGAGGTTCCTCAAAGAGTTAAAAATAGACCTGCCCTACGACCCAGCAATTGCACTGTTGGGGATTTACCTCAAAGATTCAGATGCAATAAAACGCTGGGACACCTGCACCCTGATGTGTATAGCAGCAATGTCCACAATAGCGAAACTGTGGACGGAGCCATGGTGTCCATCGAAAGATGAATGGATAAAGAAGATGTGGTTTATGCATACAATGGAATATTCCTCAGCCATTAGAAACGACAAATACCCACCATTTGCTTCAATGTGGATGGAACTGGAGGGTATTATGCTGAGTGAAGTAAGTCAATCAGAGAAGGACAAATGTATGTTGTCATTCAATGCGTTAATATAAATAATAGTGAAAAGGAATATAAGGGAATGGAGAAGAAATGTGTGGGAAATATCAGAAATGGAGACAGAACATAAAGACTCCTAACTCTGAGAAAGTAACGAGGGATGCCGGGAGGGGAGGAGGACAGGGAGTGCGGGTGAATGGGTGACGGGCACTGAGGGGGGCACTTGACGGGATGAGCACTGGGAGTTATTCTGTATGTTGGCGACATGAACACCAATAAAAAATAAAATTATTATTAAAAGAAGAAAGAAGGAAAGAAAGAAGAAAGAAAGAAAGAAAGAAAGAAAGAAAGAAAGAAAGAAAGAAAGAAAGAAAGAAAGGAAAGAAGGAAGGAAGGAAGGAAGGAAGGAAGGAAGGAAGGAAGGAAGGAAGGAAGGAAGGAAAGAAGAGTGGCAGGGGGGGCAAAAAAAAAAAAAAAAAAAGAAAGAAAGAAGAGTGGCACCTGTGTGGCTCAGTTAGTTAAGCCTTAGGCTCAGATCATGATCCAGGTCCCAAGGCAAGCTATCTGTTCAGCAGGAAACCTGTTTCTCCCTCTCCCTCTGCCCCTCTCGCTCATGCTTTTTCTCTCCACTCTTTCTCAAATAAATAAAAAATATATTTGAAAAAGAAACAAACCCACAAGGAAGAGAAATCTCCCATGTAGAAGTATTTCAAACAATTTTTGCAGACATTCCACCGTCAAGTTCATGAGCATAGCTTCCCACTCTTATGTGTGGAATACACATAGTAACTTCCTTCTACAAAATATAATGTGAAACACTTAAAATAATATTGATAATATAATAATAATAATAATAATTAATAATAATAATAAAGGATCAGTTTACTGCGGAGAAAGGTGACAAACACTACCTCAGCAAGATCATCAGATTGATACCAAGACTGATAAATCATGTTGATAGTATCTATCCTTTATATGATATAATGAAAATGGCAGTATATCTCTGTATATAATCCACAAAAACTGTTCAATCATGAGATAAATGAGACATGTCCCAACTGAGAGAAATTTTACAAAATACTCTACTTCTCAAAGTGTTCCAGTGCAACAACAACAAGGAAAGGCTGAAAGACTGTCACAATCCAGAGGAGCCTAAGAAAACATGAGGACAAATGGAATGTGATATGAGGGATGGTAACTTAGCAAAAACTAAGGAAATCTGAATAAAGTATGGTCTTTGGTTAATGTGACTATTTTAATATTGATTCATTAGCTAATATTTGTACCGTACTAATAAGATATCAATAATTGGAGAAATTGAGTGCAAGTGCATGTGAATGCACTGTAGTATCTTCTCAATTTCCCTATAAATCTTTGTTTTTTTCCTAATAAATAAGATTTATTTTGAAAATTGACTTAAATGAATCAGGCTCCAAGTGTGAAGACATTTTAAGAATAGTTGAATTAACTTTGCCTTATTCTTAAAGAATTCCTTTGATGGAAACATAGTAAGAATTTTAGATCAGAAGGAAAGAAAAACACTTATGAACACGTATAATGCCTCCTCAACCTGAAAAGCAGTAAAGGATAATAAATAGCAAAAATCAGATAAAAATACTTCTAGTACAATAGACACCATATTGCAAATGCATTTAAAATTAGCAATGCATAACATTTATTTCCTTGACATTTGTCTTCAAAAGAGTTCACAGTGTTTCAGTGTCAGTTGAAACAGGGGAAGAATCTCAGGGAAGAATCCTTCACATAATAATTGGACCATTGGTAATAATGTCTCTCAGTACATTCCAAATCCATAAAGATGCATTTTCTAATGAGTGACTGAACTGTGAAGAAAGAGATGAGAAACCCTCATCCCTCTGAAATACTTGTGTCAGAATATTTTAACCATAGTACTACAGATAGTAAATTATCCTTATTAACAGGAAATACGTCTCACATTGGAATCTGAGCAATCAGATGGGCAGAGAAAAAACACTTTGACCGCTCCTCATCTTTTAAAGACATAGGAGAGTTTTTCTATGTACGAAGTCAGTTGTCAAGATAGCCTTAGGGAATAAGAGTCTGCAGCATTGAATCCTGCTGCACAGCTGGGACACCCACACACCAGGTCTTCCTGATCACAATCACTGGGCCTGTCCTCCCAACACAGGATGCCACGCTGAGGTCATTTGCAATTGCTCTCTTAGGAGCTCTTGGGAAGGGGGAAGGAACTAGATAGAATGGGACAGGACAAATGGAGGCCGAGAAAATTAAGGCCATTCCAATTTAAATTCAGCATTCGCACACGCCCAGCCATCCCAGGCCCCTGTGAAGAAGAGATGAAATTTACATTACTTCAGTTACAGGAAAAAAACAAAAGTTTACAGCTTAATGTCCTAGAAAGCCCCACAATAGAATCAAAACAGAGCCCAGGCTAAGGGCAGGAAGCCCCTATTAGAATGAGAGCAGAGCTCAATGCCCTTGAAGGCCCCATATCAAAATGTAAACAGAACTTGAGGAATTGCTCCAGCCCTTCTGGAGGTCCCTTAGACCAGCCCTTAAAACTAAGCTAAAACCCAACTCCGGGTCCTAGTCCCTGCTCCGCTGTGTTGGGTGTACTGGGACGCAAACTCGAGTTTGGAATTCAGCCCTTGTGTGTTTGCATCGGTGTCAGCTCCTTAGTGGTTTCTCGGATACGCAATCTTGGGCACAATACACCCATGTCCCCTCCCACCTTGGCTGAACCCCTATCCCCTCCCAACCAGGCTGACACTCCGTCACCTCCCCGCCCACAACAACTGGGTACAGGCCCTCACAAAGGTCCCACGGGCATGGTGGGGACTCCCCCCATCCCTAGCTTCCCAGAGGAAGGAAAGAGGTTTTGGCAAGACACACTCCCATGGTGACCACAGGGCTCCCTGCTCAACATGGCAGCTCGTGACAGGTCGGGGTCTGTCCCTGACGCCTGCTCCTCCTCCCCGGTTTTCCCACAGGAAATGAAGGAGGAGGCCCTGGTCTCCTCCAGGGACATCACGCAGGTAGACCTGGACGTCAACAGGACGTTCGGCAGCCACATCATATATTAGGACTGCTAGGGGTCGGGTGAGGCTGCTGGGCCAGGGGGCTTTGGGGCCCCAGGGGCTTCTGTGTAGGGAAAACGGGGCCTCTGACACCAGGGGGAGCAACAGCAGCCAACAACACACCACTCCATGGTAGGGTGATTGGGATGACCACCGTGCCCACCCCTCTGGGCCTCAGGGATGAGGAGGCCACTAGGATGGGGCCTCCAGGGGTTGCCATGGGAGGTGAACAAAGGGGAGAGGGACAGCCCCCTGAGAAGCAGGGGATGGGGTGGGGGATGTGAGGGGCAGGAACCGGACCTGGGGGCCAGGTGGCATGGCCGCGGCTGGAGCAGGATACACATCGATCTCATGAGGGTCGGATGGGTCAGAGTGACACCCACTCTCGGTGCTTTATATATTTCTAAATTCTATGCATTTAATTTGAGACCATTTGCAATTTGAAAGCATGCATATTATGATGACCCCCAGATAATGCTCCCAGTCCAGCCCCAGCCCTGCGCTGACCACACCGCGCCCCAGGAGCAGGTGTCACAACAAACCCCAGACTGGGGTCGCCTTTAACTGTAGACGTCTCGTTGTGCATCTTAGGGGAAGGAGATACCCTGTGTGCGCAAGCCCCCCACGACATCCCCCTCATTCCCCACTCCCACTCCATCCCCCTACATCATCATCCCCAAAGGCATCCCACCTAAATGATCCCCCTCACACCCACACAGCCCCACACAATCCCCACCCGCACTATACCCCAACACCATCCCCCCTACACCATCCCCTACACTCCACCACAATCATACTCCTGCTCCCACAGGATCCACCCCCACACCATTTATCCCTAGAAACGACCTGGTGCAGATGCCCCCTGTGGGACATGCTCAGCCTCCCCGAGTTTCTCTGTATACCCTGATCCCATCAGAAGCCCGGGTGTCCTATAGAGTACCCAGGGGTTGCAGGTAGCTGGAAAGACAGGGAGCCCCCGACAGGGTGGGTGCAGGTGAGTGGTGCAGAGGATCCACCTTGTCCTGCCTCCGCCCACTGTCCCTCCTGGAGGGTGGCACACCCTGCACAGGACACCAGACCCTAACCCATAGGAACCTGGGCTGACCTGGCCCCGGGCTCTGTGGGGGCTGAGTTGATTTGAGCCCCCCCCAGGCCTAACACAAAGACTAATGGGATCCAGCCCCCCATGGCCCTGGCCAGGCCTGGATTCTGGCCCCGGGCTGAGCAAGCCGTCTCACAGCAGGATGTGGCCTCTTGGGCCCTGGGCGTACACCACCGATCCAGGTCGCTGACCTAGGGCGCCCTTTGGATCCTGGGACACCCCAGGGTGGGGTGAGCAGGGGTAGGCCGGTGGGCCCCACCCATACCCACACCAGGGGGCAGGCTGCTCCAGGTGCTGGGGTACCTGGGAGCCCGAGGCCGGGGTCCAGCTGCCCTGCAGGGACCCAGCATAGGAGCCCATGAGCTGCAGGTCCAGGTCAGCTCTGCTGTCCTCAGAACCATCTCTCAGGCTGAAACCTCAGGACATACGCCCCCACCCAGATTCCACACATGCTCCCAGGTGGGGGACTCCAGTTCCCGCCCCCCTACCCGTGTCATTCTACCCTCCCCTAAAGGACAGAAAGCTCTCCGTCCCTAGGGGAAGGCGTGCACCCTCGGCTCTGAGCCCATTTGCTGTAGAAAGTCAATTAAATGTTGTGGTGCGAAAATACACAGCCAGCCCTTTCTGTGTCTCCCAGAACACTGTGCAAGGGGCTTGGAGAGACCCCCAGGGAGGAGGAGGGGGCGCCACCCAGGCCCCACCAGCCCCTGCAGGGGCGCCACCATCCACACCCAGCTGACCTCCCCATGTGACTTCCAGGGGCGGCCGGATGCCAGGTTCAGGACCTGACAGACTTTACTGGGACTCAGGCTGTGCCCCCGTGGGCCAGGAGGGGCTGGGACAGAGTGACAGACAGGAAGCCTCAGGTCATCAGTTTCTGTGCAAAGCCACCCCGATGTCTGTGCTCCCTCTGTCACGGGGGCCGGGGCAGGCCGAGTTCCGGGCATTATTTCATAATTAAAAAACTCTCTATCAAGATCAAACAACTATATATTTATGCTGCCAAAATGGCAGTACCTAAATATAGAAACCAATTAACAACAAATGTACAGGAACTCAATGATAATAATACAATGACAGCGGATTTTAACACCCACTTATGGCAATGGACCGATCATCTATACAGAAAATCAACAAGGGAAAAATAGCCTTGACACACTGGACCACAGGAACTCAACAGATATAGTCTGAACATTTCTTCCTAAAGCAGAATACACATTCCTTTCAATTGCACATCGGACATTCTCCAGAACAGGTCATATCATGGCCCACAAATCAGCCCTCAACAGGTACAACAGGTACAAGAAGGTTGATATCACACCCTGTACATTTTCGGACCACGACGCTATGAAACTCGAAGTCAACAGTAAGAAAAAATTTGGACAGACCAAAAATACGTGGAGATTATGAACATCCTACTAGAGAATGAATGGAGCAACCAGGAAATTAAAGAGGAAATTTAAAACAAATGAAAATGAAAACATGTTTCTCCAAACCTCTGGGATGTAGCAAAGGCAGTCGTACGAGGGAAGTACATAGCAATACAGGCCTACCTCAAGAAACAAGAAGTCTCCAATACACAGCCTAACCCTACACCTTAAGAAGCTGGAAAATGATTAGTAAACAAAGCCTAAAGCCTATAGAACAGGGGGAAAATAAAGATGAGAGCACAAATAAACAATACATAAACAACAAAGCAGTAGAATGGAATAACGAAACAAAGAGATGGTTCTTCAAAATAATTAAGAAAATAGATCAAGCCCTAGCCAGCCTTATCAACGAGAAAAGAGAAAAGACCTAAATAAATAAAATCACAAATGAGAGAAGAGAGATCACAATCAACACCAGAAAAATAAGACAATTATAAGGGAATACTATGAAAGATTATATGCTAACATACTGGGAGACCTGGAGGAAATGGACAAATGCCTAGAAATGTGCAAACGAGCAAAATTGAAATAGGAAGAAATAAAAAATGTGAACAGACCCATAACTAGCAAAGGATTTGAATCAGCAAGGCACCTAGGTGCCTCAGTGGTTGAGCATCTGCTTTGGCTCAGGTCATGATCCCGGGGTCCTGGGGAATCAAGTTCCACATCAGGCTCCCCGCATGGAGCCTCAATTTCCCTGTGTCTATACATCTGCCTCTCTGTGTCTCTCATGAATCCATAAATAAATCCTTAAAAAAGAAAAAAGATAAAAAGATGAAAGGACCCAAATAAAATCTCAAATGAGAAAAGAGATATTACAACCAACACTAGAGAAATACAAACGATTATAAGAGAACATTATGAAAAATTATATGCCAGCAACCTAGAACCTGGAAGAAATAGATCAATTCCTGGAAATATATAACATAGCAAAAATGAAAAAGGAAGAAATAAGAAACTTGAACAGTCAGATAACCAGCAAAGAAATTGAATCAGTAATCAAGGATCTCCCAACAGGAGATGCTTAGATCAATAGAACAGAATGGAAAGCCGAAACAAGATACAAACCTGTAATTCTATGATCCATTAATCGACAACAAGGCAGGAAGGAATATCCAAAGCACAAAGACAGTCTCTTCAACAAACCCTAACCCTGACCCCAGGATAAGAACAAATGGTATTGGGAAAACCAGGCAGCCAAATGCAGAAGAATGAAACCACTTTCTTACACCATATATATAAAAAATATTTTCAAAATGGATGAAAGACCTAAATGTGAGACTTGAAACCATACAAAGAAGAAAAGATAGGCAGCAACGTCTTTGACATTGGCCATTGGATCTTCTTTTATATATATATATATAATATATATATTATATATATATATATAAATTTGTTTTTTTAATTTTTATTTATTTATGATAGTCACACACACACACACAGAGAAAGAGACATAGGCAGAGACAGAAGCAGGCTCCATGCAGGGAGCCTGACGTGGGACTCGATCCCAGGTCTCCAGGATCGGGCCCTGGGCCAAAGGCAGGCACTAAACCGCTGCGCCACCCAGAGATCCCTGGATCTTCTTTCTAGATATGCCTCTGAGGTGAGGAAACAAAAGCAAAAATACTATTGGGAATTCATCAAATTGAAAAGCTTCCACAAAGTGAAGGAAAAAACCAAAGCTAAAAGGCAACATACAAAATGAAAGGAGTAATTGGTAAACAACACATCCAATGAAGAGTTAGTATGCAAAACACATAAAGGAAATATAAATCTCAAGATCCTAAAAACAAATTATGCAACTGGAGATGGGCAGAAAAATGAATGGACTTTGTCTCTGACAAGACAGCCAGATGGCCACCAGACACACAGAAAGACACTAAGCGTCACCCATCATCAGGGAAATGCAAACCAAAGCCACAATTATATGTCACCTGACAACCGTCATAATGGCTAATATTAACAACACAAGAAACAACAGGTGTTGGTGAGGCTATGGAGAAGGGGTAGCACCCTTTCACTCCTGGTGGGCATGCAAAAAGATGTAGCCACTGTGGAAAACAGTGTGGATGGTCCTTGAGAAGTTAAAAAAAGGAGATCTCTGGGTGCTGCAGTGGTTTGGTGCCTGTCTTTGGCCCTGGGCGCGATCCTGGAGACCCGAGATGGAATCCCACTTCGGGCTCCCAGTGCATGGAGCCTGCTTCTCCCTCTGCCTGTGTCTCTGCCTCTCTGTGACTATCATAAAAAAATTTTTTTTAAAAAAGAAGTTAAAAATAGAGCTACCCTACGATTCCAAAATTGCAGAGCTAGGTATTTACCCCGTGGATACAAAAGTACTTTAGTAGATTCTAAACACGCAGCACAGTGTTTGTAGCAGCATAATCAACAACAGCCAAACTGTGGATACAGCCCAGATGTCCATCGGCAGATGAATGGGCAGAAAGATGTGGTAAATATACACACTGCGACATCACTCGGTCATCAGAAGGGATGAAATGAAGCCATTTACAATGACGTGGAAGGAGTGGAAAGGATTTATGCTAAATGAACTCAGTCAGAGAAAGACAGATACCAAATACCATACAATTGCATTCACATGTGGATTTTAAGAAACCAAACAAACTGGCAAAGGGGCTCAGGGGGGATGAGAGAAGCAAACCAAGAGACACACTCTTAGTCACAGAGAATAAACTAATAAATACCAGAGGAAGGGGGGGGGATGGGGAATCAGGGGATAGGGACAGTGGAGGGCACCTGTGAGTAGTACCAGGCGTTGTATCCAAGGGTTGAATCACTATGTGGTAAACCGGAAGCTATATCATACTGTGTTTACAAACAGGAATTCAAGTAAAACTTTAAAATAATAATTGGTAGTATTGATGAAACATGGGCGCAGTAGAGATAATATCAGAAAGACAACTGAAAATCCAAATAAAGAGTATTTAGACCCACATATCCCCTCCTTAGCTCAGCTCGGGAGAAGCCTGCCATGTCTATTCTCACCCCAGCAGAAGCCTGTATTTTGATTCTCCGGGGAGGCCACTGACTTGTTGGAGTCATGCTATCTTTGAACCCAAAACCTAGAGTGCATAAAACTAAACTGCCCAATACTAGGAGTCTGAGTGCAGGCACATGCCAAGACCCAAACTCTAACCATACACAGACATAACCCTAACCCTATACTTAATCCTAATGTTAACGTAACCCTTAAACAAAACCCATCACTAATTGAAAACCAAACACAAACCCCAAGACCAAAACACATTCACTGAACCTTTCTGCCAACCCTCACCCTAAATCCTAAACCTATTCTAAACCCTTAAGCCTGACCCCTACCTTAAATCTAACCCTAACCTCTAACCCTAACCTTAACTTAATATACTCAAATCCTATTCCTAACCTTAACCTGTACCCTAACGTTAAACCAATACCAATCCTATCACATACCCCAAACTGTACTCTAACCTGTACCCTAAAACTAACTCCTAAACTACACCCTAAACCTATCTCTTACCCTTTTCCAAAACCATACCCTGACCCTGACCTGACCCTAATCCCTAACTAAACACTAACCCTAAACCTAGCACTAACCCCTATCCTAAACCTAACCCTTGCCCTAACCCTAAACATAGCCTTTTACCCTAACCCCTAACCCTAACTCACACCCTAACCCCTAACCCTAAATGGAAACCTAAGCCCAACCCTAACTGTAACCATAACCCTAAACCCACCTCCAAACCTCCTGCCCTATTCCCTAAAGCCTAAACCCTAACCCTAACTCTAAATCCTATCGCTAACCCTAACCCCATTCCCTAATCCCTAACACCCATCCTAACTCCTAACCACTGACCCTTACCCTTATCCCTCACCCTAACCTGTAATCCGTAACCATAAGCTTAATCACAAACACCTAACATCTAACCTAAGCCTAACCACCAACTGACTCCCCTCCCCTGACCCTACCATTCATTCTACCCATTCACTTACCCTGTGGTTCTGAGTAGTCCCTTCTGATGTGGACGTGGCCCCCAACGGCGCCTCCAGAGTCCTCCAAGGGGTCCTGAGGAAGCAGGGCTCCTGTGAGTGCGGACGTGGCCCCACGTGTTCCTGAGTCATAGTCAGCAGGCCCTGAGGATGCTGGGTCTCCTCTCACTGTGGACTATGCCTCACATCCTCTGGAAGCCTCAAGCAGGTCCTCAGGTGGCCGGGGGCTCCTGTCAGCCTGGACATGGCCCCACATCCCCCAGAAAACTCACGGCGCATCCTGAGGAGGCTGTGGGCTCCTGTCAGCATAGACGCAGCCCCATATTTCCAGAAGCCAAAGTCCAGGTCCTGTAAGGATTGACGTGGCCCCACATTTTCCTCAGCCTCACCATAAGACCTGAGGAGGCTGGGGGCTCCTGTCAGCATAGATGTGACCCCAAATCTTCCAAAAACTTCACAGTGGGTCCTGAGGAGGCTGGAGACTCCTGTCAGTGTGGATTGGCCACCCACATTTTTCTGAGACCTCACCACAGGCCCTGACAAGGCTGGGGTCTTCTGTCCACATGGACGCATCCACATATTTCCCCAAGTCTACACCAGGGGTCCTAAAGAAGTCAGCATCCTGTTGTGTAGATGTCACCCAACGTCCTCCCGAACATCACTGAGGGTTCTGAGGAGACCGGGGCTCCTGTCACCGTGAATGCGGACCCGAACTTCCAGAAGCCTCAACTTATGTCCTGAGGTGGCCCAGGGGCTCTTGTCAGCGTGGATGTGGGCCCATATCTTCCTGAAGACTCCCCGTGGGTCCTGAGTGGCCCACGGGCTCCTTTCAGCCTGGATGCAAGCCCACAATTTCCTGAAGCTGCGGCTCATCAGTGTGGATGCTTCCCCACGTCCTCCTCAGGCCTACCCGAGCACAGGCTGGCTCCTGTTATTGCAGGCAGATTAGGCCTACTGCCCATTCATGCCCCCTGGGTGGGGCCTGGGCTCGGGCGCCCCCTGCGGGACGCTCAGGCGCTGTAGGAGGCTGTGCAGGAGGCAGCGGGTGCTTCAGGGACAGCACCTGCCTCCTTTCAGGCTCCAGCTGTGGCCTGTTAGCTTCGGAAACGTCTCACTGAAACGGAGCCCAACACCCGGCTTCCCCAGAAATACTAAAGGACAAGGAATTGGAGCCCACAGGACGCGAAATGAAATGTGGACCAGACTTTTACCACATCCCACAAAACTCACTCAACCCTCTTCCACTGTGGGCGGGACTGCACGCTGGTGCAGCCACCCTGGAAACAGTGTGGAGGCTCCTCAGGAAGTTACAAATAGAGCCGCCCTGCGACCAGCAGGTGAACGGCCTGAGCTCACTCCGAAGATACAGATGCAGTGAGAATCGGGACACCTGCATGTCCTGATGTTCACAGTATCCGGGTCAACAGTAGCCACACTGTGGGAGGAGCCTCGGTGCCCTCGGGCAGATGATGGATAAAAAGGATGGGAGATAAATGATGGTCATAGAGAGAGGAATGGTATTCAGCTATCAAAGAGAAAGAAATCTTGCCATTTGCAATGACGTGGATAGAACTAGAGGGATCATGTTAAGTGAAATAAGTCAGTCAGGAAAGAGAATGACCGTGTGGTGTCATTCATAGGTGGGATTAAAGAAGCAAAGCATATAATAACTGTGAAGGTAAGGAAAAACAAGATGAAAACAGTTGCAGGAAATACAGACTCTTAATGATAGGAAAAAAACTGAGGGGCGTTGGAGGGGGGGGTTAAAAGGAGACCGGCATGAAGGAGGGCATGTGATGTCATGAGCACTGCTGTTATCTCCAACTGGTGAATCCCTGAATTCTTCCTCTGAAAGTATAATACACTATCCATTAATTAATTGGGTTTAAATTAAGTTAAAAAATCAGTTGTATCACAGCACATTTCCTTCTGGACTCTGTTTTGTTAATTCAGCTTATACTGGGACCACCCGCCGTGGGACTGGTTTGCCTACATAGGCTCCATGCCTCGTCCATGGCCCAGCCCAGGGCTAGAACTCACCACCCCTAATATCGGGGCAGGAGGTGTGGTCAGGAGTCGGATGCTTAACCAACGGAGCCAGGTGGGGGCCTGAAAACCACACTGCTTTATCCTGTGTCTCTGTGACATCATTTGAAATCGGAAAGTGCTGCATCCCGCTCTGTCCTGCTTCTCAAATACTGATTTGCTGTCCCGGGTCATTTGTGGGGGAGGATGGATGTTATGGGTTTTTTTTTCCTATTTCTAAGACCTGCCACCATGATTTTGATAGGAATCACATTGAAACTGAGGGTGCCTACAGGAACTGCAGACATTTTCACAAGATGAGGCTCCCACCCCACGAGCCCAGGACGGCCTCCCAGAGCCTGGTACGGCTCAGTGCACAAGTCTTGTGCTCCTTTGGTTCAGTCTCATTATTTATTCTCCTTGATGCTCCTGAGATGGCCTTCACGTCCTTCCTTTCCTTCCTGAGTGCTCATTGTCGGGACACAGCAAGGCTACTCTGCTCTGTAGGGTCAGTCTGTGTCCGTGACTTTACTGAACTCACTCCTTAGTTCTAACACGTTTTGGTGGAGGCTCACGGGTTTCCTGTTTCCAGTACCGCATTTTCAGCATATAGCAACAGTGTGACATACCCCTTCCAGGTGTGGAACCTTTGCTGTTTACAGCTTAATGTCCTAGAAAGCTCCACAATAGAATCAAAACTGAGCCCAGGCCAAGGGCAGGAAGCCCCTATTAGAATGAGAACAGAGCTCAATGCCCTTGAAGGCCACATATCAAAATGTAAACAGAACTCGAGGAATTCCTCTAGCCCTTCTGGAGGTCCCTGAGACAAGCCATTAAAACTAAGCTAAAACCCACCTCGGGGTCCAAGTCCCTGCTCCGCTGTGTCGGGTATACTCGGACACCAGCTCGAGCTTATAAATAAACCGTTGTGTGTTTGCTTCGGTGTGGGCTTCTTGGTGGTTTCTCGGATTCGCAATCTTGGGCACAACAGTCTGAGATAAAAAAACAAAACCAAAAGCAGCTCGGACGTAGGCAGAGTGAAAGCAGGGTTCTGAGAAATGAGCTTGGGGGCTCTTCTGTGGAGGGCCTACAGACTGGGGGTGGGATGCTCAGCCCCAGACCCAGAGGACCCAGCATCCCCACCGGCATCATGCCAAACAGCGCTGAGTCTCAGGGAGCAGCACAGTGCCACCCGCTGGAGGCAAGAGTCACTGAAACCCACCCGGCCCCTGACCCTGCAGGTGCATCACCTAGGCAGATGTGCACCTGACAATCAGCACCATGGGCCATCCCCAGACCCCGCACAGACCACTCACTGCCAACAAGTTGTCGGACCACAGAGGCTGTAGAGATTCAGCACTGCCTGGAAAGTAGGGTCTAGCTTCCTTTGTAATTTGTGCTTTATTTTCATTTATTTTCTTTGATTCTATTTTATTAATTGCCTTATTTTAATTTTTATGTACGTACCATATATATTTCTTATTTTTACACTCATGGTACTTTAATTGTGTATGTTATTTTGGGATTTAGAATCTTTTAACAAGGAGGCCAAAATAATCTGGTGGTTTTTTTTTGGGGGGGGGAGAGGGAAGTTGTTATTGTTTTTCTTGGTTTTTCTTTTTCTTCCTTCTTTCTTTTCTGGAAAAAATAATGAGATGGAGAAATTCAACTCCATAAAATAACATGAGGTAGTACTCACAGCCAGGAAGTCCATCAATACAAATATATGATGTCTAACTACTGTTTAAAACAATGATGATAAAGATAGCAGCTGGGCTAGAAAAAGAGCACAAAAGAAAACTAGAGCATCCCTTACTGTAGAAATAAAAGAACTAAAATTTAGTCAGGCCAACGTTAAAAATCCTATAACTGAGATGCAGTCCCAAGTGGAAGCCTTAAAAACAACGAAAGTTATGGACCACAGAGGCAGACATAGGGAACTCAGCCACTTATTAAAACAATAACATTCATATCTTAGGAGACTCAGAAGATGAAGAGAGAGAACAGGTGGGCCTTGCTCATCCATTAGAAACGACAAATACCCACCATTTGCTTCAACGTGGATGTAACTGGAAGGTATTATGCTGAGTGAAGTAAGTCAACTGGACAAGGACAAACATTGTATGTTCTCATTCACTTGGGGAATATAAATAAGAGTGAAAGGGAATATAGGGGAAGGGAGAAGAAATGTGTGGGAAGTATCAGAAAGGGAGACAGAACATAAAGACTCCTAACTCTGAGAAACGAACTAGGGGTGATGGAAGGGGAGGAGGGCAGGGGTGGATGTGAATGTGTGAGAGGCACTGAGGGGGGCAATTGATGGGATGAGCACTGAGTGTTATTCTGTATGTTGGCAAATTGAACACCAATAAAAAGTAAATTTATTATTTGAAGAAAGAAAGAAAGAAAGAAAGAAAGAAAGAAAGAAAGAAAGAAAGAAAGAAAGAAAGAAAGAAATAGGGGCACCTGGGTGGCTCAGTCAGTTAAGCTTCTGCCTTAAGTCAGATCATGATCCAGGTCCCAATGTAGGCTCCCTGTTCAGCAGGGAACCTGCTTCTCCCTGTCCATCTGCCCCTCTCACTCATGGTTTTTCTCTCCTCTCTCTCTCTCTCAAATAAATAACATCTTTGAAAAATAAAAAAAAAAAACAAACACAAAAGGAAGAGAAATCTCCCATGTAGAAGAATTTCAAACAATTTGTGCAGACATTCCACCCTCAAGTTGGTGAGCATAGCTTCCCACTCTTACGTGTGGAATACATATAGTAACTTCCCTCTACAAAATATATTATGAAAAACTTAAAATAATAATGATAATAATAATAATAATAGGAAGAAGAAGAAGAAGAAGAAGAGGAAGAAGAAGAAGAAGAAGAAGAAGAAGAAGAAGAAGAAGAAGAAGAAGAAGAAGAAGAAATCACTTAACTATGGAGAAAGATGACAAACACTACCTCAGCAAGATGATCAGATCGATACCAAGATGGATAAATCATGTTGATAGTATCTATCCTTTATATGATATAATAAAAATGGCAGTATATCTCTGTATATAATCCACAAAAACAGTTCAATCATGAGATAAACCACAGACATGTCTCAACTGAGGGAAATTTTACAAAATACTCTACTTCTCAAAGTGTTCCAGTGCAACAACAACAAGGAAAGGCTGAAAGACTGTCACAATCCAGATGAGCCTAAGAAAACAGGAAGACAAATGGAATGTCATATGAGGGGTGGTAACTTAGCAAAAACTAAGGAAATCTGAATAAAGTATCGTCTTTGGTTAATGCGAATATTTTAATACTGATTCATTAGCTAATATTTGTACTGTATTGATATAAGATATCAATCATTGGAGAAACTGAGTGCAAGTGCATGCAAATGCTCTGTACTATCTTCTCAATTTCCCTATAAATCTTTGTTTTTTTCCTAATAAATAAGATTTATTTTGAAAATTGACTTAAATGAATCAGGCTCCAAGTGTGAAGACATTTTAAGAATAGTTGAATTAACTTTTGCCTTATTCTTAAAGAGTTCCTTTGATGGAAACAAAGTAAGAATTTTATATCAGAAGGAAAGAAAAACGCTTATGAACACGTATAATGCCTCCTCAACCTGAAAAGCAGGAACAGATAATAAATAGCAAAAATCAGATAAAAATACTTCTAGTACAATAGACACCATATTGCAAGTGCATTTATTTTTTTTTTTTATTTTTTTTAAAGATTTTATTTATTTATTCATGACAGCCACACAGAGAGAGACAGAGAGGCAGAGACACAGGCAGAGGGAGAAGCAGGCTCCATGCAGGGAGCCCGACGTGGGATTCGATCCCGGGTCTCCAGGATCGCGCCCCGGGCCAAAGGCAGGTGCCAAACCGCTGTGCCACCCAGGGATCCCTGCAAGTGCATTTAAAATTAGCAATGCATAACATTTATTTCCTTGACATTTGTCTTCCAAAGAGTTCACAGTGTTTCAGTGTCAGTTGAAACAGGGGAAGAATCTCAGGGAAGGATCCTTCACATAATAATAGGACCATTGGTAATAATGTCTCTCAGTTCTTTCCAAATCCATAAAGATGCATTTCCTGATGAGTGACTGAGCTGTGAAGAGATGAGAAACCCTCATCCCTCTGAAATACTTGTGTCAGAATATTTTAACCATAGTACTACGGATAGTAAATTATCCTTATTAACAGGAAATACGTCTCACATTGGAATCTGAGCAATCAGATGGGCAGAGAAAAAAGGCTTTGACTGGCTCTTCATCTTTTAAAGATAAAGGAGAGCTTTTCTATGTACAAAGTCAGTTGTCAAGATAGCCTTAGGGAATGAGTCTGCAGCATCAAATCCCGATGCACAGCTGGTATGCCCGCACCCCAGGTCTCCCTGATCCCAAATCCCTGGGCCTGTGTCCCAACAGACCCTGCCAAGCTGAGGTCATTTGCAATTGCTCTCTCAGGAGCTCCGGGGAAGGGGGAAAGAGCTAGATAGGTTGGGAGGGGACGCAAGGAGGCCAAGAAAATGAAGGTCTTTCCTCTTTAAGTTCAGGGTTCGAACAGGTCCATCCATCCCAGGCCCCTGTGAAGAAGAGGTAAAATTTACATTACTTCAGTTACAGGAAAAAAACAAAAGTTTGCAGCTTAATATCCTAGAAAGCCCCACAATAGAATAAGAACTGAGCCCACCCCAAGGGCTGGAAACGCCTATTAGAATGAGAACAGAGGTCAATGTCCTTGAAGGCCCCATATCAAAATGTAAACAGAACTTGAGGAATTACTCCAGCCCTTCTGGAGGTCCCTGAGACAAGTCCTAAAAACTAAGCAAAAACCCACCACGAGGTCCAAGTCCCTGCTTCTCTGTGTCGGGTGTACTTGGACGCAAACTCGAGTTTGGAAATCAACCCTTGTGTGTTTGCATCAGTGTCAGCTCCATAGTGGTTTCTCAGATTCACAATCTTGGGCACAACACCCCCATGTCCCCTCCCACCTGGGCTGAACCCCTATCCCCTCCCACCCAGGCTGACACTCAGTCACCTCCCCGCCCACAACAGCTGGGCACAGGCCCTCACACAGGTGTCACAGGCACGGTGGGCACTCCCGCCATGCCCGGCCTCCCAGAGGAAGGAAGGAGGTTTCGGCAGTACACACTCCCATGGTGGCCCCAGGGCTCCCTGCCCAGCACAGCAGCTCGTGAGAAGTCTGGGTCTGTTTCCCTGACGCCTGCTCCTCCTCCCCAGTTTTCCCACAGGAAATGAAGGAGGAGGCCCTGGTCTCCTCCAGGGACATCACGCAGGTAGACTTGGACGTCAACAGGACGTTCGGCAGCCACACCATATTTTGGGATGGCTAGGGGGTCAGGTGAGGCTGCTGGGCCAGGGGGATTCGGGGCCCTGAGGGAGGCCCGGGTCCTTCTGGGTAGGGAAAATGGGGCTTCTGAGGCCGGGGGAGCAATAGAAGCCAAAAACACACTGCTCCATGGTAGGATGTTGGGGATGACTCCCGTGCCCACACTCCCGATGCCTGGGGGATGAGGAAGCCAGTAGAATGGGGCCTTCAGGTGTTGCCATGGGAGCTGAACACCAAAGGGGAGAGGGACGGCCCCCTGAGAAGCAGGGGATGGGATGTGGGACGTGGGGGGAGGAACCGGACCTGGTGGCCAGGCTGCATGGCCGCTGCTGGAGCAGGACAAACATCGTTCCCATGAGGGTCAGACGGGCCAGAGTGACACCCACTCTTGATGCTTTATATTATTCTAAATTCTATGCATTTAATTTGAGACAATTTGCAATTTGAAAACATACATAGTATAATGATCCCCAGATAATGCTGCTGGTCCAGCCAGGGCAGGGGCAGGTGTCACTGCAAACCCCAGACTAGTCGCCTTTAACTGTAGACGTCTCCTTGTGCATCTTAGAGGAAGGAGATGCCCTGTGTCCGCAGGCCCCCCACGACATCCCCCTCATTCCCCACTCCCACACCATCCCCCTACATCATCATCCCCATTGACATCCCACCTACACCATCCCCCTCAAACCCACACAGCCCCACACAATCCCCACTCACACTATACCCCAACACCATCACCCCTACACCATCCCCCACACTCCACCACCATCATAACCTTGCCCCCACACCATCCACCACCACACCATCAGCCCTCAGCAAGGACCCGGTGCAGGTGCCCCCTGTGGGACATGTTCAGCCTCCCCGGGTTTCTCTGGATACCCTGCTCCCATCAGAAGCCTGGGTGTCCCATAGAATACCCAGGGGTTACAGGGAGGAGGGAAGACAGGGAACCCCCAACAGGGTGAGTACAGGTGAGTGGTGCAAAGGACCCACTGTGCCCTGCCTCCGCCCACTGTCCCTCATTTAGCGTACACACCCCGCAGGACACAAGCCCCTAACCCATGGGGATCTGGGCTGGCCTGGCCCTGGGCTCTGTGAGGGTTGGGGTGATTTGAGCCTCCGCCCCAGGCCCAACACAAAGACTAATGGGATCCAGCCCACATGGCCCTGGCCAGCCCTGGATTCTGGCCCTGGGCTGAGCGAGCCCTCTCACAGCTGAATGTTGACTCCTGGACCCTGGGGTAGGATGGTGGGCCCTACCCACACCCACACCAGGAGACAGACTCCTCCAGGTGCTGGGGCGCCAGGGAGCCCGAGGCCGGGTTCCAGCTGCCCTGTTGGGACCCAGCGCAGAAGCCCATGAGTTGCAGGTCCATGTCAGCTCTGCTGTCCTCAGAACCATCTCTCAGACTGAAACCTCAGGACACACGCCCCCACCCAGAGTCCACACAAGCTCCCAGGTGGGGGACTCCAGCACCCGCCCCCCAACCCATGTCATTCTTGCCCTCCCCTAAAGGACAGAAAGGTCTCCCTCCCCAGGGGAAGGCGTGCACCCTCAGCTCTGAGCCCGTTTGCTGTAGAAAGTCAATAAAGTGTTGTGGTGCGAAAATGCACAGCCAGCCCGTTTCTGTGTCTCCCAGAACACTGTTCACGGGGCATGGAGAGACCCCCAGAGAGGAGGACGGGGTACCACCTAGGCCCCACCAGCCCCTGCAGGGGCGCCGCCAGCAACACCCAGCTGACATCCCAACGTGCCTTCCACTGGACCAGATGCCGGGGTCAAGACGCAACAGACTTTACTGGGACTCAGGCTACGCCCCGCGGGCCAGGAGGGCCTGGGACAGAGTGACAGCCAGGAAGCCTCAGGTCACCAGGGTCTGTGCAAAGCGACCCGGAGGTCTGTGCTCCCTCTGTACAGGAGGCTGTGGCTGGTTGGGTGTGGGGCACTTCCTCCCCTCACTGCATTCCCTTGACTGTGTGCCTGGGGCAGAGAGGGCCTGCAGGGCGGTCAGCATGGCCCTAGAAGGGATGTCAGGACAGTAGGCCCTTGTGTTGTGCCCAACATTGTGAATCTGAGAAACCACTGAGGAGCCAACACCATTGCAAACTCCCAAGGATTTCTTTACAAGCTGGAGCTTGTGTCCAAGTGCACCCGACACAGCAGAGCAGGGACTTGGACCCCGAGACTAAAAGGCGTAGCAGCTTTATAGGGGCCAGTGGCCCATGGGATATGCAGAAAGTTGCACAGTCTTGTCAGTTCACACACAGGTGGCCAATTGAATTACACCTTACCCTATAGTATCCACTTGAGCTGGCCTATTACTTTGGTCAGAATCGGCGCACAGATTTGGCGGGCACAAAGTGGGGTTACATTGTTATGAGCTGATTTCTGATTAGGGTGTGTTGAGCAGCCTGACTAGGGTGGGGCAGTGCCTTAAGCAACAATCAGGTCATGTCAGGGTCATAGGGGAAGTGGCGGGTGTAGCACAAGATGGAATCAGTCCTGCTCTGTGTGCCCAGGGGTAGGAGATTTTTGTTAAATTTCCTGGGTCCCACACTTGCAGCTCATGCACCTGGGCCACCCGCACCAGGTGGACTCAGCCTGCACACCTTGTGGTGCTGGATAACTCACACCAGCATATGGAGGGCATCCTCCTCACCCTAGTGAGTAGGGGCTGGGTGAGCATGGGTCTCGGCCTGAAGGCCAGGCAACACAGCAGACTGAAGAACCCCAGCTCCATCCCCACCCCGACTCCCACACACAGGCAGCCCCAGGGCTCCCGCCATGGGCAACCGGCTCCTCAGGAGCTCCCCCCAGAGCGTCCCGAAGGTCTGACTCCCTGCTGTCGAGGCATCGGGGAGAATAGAAGCACCCAGCGCCTGGCGGGACCCACTGCAGGTCATGAGAATGTGGTTGAGCCAGAATTTCCAGCTCAGCTGACCCTCCAGCTGAAAGTCATTGCACCAGCAAGCACAGGGTCGGCCAGGAGACCCCAGGTAGCTGCCCAGATCCAGCACCAGAAATGATGTTGTGCCAACCATTTCGGCATTTGGGTGACCCAGCCAGAGGATCCGATAGCTGCACGTGATAGCTGCATGTGATAGACACACACACACCCCAAAACCAACAAAAGTCAGAATCCCCCCAATGTTGTCAAAAAGTAGCTGGATGATTCCATACACGATGCTGTGGTCCCCAAAAGGATACATGAAAGATGGTATAAACCACGACTGCAGAGGTGTCAGAGGTACGGAGATGTGCCTGGTGGGTTCCAACAAGAGGCCCAGAGGGGAAGGAAGCATCCTACGGGGGGGGGGGGCCCTCCTTGGAAAGGACACCAGGTCCCTGTGAAGGCTACGGAGGGTGAAATCTGTCCTCCTCCCTTTCAGCTTCTGGTTTTCCTCCTAAATGCCATTTTCCTCAATGAAAATAGCAAAAATTTATTTTATGTTTTTAAATTTCTTTTTACAGGTGTCCAATTCATATGAATTCTTTCTTCAGCAAGGGTGTCATTCAGGAAAGAAGGAGAGATAAAGATTTCCCAGACAGACAAAGTATAAAGGAGATCATGACCACTAAACAAGTCCAGTAAGGAATTTTAAGAGGGATTCTTCTAGTGTGGGAAAAAAATAGACCAAAAGCAACAAAGACTAGAAAGGACCAGAGAACGTCACCAGAAACACCAACTCTACCGGTAACACAAAGGCAATAAGTTCATATTTTTCAATAATCACTCTGAATGCTGATAGAAAAATTGCTCCAATCAAAAGATATAGGGTATCAGAGTAGCTTAAAAAACAGGATCCGGGATGCCTGGGTGGCTCAGGGGTTGAGCCTCTGCCTTTGACTCAGGCTGTGATCCTGGAGTCTGGGATCCAGTCCCATATTGGGCTCCTGGTGGGGAGCATGCTTTTCTCTCTGCCTAATTTTCTGCCTCTCTCTCTCTCTCTCTCACTCCCTCATAAATAAAATCGTTTTTAAAAAAACAAGATCCATCTGTATGCTGCCTACAAGATGCTCACGTTAGACCTATAGACACCGGGAGATTGAAAGTCAGGGGATGGAAAACCATCTATCACGGTAATGGATACCATATGAAAGCTGGAGGACCCATACTTATATCAGACTAACTAGATTTGAAACCAAACCCTGGGGGACACCTGGTGGGTCAGTGGTTGAGCATCTGCCTTCGGCGCAGGGTGTGATCCTAGGATCCCAGGACCGAGTCCCACATCGGCCTCCCTGTGTGGAGCCTGCCTCTCCTTCTGCCTATGTTTCTGCCTCTGCTGCTCTGTGTGTCTCTCATGAATAAATAAATAAAATATTTACATTTCAAAAAAGAAAGAACAAAAACTGTAAGAAGAGATGAAGAAGGGCATAATTTCATAATTAAAAAGACTATCAAGATAAAACAACTAAATATTTATGCTGCCAACATGGGGGTACCTAAATATAGAAACCAATTAACAACAAATTTACAGGAACTCACTGATAATAATACAATGACAGCGGATTTTCACACCCACTTATGGCAATGGACCGATCATCTATACAGAAAATCAACAAGGGAACAATAGCCTTGACACACTGGACCACAGGGACCCAACAGATATAGTCTGAACATTTCAACCTAAAGCAGAGTACACATTCCTTTCAAGTGCACATGGGACATTCTCCAGAACAGATCATATCATGGGCCACAAATCAGCCCTAAACAGGTACAACAGGTACAAGAAGGTTGATATCACACCCTGTACATTGTCGGACCACGACGCTATGAAACTCGAAGTTGACAGTAAGAAAAAATTTGGACAGACCAAAAATACGTTGAGTTTATGATCATCCTACTAGAATATGGAGCAACCAGGAAATTAAAGAGGAAATTTAAAACAAACGAAAATGAAAACATGTTTCTCCAAGCCTCTTGGATGCAGCAAAGGCAGTCCTAAGAGGGAATTACATAGCAATAGAGGCCTACCTCAAGAAACAAGAAGTCTCCAATACACAGCCTAACCCTACACCTTAAGGACCTGGAAAAGAAATAGAAAACAAAGCCTAAAGCTTATAGAAGAGGGGAAAAATAGATATGAGAGCAGAAATAAACAATACAGAATCAACGAAGCAGTAGAATGGAATAACGAAACAAAGAGATGGTTCTTCAAAATAATTAATAAATTGAATCAAGCCCTAGCCAGCCTTATCAACAAGAAAAGAGAAAAGACCTAAATAAATAAAATCACAAATGAGAGAAGAGAGATCACAATCAACACCAGAAAAATAAGACAACTATAAGAGAACACTATGAAAGATTATATGCTAACAAACTGGGAGACCTGGAAGAAATGGACAAATCCCTAGAAATGTCAAACGAGGAAACCTAAATAGGAGGAAATAGAAAATGTGAACAGACATATAAAAGCAAAGGAATTGAATCAGCAAGGCACCTGGGTGCCTCAGTGGTTGAGCATCTGCTTTGGCTCAGGTCATGATCCTAGGGTCCTGGGGGATCATGTCCCACATCAGGCTCCCTGCATGGAGCCTCATTTTCCCTCTGCCTATACCTCTGCCTCTCTGTGTCTCTCATGAATACATAGATAAAATCTTTAAAAAAGAACAAAGATAAAAAAGAGAATGGTCCCAAATAAAATCACAAAGGAAAAGAGAAATAACAACCAACACTAGAGAAATACAAACGATTATAAGAGAACATTATGAAAAATTATATGCCAGCAACCAAGAACCTGGAAGAAATAGATCAATTCCTGGAAATATATAACATAGCAAAAATGAAGAAGGAAGAAATAAGAAACTTGAACAGACAGAGAGGAGGGAAGGCAGGGATCCCCGAAATGGTGGGTGCAGGTGAGTGGAGCAGAGGACACATTGGGCCTTGCCTCCGCCCACTGTCCCTCCTGGAGGGCGGGCACACCCTGCACAGGACACCAGCCCCTAACCCAGAGGGATCTGGGCTGACCTGGCTCCGCGCTCTGTGGGGGCTGAGTTGATTTGAGCCCCCCCCAGGCCCAACACAAAGACTAATGGGATCCAGGCCCCCATGGTCCTGGCTAGCCCTGGATTCTGACCCCAGGGTGAGCCAGCCCTCTCAAAGCTGGATGTGGCCTCCTGGGCCCTGGGCGTGCCCCACAGATCCAGGTCGCTGACCTAGGACAGGCCATGGGATCCCGGGACACCCCAGAGTGGGGACAGGATGGATAGGCCATTTGGCCCCACCCGACCCCACTCCAGGAGGCAGGCTCCTCCAGGTATTGGGGTCCAAAGGGCCCAAGGCCGGGGTCCAGCTGCCCTGCGGGGGCCCAGTGCAAGGGCCCATGAGCTGCAGGTCCAGGTCATCTCTGCTGTCCTCAAAACAGTCACTCACTCAGGCTGAAATCTCAGGACAAACGCCCCCACCCAGAGTCCACACATGCTCCCACGATGTGGACTCTAGCACTCGCCCCCCCACACCGTGGGATTCTTGCCCTCCCCTAAAGGATAGAAAGGTCTCCCTCCCCAAGGGAAGGCGCGCAATAGGCTCTGAGCCTGTTTGCTGTAGAAATCAATAAAGTGTTGTGGTGCGAAAATGCACAGCCTGGCCATTTCTGTGTTTCCCAGAACTCTGTGCATGGGGTGTGGAGAGACACCCAGAGAGGAGGAGGGGGCACCATCCAGACCCCAAACAGATCCTGCAGGGGCGCCACCAGGTAAACACAGCTGATGTCCCCATGTGCCTTACAGGGGCGGCCAGACACCAGGGTCAGGACCCACAGACTTTACTGGGACTCAGGCTCTGCCCCCCGGGCCAGGAGGGGCTGGGACAGAGTGACAGCCAGGGAGCTTCAGGTCACCAGGGTCTGTGAACAGCGACGTGGGAGGTCTGTGCTCCCTCTGTCCAGAGGGCTGCGGATGGCCAAGTTCCGGGGCACTTCCTCCCCTCCCCGCATCCCTGTGCATGTCTGCCTGGGGCACAGAGGGCCGGTGGGGCGGTCAGCGTGGCCCTGGAAGGGATGCCAGGACACCAGGCCCTGGTGTTGTGCCCAAGATTGTAAATCAGGGAAACCACCAAGGAGCCCACACCGATGGAAACTCCTGAGGGTTTCTTTACAAGCTGGATCTTGGGTCTAATTGCACCTGACACAGCGGAGCAGGGACGTGGATCCCAAGACTAAGAGGAGCAGGGACGTGGATCCCAAGACTAAGAGGCATAGCAGCTTTATAGGGGCTAGTGGCCCATGGGATATGCAGAAAGTTCCACAATCATGCCAGTCCATACACTGGTGGCTGACTGAATTACACCTTACCCTATAGTATCCACTTGAGCTGGCCTATTACTTTGGTCAGAATCGTCGCACAGTTTTGGGGGGCACAAAGCAGTGTTACATTGTTATGAGCCGATTTCCAATTAGGGTGTCCCCAGAGGCCTGACTAGGGTGGGGCAGTGCCTTAAGCAATAAGCAGGTCATGTGGGAGTTATAAGGGAGGTGGCGGGTGTAGCACAAAATAGAATCAGTCCTATCCTGCTTGTCCAGAGGTAGGGGATTTTTGTTAACTTTCCTGGGTCCCACACTTGCAGCTCACGTACCTGGGCCACCCTCACCTGGTGGACTCAGACTGCACACCTTGTGGTGCTGGATCTCTTACACCAGCGTGTGGAGAGCACCTTCCTCACCCTAGTGAGTAGGGGCTGGGTGAGCATGGGGCTTGCCAGAAGCCAAGGCAGCACAGGGGACTGAGAATCCCAGCCCTGACCCCAACTCGACTCCCACACACAGGCAGCAACAGGGCTTTCCGCCATGGGCAGCCAGGTCCTCAGGATCTCCCCACAGGGTGGCGCTGAGGTCCGGCTTCCTGCTGGAGAGGCATCAGGGAGAAGAGAAGCAGCCAGCGCTCAGTGGGATCCCCTGCCTGACATGGGAATTTGGCCAAGTCAGATGTTCCAGCTCAGCTGACCCTGCAGCGGAATCACTGCAGGAGCGAGCCCCGAGTCGGAAAGGAGAACCCAGCTATCTGCCCAGTGCCAGCACAAGAAATGATGTTGTGCCAACCATTTTGGCATTTGGGTGACCCAGCCAGAGGATCAGATAGCTGCACATGATATCTGCCTCTGATAGACACACACACACACACCCAAAACCAACAAAAGTCGGAATCCCCCCAATGTTGTCAAACAACAGCCGATGGTTACATACACGACGCTGTGGTCCCCAATAGGATACATAGAAGTCGCTATAAACCATGACTGCAGAGGTACTGGAGGCACGGAGATGTGCCTGCTGGGTTTCAAAAAGGAGCACAGAGAGGCAGAACGCATCCTACGGAGGGGGTGCCCCTCCTAGGAAAGGACACCAGGTCCCTGTGTAGGCTATGGATGGATCTGTCCTCCTCTCTTTCAGCTTCTGGTTTTCCTCCTCTTTTGTTCTTCCTAATTCTAGTTTAGCCTCCACCCTGCATCCAAGACAATGACCAAAGAGGCTTCGTTATGACATCGCATCCTAAAAGGAGGCAGAGCTTTGGTTACCGAGTTCAGAAATGGTCATTTCCTAGGTGTATGCTGATCCCCTGAACTCGTGGCTTCACGGCTCTTCTCTCCCTGCAGAATGAGGGGAATCACAGGTCTTACAATGAAAGATGCCCACTTCCACTCGGGCAGGACTATCCTTTCTGGAGGACGTCATCTGGGCCAAGTAGTGCAAGTGGGGTGATCAAGAATAGTTTGCAGGTGAGACATAAGCAAACACCTTTGATGTCATGCTTTATTTGTTCATCCATTTATTATTTCTTAAATATTTTCATTTAATGTCCTCTCTATACCCAACATGGAGTTCAAACCCACAACCCTGAGATCAAAATCCCCCAACCAGGCCAGCCAGCCACCCCAGTGCCATGTTTCATAACTCTTTGCTTCCTTGCCTATCTCTACATCCAACTGGAACATTAAGTCCTTGATGGGAAGCTTTAATTACCTCCGAATCCTAGAACGTTCTCACTGTATCCCAATCCTAGATTGACATTTACCATTGAATAGCACTTTAAATAAATAGTAAAATAACTACTACCATAAAGGAAATTATCAACTTTTCACGTGTGTGGGCCCTGCTCCCTGGGCTCCCAGGGAAGCTATGATTTCTTTCACATTGATCAGGTCCAAATGACTCCACCACACCTCAAAGCGTGGGCTCAGTTTCTGCCCTGACACATGCAAGACCCCTGCTTCAATTAACATGTATCAATCAATCAAAGAGAGCCTGACCAGCTCAGTGTGGTTCATAAGAACATGGGACTCTTGTTCTTGGGGTAGCAAGTTCAAGCCCCATGTTGGCTGTAGAGATTACAGAAAAATAAATCCTTAAAAAAAGTCAATCAGTTGATCTTGGGGAGACACAGCTCCGGATCCCACAAGGGCAGAGAGCCAACTGACAGTTCTACGCACAATATTATATGCAGCAGTGCACAAAATCTGAACTTTCAGAAGTCTCCTAGATGGGGGACACACCAGCCTTAAGGCTGTTCAGGTGGAGAAGTGGGGGGCAGTCCCTGGAACGACAGGGCGGGCTCAGGATCCCAGGGGTCCCAAGGACAGTGGCGCCAACTGTTCCCAGTCACAGGAGGAACCCGGCTGAGAGCAGTGCACTCGGGCCAGCTGTCTGCCCTGTGTGGCCATAAGCTGCAAACCCCTGTGCAGTCACGGGGCCCAGTTCCTGGGACAGGCCAGCAAAGGCCAGGAGTGTGAAGACACCCTCCTGGCAGGAAGAGAACAGGTCTCCACCAGGGCAGCCCCAAAATTTGGAATTTTATAATTCAGTCACTTGTCTGTGTGGAGGCTGAGAAAATTGAGGATGTTCCACCTTAAGTTCACTGTTAGCACAAGTACTGCCATCCCAGGACCCTGTGAATAAGAGCTAAATTTTACATTACTTCCGTTACAGGAAAAAATAAAAAAACACCTTACAGCTTAAGGTCCCAGAAAGACCCATATTAGAATGAGAACAGAGCTCAATGCCCTTGAAGGCCTCATATCAAAATGTAAACAGAACTTGAGGAATTGCTCCAGCCCTTCTGGAGGTCCCTGAGACCAGCCCTTAAAACTAAGCTAAAATCCACTTCGGGGTCCAAGTCCCTGCTCCGCTGTGTGGGGTATACTTGGACCCAAGCTCGAGTTTGTAAATCAACCCTCGTGTGTTTGCATCGGTGTCGGCTCCTTAGTTGTTTCTCCGATTCGCAATCTTGGGCACAACACCCGTAAGTCCCCTCCACACCTGGGCTGATCCCCTGTCCCCTCCAACCCAGGCTGACCCTCAGTCACCTCCCGCCCACAGCAGCTCACCACAGGCCCTCACAGAGGTCCCAGGGCCACGGTGGGCACTCTGGCTGTCCCCTGCCTCCCAGGAGAAGAAAGGAGGTTTTGGCAGGACACACTCCCATGGTGGCCCCAGGGCTCCCTGCCCAGGATGGCAGCTGGTGACAGGCCGGTATCTGTGTTCCTGACACCGGCTCCTCCTCCCTGGTTTTCCCGCAGGAAATGAAGGAGGAGGCCTCCTCTCCTCCAGGGACATCACGCAGATAGACCTGGACATCAACAGGATGTTCAGCAGCCAAATCATGTTTCGGGACTGCTAGAGAGTGGGGTGAGGCTGTTGAGTCAGGGGGCTTAAGGGCCCTGGGGGAGGCCCAGGGGCTTCTGGGTAGGAAACACGGGTCTTAAGAGGCTGGGGGAAGCAACAGCAGCCAACAACACACCACTGTATGGTAGGGTGCCGGGGATAACCCCGTGCCCCAACCCCCGGGGCTTCGGGGATGAGGAGGTCACTAGGTAGGTGCCTCCAGGGGTTTCCATGGGAGCTGAACCCCAAAGGGGCAAGGGACGGCCCGTGGAGGACAGTAACCGGACCTGGGGGCCAGGTGGCATGGCCGTGGCTGGAGCAGGACACACATCGATCCCATGAGGGTCGGACAGGTCAGGGTGACACCCACACTCGGTGTTTTATATATATCTAAATTCTATGCATTTGAGACAATTTGCAATTTGTAAACATACATAGTATGATGACCACCAGATAATGCCCCCGGTCCAGCCAGCGCCCGGCACTGACCACACGGGACCCCAGGGGCAGGTGTCACAGCAAACCCCAGACTGGGGTCACCTTTATCTGTAGACGTATCCATGTGCATCTGAGAGAAAGTGGATGCCCTGTGTCGGCAGGCCCCCATGTCATCCCCCTCATTCCCCACCCCCACACCATCCCCCTTCATCATCATCCCAAAAAGCTCCGACCCATACCATCCCCCTCACACCCACTCAGCCCCACACAATCCCCACCCACACTATACCCCCACCATCCCCCCTGCACCATCCCCCACACTCCACCACCATCATGCCCCTGCCCCCACAACATCCACCCCCACACCATCTGCCCCCAGCAAGGACCCAGTGCAGCTGCCCCCTGTGGGACATACTCAGCCTCACCGGGGTTCTCTGGATACCCTGCTCCCACCAGAAGACCGGGTTTCCCATAGTGTGCCCAGGGGTTGCAGGAAGGAGGGAAGGCAGGGAGTCCCCGACAGGGTGGGTGCAGGTGAGTGGTGCAGAGGACCCACTGTGCCCTGCCTCCACCCACTGTCCCTCCTGGAGGGCAGCACACCCTGCATAGGACACCAGCCCCTAACCCAGAGGGACAAGGGCTGGCCTGGCCCCAGGGTCTGTGTGGGCTAGGTTGATTTGAGCCTCCCCAGGCCCCACAGAAAGACTAACGGGATCCAGCCCCCCATGGCCCTGGCCAGCCCGGGATTCTGGCCCCAGGCTGAGAGAGCCCTCCCACAGCTGGATGTGGCCTCTTGGGGACTGGGCGTGCCCCACAGATCCAAGTAGCTGACCTAGGGCAGCCCTGGGGATCCCGGGACACCCCAGGTTGGGGAGAGGAGGGGTAGGCCAGTGGGCCCCACCCGCACCCACAGCAGGAGACAGGCTCCACCAGGTTCTGAGGCCCCAGGGGGCCTGAGACCGGGGTCCAGCTGCCCTGCGGGGACCCAAAGCAGGAGCCCATGAACTGCAGGTCCAAGTCAGGTCTGTTGCCCTCAGAACCGTCTCTCATGCTGAAACCTCAGGACACGAACCCACCCTGAGTCCAAACATGCTCCCAGGTGGGGGACTCCAGCACCCGTCCCCGCCCCACATGTGATTCTTGCTCTCCCCTAAAGGACAGAATGTTCTCCCTCCCCAGGGGAAAGCACGCACCCTTGGCTCTGAGCCCCTTTACTGTAGAAAGTCAATAAAGTGTTGTGGTGCAGAATTGCACAGCCAGCCCGTTTCTGTGTCTCCCAGAACTCTGAGCAGAGGGCTTGGAGAGACCCCGAGAGATGCGGAGGGGGCTACATCCACACCCCAAACAGCCCCTGCAGTGGCGCTGCCAGGCACACACAGCTGACTTACCCACATGCCTTCCAGGGGTGCCCAGACGCCAGGGTCAGGCCCTACAGACTTTACTGGGACTCAGCCTGTGCCCAGCAGGCCAGGAGGGGCTGGGACAGAGTGACAGCCAGGGAGCCTCTGGTCACCAGTGTCTGTGGAAGCGACCTGGGAGGTCTGTGCTCCGCCTGTCCAGGGGGCCGGGGCTGGCCGGGTTCCGGGGCACTTCCTCCCCTCCCCGCATCCCTGTGCCTGTGTGCCTGGGGCACAGAGGGCCTGCAGGGTGGTAGCGTGGCCCTGGAAGGGATGTCAGGACAACAGGCCCTTGTGTTGTGCCCAAGATTGCAAATTCGCAATTCGAATTCGAAACCACCAAGGAGCCCACACTGATGCAAACTCCCGAGGGTTTCTCTACAAGCTGGAGCTTGGGTCCAAGTGCACCCGACACAGAGGAGTAGGGACTTGGACCCCAAGACTAAGAGGTGTAGCAGCTTTATAGGAGCCAGTGGCCCAAGGGAATGCTGAAAGATGCGTAGTCATGTCAGTCCACATGCAGGTGGCTGATTGAATTACATTTTATCCTATAGTATCGACTTGAACTGGCCTATTACTTTGGTCAGAATTGGCGCACAGCTTTGTGGGGCACAAAGCAGGGTTGCATTGTTATGAACGGATTTCGGATTAGGGTGTGCCCAGCGGCTTGCGTCGGGTGGGGCAGCGCCTTAAGCCATAAGTAGGTCATGTGGGGTCATAGGGGAGATGGCCTATGACCATTTGGAGCACAAAATGGAATCAGTCCTGCTCTGCCTGTCCAGGGGTAAGGGATCTTTGTTAAAATTCCTGGGTCCCACACTGCAGCTCATGCACGTGGGCCACCCTCACAAGGTGTACTCAGCCTGCACACCTTGTGGTGCTAGATCTCTCACACTAGCATGTTGAGGGTACCTTCCTCGCCTTAGTGAATAGGGGCTGGGAGAGCATGGGGCTCGGCCTGAAGGCCAGGCAGCACAGGGGACCGAGGAACCCCAGCCCCGTCCCTACCCAGACTCCCAAACACAGGCAGTCCCAGGGCTCCCCCCAGTGGGCAGCTGGATCCTCAGGAGTTTCCACCAGGGCGGCCCCAAGGTCTGGCTCCCTGCTGGAGAGGCATTGGGGAGAAGATAAGCAGCCAGCGCATGGCACGACCCACTGCTACACATGGGAATATGGCCAAGCCGGTCCTTCCAGCTCAGCTGACCCTCCAGCAGAAAGTCACTGCAAGAGCGAGCCCCGGGTCTGCCAGGAGAGCCTAGCTAGCCGCCCAGCGCCAGCACCAGAAATGATGTTGTGCCAACCATTTCGGCATTTGGGTGACCCAGCCAGAGGATTAGTAGCTGCACATGATAGCTGCATGTGATAGAGACACACACACCACAAAACCAACAAAACTCGGAATCCCCCCAATGTTGTCTAACAGCAGCTGGATGGTTACATACACGACGCTGTGGTCCCCAATAGGATACATGAAAGATGCAATAAACCACGACTGCAGAGGTGCTGGAGGCACAGAGATGTGCCTGCTGGGTGCCAACAAGGAGCACAGAGGGGCAGGAAGCATCCTACGGAGGGGAGGCCCCTCCTTGGAAAGGACATCATGTCCCTGTGAAGGCTATGGATGGTGAAATCTGTCCTGCTCTCTTTCAGCTTCGGGTTTTCCTCCTAAATGCCATTTTCCTCAATCATAAAACCAAAAAATTTATTTTATGTTTTTAAATTTCTTTTTATTGGAGTCCAATTTGTATGAATTCTTGCTTCAGCAAGGGTGTCATTCAGGAGAGAAGGAGAGATCATGAATTCCCAGATAGGCAAAATATAAAGGAGTTCATGACCACTTAACCAGTCCAGTAAGGAATTTTCAGAGGGACTCTTCTAGTGGGGGAAAAAAAGAGACCAAAAGCAACAAAGACTAGAAAGGACCAGAGAACGTCACCAGAAACTCCAACTCCTCCTGTAACACAAAGGCACAAAGTTCATATCTTTGAATAATCACTCTGAATGCTGATAGACTAAGTAATCCATTCAAAAGATATTGCGTATCAGAGTGGCTTAAAACACAGGATCCGGGATGCCTGGGTGGCTCAAGGGGTTGAGCATCTGCCTTTGACTCAGGCTGTGATCGTGGAGTCTGGGATCGAGTCCCATATTGGGCTCCTGGTGGGGAGTCTGCTTCTCTTTCTCCCTAATTTTCTCTCTCTCTCTCTCTGTCTCTCATAAATAAAATCGTTATTAAAAAAACAAGATCCATCCTTACGCTGCCTACAAGATGCTCACCTTAGACCTATACACACCAGCAGATTGATAGTCAGGGGAGGGAAAATCATCTACCACGCTAATGGATATCAAACGAAAGCTGGAGGACCCATACTTATATCAGACAAACGAGATTTGAATCCAAACCCTGGGGGATACCTGGTGGCTCAGTGGTTGAGCATCTGCCTTCAGCACAGGGTGTGAACCTGGGATCACAGGATCGAGTCCCACATCGGCCTCCCTTAGGGGAGCCTGCCTCTCCCTCTATGCCTATGTTTCTGCCTCTGCTTCTCTGTGTATCTCTCATGAATAAATAAATAAAATATTTAAATCTGAAAAAGAAAAAACAAATACTATAAGAGGAGATGAAGAAGAACATTATTTCATAATTAAAAAGACTCTCTATCAACATCAAAGAACTAAATATTTATGCTGCCAACATGGGAGTGCCTAAATATAGAAACCAATTAACAACAAATGTACAGGAACTCACTGATAATAATACACTGACGAGATTTCAACACCCACTTATGGCAATGGACCAATCGTCTAGCAGAAAATCAACAAGGGAACAATAGCCTTGACACACTGGACCACAGGGACTCAACAGATATAGTCAGAACATTAGATCCAAAAGCAGAATACACATTCCTTTCAAGTGCACATAGGACATTCTCCAGAACAGATCATATCAGGGCCCACTAATCAGCCTTCAACAGGTACAACAGGTACAAGAAGGTTGATAACACACCATGTACATTTTCGGAACACAGCGCTATGAAACTGGAAGTCGACAGTAAGAAAAAATTTGGACAGAACAAAAATATATTGAGTTTATGATCATCCTACTAGAGAATGAATGGAGTAACCAGGAAATTAAAGAGGAAATTTAAAACAAATGAAAATGAAATCATGTTTCTCCAAACCTCTGGGATGTAGCAAAGGCAGTCCTAAGAGGGAAGTACATAGCAATACAGGCCTACCTCAAAAAACAAAAGTCTCCAATACACATCCTAACCCTACACCTGAAGGAGCTGAAAAAGGAATAGCAAACAAAGCCTAAAGCCTAAGAAGAAGGGAAAAAATAAAGATGAGAGCAGAAATAAACAATACAGAAACAGCAAAACAGTAGAATGGAGTAACAAAACTAAGAGCTGGTTCTTTAAAATAATTAATAAAATGGATCAAGCCCTAGCCAGCCTTATCAACGAGAAAAGAGAAAAGACCTAAATAAATAAAATCACAAATGAGAGAAGAGAGATCATAATCAACACCAGAAAAATAAAACAATGATAAGGGAATACTATGAAAGATTATATGCTAACAAACTGGGAGACCTGGAAGAAATGGACAAATCCCTAGAAATGTGCAAACGAGCAAATCTGAAATAGGAAGAAATATAAAATATGAACACACCCATGAGTAACAGAAATTGAATCAGCAAGGCACCTGAGTGCCTCAGTGATGGAGCATCTGCTTTGGCTCAGTTCATGATCCCAGGGTCCTGGGGAATCAAGTCCCACATCAGGCTTCCCGCATGGAACCTCATTTTCCCTCTGCCTATAACTCTGCCTCTCTGTGTCTCTCATGAATACATAAATAAAGGTGCAGCCACTGTGGAAAACAGTCTGGAGGGTCCTCAAGAAGTTAAAAATAGGGGATCCCTGGGTGGCGCAGCGATTTGGCACCTGCCTTTGGCCCAGGGCGTGATCCTGGAGACCCAGGATCGAATCCCACGTCGGGATTCCGGTGCATGGAGCCTGCTTCTCCCTCTGCCTGTGTTTCTGCCTCTCTCTCTGTGACTATCGTAAAAAAAAATTTAAAAAAAGAAGTTAAAAATAGAGCTACCCTACGATTCCAAAATTGCAAACCCAGGTATTTACCCCGAAATACAAAAGTAGTTTAGTAGATTCGAAGAGGAACACACAGCCCAGTGTTAGTAGCAGCGTTACCAACAACAGCGAAACTGTGTATAGAGCCCAGATGTCCATCGACAGAAGAATGGGCAGAGACGATGTGGTAAATATACACACTGCGACATCACTCGGTCATCAGAAGGGATGAAATGAAGCCATTTACAATGACGTGGGAGAAGTGGAAGGGACTTATGCTAAATGAACTCAGTCAGAGAAAGACAGATACCAACTACCATACAATTGCATTCACATGTGAATTTTAAGAAACCAAACAAACCGGTAAAGGGGCAGAGGGGGGGATGAGAGAAGCAAACAAAAAAACACACTCGTAACCACAGAGAATAAATTAATAAATACCAGGGGAAGGTGGGGGGGGGGATGGGGATCCAGGGGATGGGAATTGTGGAGGTCACTTCTGACCAGTACCAGGCGTTGTATTCAAGGGTTGAATCACTATGTGGTAAACCTGAAACTATATCATACTATGTTTATAAACAGGACTTCAAGTAAAACTTTAAAATAATAATTGGTAGTATAGAGGAAACATGGGCACACAAGAGATAAAATCAGAAAGGAAACTGAAAATCCTAAGAGTCTTTAGAGCCACAAATCCCCTCCCCTTAGCTGAGCTCAGAAGAGGACTGCCATGCCTATTCTCACCCCAGAAAAGCCTGGATTTTGATTCTCAGGGAAGGCCACTGACTTGGTAGAGTCAGGCTATCTTTGAACCCAAAACCTAAATAGAGTGCATAAAAATAAACTGCCCAAGATGCTAGGAGTCCTAGTGCAGGCACATGCCAAGACACAAACTCTAACCATACACAGACATAACCCGAACCCTAAACTTAAGCCTAATGTTAACCTAACCCTTAAACAAGAACTATCACTAATTAAAAACCAAACACAAACCCCAAGACCGAAACACATTCACTAAACCTTCCTGCCAACCCTCACCCTAACCCCTAAACCTATTCTAAACCTTTAACCCTGACCCTTATCTTAAATCTAACCCTAACCCTAACCTCTAACCATAACCTTAACTTAATGTACTCAAATCCAATTCCTAACCTTAACCTGTACCCTAACCCTAACCCTCTAATACTAATCCTATCTCATATCCCAAACTGTACCCTAACCCGGACCCTAAAACTAATCCCTAACCCACTGCCTAACCCTCTCTTACCCTTTTCCAAAACCATACCCTGACCCTAACCTGACCCTAACCGTAACCCCTAACCAAACTCTAACCCTAATCCTAGCCCTACCTTTATCCTAAACCTAACCCTCACCCTAACCCTAAACCTAGCCCTAACTTTAACTCTAACCCCTAACGCTAACCCTTAACCCTAATTCACACCCTAACCCCTAACCCTAACTGCAACCCTAGCCGAACCCTAACTCTCACCATAACCCAAACCCCAACTCCTAACCTCGTGCCCTAATCCCTAAAGTCTAAACCCTAACCCTAACTCTAACTCCTGTCCCTAACCCAAACCCCCATCCTAACTCCTAACCACTGACCCTTACCCTTATCCCTCACCCTAACCTCTAATCTGTAACCATAAGCATAATCACTATCCCAACATCTAACCTAAGCCTAACCACCAACCACCTCCCCTCCCCTGACCCTACCATTCATTCTACCCATTCACTTATCCTATGGTTCTGAGGAGTCCCTTCTGACATGGATGTGGCCCCCAACGGTGCCTCCAGAGTCCTCCAGGGGGTCCTGAGGAAGCCGGGCTGCTGTGAATGCGGACGTGGCCCCATGTGTTCCAGAGTCATAGTCAGCGGGTACTGAGTACGCCGGGTCTCCTGTCAACGTGGAGTATGCCTCCTCTGGAAGGAGGAGGAACATCCTTCTGGATGCCTCACATCCTCTGGAAGCCTCACAGCAGGTTCTCAGGAGGCCGGGGGCTCCTGTCAGCCTGGACATGGCCCCATGTCCCCTGAAAATTCACCCCGGGTCCTGAGGAGGCTGTGGGTTCCTGTCAGCCTAGACACAGCCCCATGTGTCCCAAAGCCAAAGTGCAGGTCCTGAGGAGGACGGGGGTCCTCTCAGTCTTGACATGGCCCCACATTTTCCTCAGCCTCACCATAAGACCTGAGGAGGCTGGGGGCTCTTCTCAGAATGGACGTGGTCCCAAATCATCCCAATCGTTCAGTGTGTCCTGAGGAGGCTTGAGACTTCTATCAGTGTGGATTCGGCATCCACATATTTCTTAGGCCTCACCACTGGCTATGACAAGGCTGGGGTCTTCTGTCCGCATGGACTCATCCCCATATTTCCCGAAGTCTACACCAAGGGTCCTGAGGACATCAGTGTCGGGTTGTGTGGACATGGCCCCACATCCTCCCTAAGTGTCACCGCAGGTTCTGATGTGTCCGAGGCTCCTGTCACTGTGGATGCGGCCCCCAGCTTCCAGAAGACTCAATTTATGTCCTGATGGGCCAATTAGCTCCTGCCAGAGTGGAAGCGGTGCCCCATCTTTCAGAAGCCTCCCCACATGTTCTGAGGCGGCCCAGGGGCTCCTGTCAGCGTGGATGGGGACCCACATCTTACTGAAGCCTCCCCGCGGGTCCTGAGGCAGCCCAGGAGCTCCTGTCAGGGTGGGTGTGGGCCCACAATTTCCTGAAGCCTCCCCGCAGATCCTGAAGTGGTCCAAGGGGTCCTGTCAGGGTGGATGTGGGCCCATATCTTCCTGAAGCCTCACCGTGTGTCCTGAGGAGACCGGGGCTCCTGTCAGCATGAAGGCTGCCCAATATCCCCCTGAAGACTCCCTGCAGGTTCTGAGGAGGCTGTGGCTCATCAGCGTGGACATGTCCCCACGTCTTCCTCAGGCCTCCCCAGCACAGGCTGGCTCCTGTTAGTGCAGGCAGACGGGGCCTACTGCACATGCCTGCCCCTTGGCGGTGCCTGGGCTCAGGCACCCCTGCGGGATCCTCAGGCGCTACAGGAGGCACGTGCCCGTCCCCAGGCCCACCTCTGCCTCCTTCCACGCTCCAGCTGTGACCTGTTACCTTCGGAAACGTCTGACTGAAAAAGAGCCCAATACACAGCTTCCCCAAAAATACTTAAGGAGAAGGAATTGGAGCCCAAAGGACGCGAAACGAAATGTGGACCAGACTTTTACCACGTCCTGTAATCTCACTCAACCCTCTTCCACTGTGGGCGGGACCGCGGGCTGGTGGAGATGCCATGGAAACAGTGTGGAGACTCCTCCTGAAGTTACAAATAGAGCCGACCTGCGACTAGCATGTGTAAACCCTGGAGCTCACTCCGAAGATACAGATGCAGTGAGACATGGGACAACTGCACCCCAATGTCCACAGCAGCCGGTTCCACAGTAGCCACACTGTGGGAGGAGCCTCGGTGCCCTGTGGCAGATGATGGATAAAGAGGATGGGAGATAGATGATGGTCATAGAGAGAGGAATGGTACTCAGCTATCAAAGAGCAGAAAATCTTGCCATTTGCAATGACGTGGATAGAAGGAGAGGGATCATCTTAAGTGAAATAGGTCAGTGGGAAAAGAGAATGACCATGTGGTGTCATTCATAGGTGGAATTAAAGAAGCAAAGCAGATGAACATCTGTGCAGGGAAGGAAAAACAAATAAGATGAAAACAGATGCAGGGAATACAGACTCTTATATTTAGGAAACAAACTGAGTGTCACAGCGGGGAGGGGACGGGGGAGCGCATAACGGGACTGGCATGAAGGAAGGCATGTGATGTCACGTGCACTGCGGTTATCTCCAACTGGTGAATCTCTGAATTCTTCCTCTGAAAGTATAATACACTATACGTTAATTAATTGGGTTTAAATTAAATTAAGTAAAAAAAATCAGTTGTATCAGAGCACGTTTCTTTCTGGACTCTCTGTTCTGCTCCTTCAGCTTATGGTGGGACCAACTCTCGTGGGGTGGTTTGTTTAAGTAAGCGTCAGGCCTCGTCCATGGACCAGCCCAGGGCTAGAACTCACGACCCCAAGATCAGGACGGGAGGTGAGGTCAAGTGTCGGATGCTTAACCGACGGAGCCAGGCGGGGTCCCGAGGACAACACTGCTTTATCCTGTGTCTCTGTGACATCGTATGAAATAGGAAAGTGCTGCGTCCCACTCTGTCCTGCTTCTCCAATACTGATTTCCTCTCCAGGGTCACTTGTGGGGGCAGATGGATGTTATGGGTTTTTTTTTCCTATTTATAGGATCTGCCACCATGATTTGACAGGAATGACATTGAAATAGAGGGTGGCTTCAGGAACTGCGGACATTTTCACAAGATGAGGCTCCCAAACCACGAGCCCAAGATGGCCTCCCAGAGCCTGGTATGGCTCAGTGCACAAGTCTTGTGCTCCTTTGGTTCAGTCTCATTATTTATTCTCTGTGATGCTCCTGAGAGGGGAGTCACATCCGTCATTTCCTTCCTGAGTGCTCATTGACAGTATACAGCAAGCCCCACAATAGAATAAAAACTGAGCCCAGGCCAAATGCAGGAAGCCCCTATTAGAACAGATCTCAATGCCTTTGAAGGCCCCATATCAAAATGTAAACAGAACTTGAGGAATTGCTCCAGCCCTTCGGGAGTTCCCCGAGACCAGCCCTTAAAACTAAGCTAAAAACCATCTCGGGTTCCTAGTCCCTGTTCCACTGTGTTGGGTATACATGGACACAAGCTCGAGTTTGTAAATAAACCCTCGTGTGTTTGCATCAGTGTCAGCTTCTCGGTGGTTTCTCGGATTCGCAATCTTGGGCACAACAGTCTGAGAAAAAAAACAAAACCAAAAGAAGCTCGGACGCAGGTAGAGTGAACGCAGGGTTCTAAGAGAAGCAGCGGAGACCCGGGGGCTTGGGAGCTCTTCTGTGGAGGCGCCAGCTGACTGGGGGGCAGGATGCTTAGCCCCAGAGCCAGAGGACACAGAGACCCCACCCGCATCCCGCCCATCAGCACAGCGCCGCCCGCTGGAGCCCAGAGGTGCTGATGCACACCCCGCTTCTGACCCCCACATGTGCAACTCCCAGGCAGATGTGCACCTGACAATCAGCGCCACGGCCCATGCCCAGACCCCACACAGACCATTTGCTGCCACCAAGTTGTCAGACCAGAGAGGCTGCAGGGCTTCAGCTCTGCCTCGAAAGTAGAGTCTAGATTCCTTTGTAGTTTGTGCTCCTTTTGCATTTATTTTCTTTGATTCTATTTTATTAATTGCCTTATTTTAACTTTTATGTATGTACCTTATATATTTCTTATTTTTACTTTCATGGTACTTTAATTGTGTTTCATATTTTGGGATTTAGAATCTTTTAATGAGCAGGCCAAAATAATCTGGTGTTTTTTTTGGGGGGGGGAGGGCAGTTGTTATTGTTTTTCTTGGTTTTTCTTTTTCTTCCTTCTTTCTTTTCTGGAAAAAATAATGAAATGGAGAAATTCTCCTCCATAAAATAACATGAGGTAGTACTAACAGCCAGGAAGTTCATCAATACACATATATGATGTCTAAATACAGTTTAAAACAATCATTATCAAGATAGCAGCTAGACTGGAAAAAGAGCACAGAAGAAAACTAAAGAATCCCTTACTGTAGAAATAAAAGAACTAAAATCTAGTCAGGCCAACGTTGAGAATGCTTTAACTCTGATGCAGTCCCAAGTGGAAGCCTTAAAAACAAGAAACGTTATGGACCATAGAGGCAGATTTTGGGAACTCAGCCACTTATTAAAACAATAATATTCATATCATAGGAGACTCAGAAGATGAAGAGAGAAAAGGTGGGCCTTGCTCAGCCATTAGAAACGACAAATACCCACCATTTGCTTCAACGTGGATGGAAATGGAAGGTATTATCCTGAGTGACGTAAGTCAATCGGAGAAGGACAAACATTGTATGTTCTCATTCATTTGGGGAATATAGATAATAGTGAAAGGGAATATAGGGGAAGGGAGAAGAAATGTGTGGGAAATATCAGAAAGGGAGACAGAACATAAAGACTCCTAACTCTGGGAAAAGAACTAGGGGTGATTGAAGGGGAAGAGGGCGGTGGGTGGGGGTGAATGTGTGACGGGCACTGAGGGGGGCACTAGACGGGATGAACACTGGGTGTTATTCTGTATGCTGGCAAATAGAACACTAATAAAAAGTCAATTTATTATTAAAAAAAGAAAGAAACAAAGTGTGGCACCTGGGTTGCTCAGTCAGTTAAGCTTCTGTCTTAGGCTCGGATCATGATCCAGGTCCCAAGGCAGGCTCCCTGTTCATCTGGGAACCTGCTTCTCCCTCTCCCTCTGTCCCACTCACTCATGCTTTTTCTCTCCTCTCTCTCTAAAATAAATATATAACATCTTTGAAGAAAAACAATGAAACAAACCTAGAGGGAAGAGAAATCTCCCATGTAGAAGAATTTCAAACAATTGTGCAGACATTCCACCGTGAAGTTCATGAGCATAGCTTCCCGCTCTTATGTGTGCAATACACATAGTAACTTCCTTCTACAAAATATATTATGAAAAACTTAAAATAATAATGCTAATATAATAATAATAATAATCATCATCATCATAAAGAATCAGTTTACTACGGAGAAAGCTGACAAACCCTACTTTAGCAAGATAACCAGAACGATGCCAAGACTGATAAATCATGTAGATAGTATCTATTCTTTATATGATATAATGAAAATGGGAGTATATCTCTGTATATAATCCACAGAAATATTTAAATCATGATATAAACAACAGACATGTCCCAACTGAGGGAAATTTTACAAAATACTCTACTTCTCAAAGTGTTCCAGTTCAACAAAAACAAGGAAAGGCTGAAAGACTGTCACAATCCAGAGGAGCATAAGAAAACAGGAGGACAAATGGAATGTCATATGAGGGGTGGTAACTTAGCAAAAACTAAGGAAGTCTGAATAAAGTATGGTCTTTGGTTAATGCGAATATTTTAATATTGATTCATTAGCTAATATTTGTACCGTACTGATATAAGATATCAATAATTGGAGAAATTGAGTGCAAGTGCATGTGAATGCTCTGTACTATCTTCTCAATTTCCCTATAAATCTTTGTTTTTTTCCTAATAAATAAGATTTATTTTGAAAATTGACTTAAATGAATCAGGCTCCAACTGTAAAGACATTTTAAGAATCGTTGAATTAACTTTTGCCTTATTCTTCAAGAGTTCCTTCGATGGGAACAAAGTAAGAATTTTATATCAGAAGGAAAGAAAAACACTTATGAACACGTATAATGCCTCCTCAACCTGAAAAACAGGAACGGATAATAAATAGCAAAAATCAGATAAAAATACTTCTTTTATATTAGACACCATATTGCAAGTGCATTTAAAATTAGCAATGCATAACATTTATTTCCTGGACATTTGTCTTCCAAAGAGTTCACAGTGTTTCAGTGTCAGTTGAAAAAGGGGAAGAATCTCAGGGAAGAATCCTTCAGATAATAATAGGACCATTGGTAATAATGTCTCTCAGTTCTTTCCAAATGATAAAGATGCACTTCCTAATGAGTGACTGAGCTGTGAAGAAAGAGAAGACAATTCCTCATCCCTCTGATTTACTTGTGTCAGAATATTTAAACCATAGTACTACGGATAGTAAATTATCCTTATTAACAGGAAATACGTCTCACATTGGAATCTGAGCAATCAGAAGTGCAGAGAAAAAACACTTTGACTCGCTCTTCATCTTATAAAGAGAAAGGACAGCTTTTGTATGTACAAAGTCAGTTGTCAAGGTAGCCTCAGGGAGTAAGAGTCTGCAGCATCGAATCCCGCTGCACAGCTGGGACGCCCAGGAGCCAGGTCTTCCTGATCCCAAATCCCTGGGCCTGTCCCCCAACACAGGCTGTCAGGCTGAGGTCATTTGCAATTGATCTCTTAGGAGCTCCAGGTAAGGGGGAAGGAGCTAGATAGGATGGGAATGGACGCAAGAGGCCAACAAAATAAACGCCTTTCCACTTTAAGTTCAGCGTTCGAACACGTCAAGCCATTCCAGGACCCTGTGAAGAAGAGCTGAAATTTACATTACTTTAGTTACAGGAAAAAAACAAAAGTTTACAGCTTATTGCCCTGGAAAGCCCCACAATAGAATAAGAACTGAGCCCATGCCAAGGGCTGGAAGCACCTATTAGAATGAGAAGAGAGCTCAATGCCCATGAAGGGCCCCTATCAAAATGTAAACAGAACTTGAGGAATTGTTCCAGCCCTTCTGGAGGTCCGTGAGACAAGGCCTTAAAATTAAGCTAAAACCCAACTCGGGGTCCAGGTCCCTGCTCCGCTGTGTTGGGTTCGGGTGTACTTGGACGCAAGCTCGAGTTTGGAAATCAACCCTCATGTGTTTGCATTGGTATGAACTCCGTAGTGGTTTCTCAGATTCGCAATCTTGGGCACAACAACCCCATGTCCCCTCCCACCTGGGCTGAACCCCTCTGCCATCCCACCCAGGCTGACCCTCAGTCACCTCCCTGCCCACAACAGCTGGGCACAGGCCCTCACACAGTTCCACGGGCACAGTGGGCACTCCCACCATTCCTGGCCTCCCAGAGGAAGGAAGGAGTTTTCTGCAGGACACACTCCCATGGTTGCCCCAGGGCTCCCTGCCCAGCACAGCAGCTCGTGACAGGTCGGGGTCTGTATCCCTGATGCCTGCTCCTCCTCCCCAGTTTTCCCACAGGAAATGAAGGAGGAGGCCCTGGTCTCCTCCTAGGACATCACGCAGGTAGACCTGGATGTCAACAGGACATTCAGCAGTCACATCATGTTTTGGTACTTCTAAAGGGTAGGGTGAGGCTGAGGGGCCAGGTGGGATCGGGCTCCGGGGGAGGACCAGGGGCTTCTGGGTTGGGAACACAGGGTTTCTGAGGCCAGGAGAAGAACAGCAGCCAGCCACACACAGTTGCATGGTAAGGTGCTGGGGATAACCCCCGTGCCCCCACCCTGGGGTCTCAGGGATGAGGAGGCCACTAGGATGGGGGCTCCAGGGGTTGCCATGTGAGCTGAACCACAAAGGTGTGAGGGACGGCCCTCTGAAAAGCAGGGGGCGGGGTTGCGGGCTGTGGGGGGCAGTAATGGGACCTGGGGGCTGGGTGGATGGCTGTGACTGGAGGAGGACACACATCGATCCAATGAGGGCCGGATGGGTCAGGGTGTCACCCCTTCTCAGTGCTTTATTTATTTCTAAATTCCATGCATTTAATTTGAGACAATTTGCAATTTATAAGCATACATAGTATGATGACACGAGATATTGCCCCCGGTCCAGCCAGGGCCCTGCACTGACCACACGGAGCCCCAGGAGCAGGAGTCACAGCAAAACCCAGACTGGGGTCACCTTTATCTGTAGACGTCCCCTTGTGCATCTTAGAGAAAGGGTTTGCCATGTGTCTACCAGCCCCCCACCCCATCCCCCCATTTCCCAGAAACACATCATCCCCCTACATCATCATCCCCCATGGCATTGCCCCTACACCATCCCCCTCACACACACAAAGCCCCACACAATCCCCACCCACACTATACCTCAACACTATCCCCCCTACACCAGCCCCCACAATCCACCACCATCATACCCATGCCCCACACCATCCACCACCACACCATCGGCCCTGAGCAAGGACCTGGTGCAGCTGCCCCCTGTTGGACATGCTCAGCCTCCCCGGGGTTCTCTGGATACCCTGCTCCCATCAGAAGCCCGGGTGTTCCATAGAGTACCCAGGGGTTGCAGGGAGGAGGGAAGACAGGAGCTCCCGACAGGGTGTGTGCAGGTGAGTGGTGCAGAGGACCCACTGTGCCCTGCCTCTGCCCACTTTCCCTCCTAGAGCGCAGCACACCCTGCACAGGACACCAGCCCCTAACCTAGAGGGACCTGGGCTGACTGGGCACCAGGCTCTGGGGAGCTGGGTTGATTTGAGCCCCCACCAGGCCCAACACAAAGACTAATGGGATCCAGCCCCCCATGGCCCTGGCCAGCCCTGGATTCTGGCCCCAGGCTGAGCGAGGCTTGTCACAGTTGGATGTGGCCTCCTGGGCACTGGGCATGCCCCACAGATCCAGGTCGCTGACCTAGGGCAGACCAGGGGATCCCGGTACCCCCCAGGGTGGGGAGAAGAGGGGTAGGCCGGTGGGCCCCACCCACACCCACACCAGGAGGCAGGCTCCTACAGGTGTTGGGGCCCCAGGGGTCCTGAGGCCGGGGTCCAGCTGCCCTGCAGGGATCCAGCACAGGAGCCCATGGGCTGTAGTTCCAGGTCAGCTCTGCTGTCCTCAGAACCGTCTCTCAGGCTGAAACCTCAGGACACACGCCCCCAACCAGAGTCCACACATGCTCCCAGGTGGGGGACTCCAGCACTCGCCCCCTCACCCTGTGTGATTCTTACCCTCCCCTAAAGACAAAAAGGTCTCCTTCCCCAGGGGAAGGCACTCACCCTCTGCTCTGAGCCCGTTTGTTGTACAAATTCAATAAAGTGTTGTGGTGCGAAAATGCACAACCAGCCCATTTCTGTGTCTCCCAGAACTCTGTGTATAGGGCGTGGAGAGACCCCCAGAGAGGAGGAGGGGGCACCACCAAGGCCCCAACCAGCCCATGCAGGGGCCCCGCTGGGCACACACAGCTGACGTCCCCACGTGCCATCCAGGGACGGCCGGACGCCAGGGTCAGGCCTCACAGACTTTACTGGGACTCAGCCTGTGCCCCATGGGCCTGAATGGGCAGGACAGAGTGACAGCCAAGGAGCCTCAGGTCACCAGGGTCTGTGCAAAGTGACCTGAAAGGTCACTGCTCCCTCTGTCCAGGGGGCCGGGCCTGGACGGGTTCCAGGGCACTTCCTCCCCTCCCCACAACCCGTGCCTGGGTGCCTTGGGCACAGAGGGCCTGCAGGGCGGTCAGCGTGGCTGTGGAAGTGATTTCAGGACAGCAGGCCCTTGTGTTGTGCCCAAGATTGCGAATCCGAGAAACCACCAAGGAGCCGACACCAATGCAAACTCCCGAGGGTCTCTTTACAAGCTGGAGCTTGGGTCCAAGTTCACCAGATACATTGGAGCAGGGACTTGAACCCCGAGACTAAGAGGCGAGACAGCTTTACAGGGGCCAGTGGACCATGGGATATGCAGAAAGTTGCACAGTCATGTCGGTACACATGTAGGTGGCCGATTGAATTACACCTTACCCTATAATATCCACTTGAGCTGGTCTATTACTTTGGTCAGAATTGGTGCACAATTTTGGTGGGCACAAAGCAGGGTTACATTGTTATGAGCCGATTTCCAATTAGGGTGTGCCCAGTGGCCTGACTAGGGTGAGGCAGGGCCTTAAGCCATAAGCAGGTCATTTGGGGGTCATAGGGGAGTTGGCGGGTGTAGCACAAAATGGAATCAGTCCTGCTCTGCTTGTACAGGGGTAGGGGATTTTTGTTAAATTTCCTGGGTCCCACACTTATAGCTCATGCACCTGTGCCACCCTCACCAGGTGGACTCAGCGTGTACACCTTGTGGTGCTGGATCTCTCACACCAATGTGTGGAGGGCACCTTCCTTGCCCGAGTGAGTAGGGGGTTGGTGAGCATGGGTCTCGGCCTGAAGGACAGTCAGGACTGGGGACCGACAACCCCCACCCCATCCCCACCCTGACTCCCACATACAGGTAGCCCCATGGCTCCCCGCCATGGGCAGCCGGCTCCTCAGGTGCTTCCCCCAAGGGTGGACCAAATATCTGGTTCCCTGCTAGAGAGGCATTGTGGAGAAGAGAAGCAGCCAGCGCTTGGCAGGACCCACTGCCGGACATGGGAATGTGGCCCAGCCGGACCTTCCAGCTCAGCTGACCCTCCAGTGGAAAGTCACTGCATGAGCATCCCCCGGGGCGGACAGGAGAGCACAGCTAGCCACCCAGCGCCAGCACCAGAAATGAGGTTTTGCCAACCATTTCGGCGTTTTGGGTTACCCAGCCAGAGGATCCGATAGTTGCACGTGATAGCTGCATGTGATAGAGACACACACACACCAAAACCAGCAAAAGTCGGAATCCCCCCAATGTTGTCAAACAGCAGCCGGATGGTTACATACAAGACACTGTGATCCTCAATAGGATACATGGAAGACGCTATAAACCACGACTGCAGACATTCTGGAGGCACGGAGATGTGCCTGATGGGTTCCAACAAGGAGCACAGAGGGGAAGGAAGCATCCTACGGACAGGGGGCACCTCCTAGGAAAGGACACCAGGTCCCTGTCAAGGCTACAGATGGTGAAATCTCTCCCCTTCTCTTTGTGTTTCTGGTTTTCCTCCTACATGCCATTTTCCTCAATCATATTCGAAAGAATTTATTTTATGTTTTTAAATTTATTTTTATTGGAGTCCAATTGTATGAATTCTTTCTTCAGCAAGGGTGTCATTCAGGAGAGAAGGAGAGATAAAGATTTTCCTAGACAGGCCACATATAAAGGAGTTCATGACCACTTAACCAGTCCAGTAAGGAATTTTAAGAGGGACTCTTCTAGTGGGGGGAAAAAGAGACCAAAAGAAACAAAGACTAGAAAGGACCAGAGAAAGTCACTGGAAACACCAACTCTTCCGGAAACACAAAGGCACAAAGTTCATATCTTTGAATAATCATTCTGAAGGCTGATAGACTAAATGCTCCAATCAAAAGATATAGGGTATCAGAGGGGTTTAAAAAACAGGATCCGGGAGGCCTGGGTGGCTCAGGCGTTCAGCCTCTGCCTTTGATTCAGGGTGTAATCCTGGAGTCTAGGATCGAGTCCCATATTCTGCTCCTGGTGGGGAGCCTGCTTCTCTCTCTGCCTAATTTTCTGCCTCTCTCTCTCTCTCTCTCTCTCATAAATAAAATCATTATTAAAAAAACAAGATCCATCTGTATGCTGCCTACAAGATGCTCACATTAGACTTATAGACACCAAGAGATTTAAAGTCAGGGGATGGAAAATCATCTATCAATGTAATGGATATCAAAAGAAAGCTGGAGGACCCATACTTATATCAGACAAAGGAGAATTGAAACCTAACCCTGGGGGACACCTGGTGTCTCAGTGGTTGAGCATCTGCCTTCGGGTCAGGGGTGATCCTGGGATCCCAGGATCGAGTCCCACATCGGCCTCCCTTTGCGGAGCCTGCCTTTCCCTCTGCCTATGTTTTGCCTCTGCTTCTCTGTGTATCTCTCATGAATAAATAAATAAAATATTTAAATTTCAAAAAAGAGAGAACAACTAGTATAAGAAGAGATGAAAAAGGGCATTATTTCATAATTAAAAAGACTCTCTATCAAGATCAAACAACTAAATATTTATGCTGCCAACATGGGAGTACCTAAATTTAGAAACCAATTAACAGCAACAGTACAGGAACTCACTGATAATAATACAGTGACAGGGGATTTTAACACCCACTTATGGCAATGGACCGATTGTCTATACATAAAATCAACAGGGGAACAATAGCCTTGACACACTGGACCACAGGGACTCAACAGATATAGTCTGAACATTTCATCCTAAAGCAGAATACACATTCCTTTCGTTTTTTATTATTTATGATAGCACCTAGAGAGAGAGAGTGAGAGAGGGGCAGAGACATTGGCAGAGCGAGAAGCAGGCTCCTTTCACCGGGAGGCCGATGTGGCATTCGATCCCGGGTCTCCAGGATCGCACCCTGAGCCAAAGGCAGGTGCTAAACTGCTGCGCCACCCAGGGATCCCTACACGTTCCTTTCAACTGCACATGGGACGTTCTACAGAACAGATATCATGGCCCACAAATCAGCCCTCAACAGGTACAACAGGTACAAAAAGGTTGATATAACACCCTGTATAGTTTTGGAACACGACACTATGAAACTTGAAGTCGACAGTAAGAAAAAAAATTGGACAGACCAAAAATACGTGGAGATTATGAACATCCTACTAGAGAATGAATGAAGCAACCAAGAAATTAAAAAGGAAATTTAAAACAAATGAAAATGAAAGTATGTTTCTCAAAACCTCTGGGATGTAGCAAAGGCAGTCCTAAGAGAGAAGTACATAGCAGCCTACCTCAAGAAACAAGAAGTCTCCAATACACAACCTAACCCTACACCTAAAGGAGCTGGAAAAGGAATAACAAACATAGCCTGAAGCCTACAGAAGAAGGGAAAAAATAAAGATAAGAGCAGAAACAAACAATGCAGAAACAACAAAACAGTAGAATGGAATAACGAAACAAAGAGCTGGTTCTTCAAAATAATTAATAAAATAGACAAGCTCCAGCCAGCCTTATCAACAAGAAAAGAGAAAAGACCTATATAAATAAAGTCACAAATGTGAGAAGAGAGATCACAATCAACACCAGAAAAATAAGACAATTATAAGGGAATACAATGAAAGATTATATGCTAACAAACTGGGAGACCAGGAAGAATTGGAGAGATCCCTAGATATGTGCAAACAATCAAAACTGAAATAGGAAGAAATAGAAATGTGAACAGACCCATAACTAGGAAAGGAATTGAATCAGCAAGGCACCTGGGTACCTCAGTTGTTGAGCATGTGCTTTGGCTCTGGTCACGATCCCAGGATCCTGGGGCATCAAGTCCCACATCAGGCTCCCCACATGGAGCCCCATTTTCCCTCTGCCTATACCTCTGTCTCTCTGCGTCTCGCATGAATACATAAATAAAATCTTTAAAAAAGGAAAAGATATAAAGATGAGAAAGGACCCAAATAAAATCACAAATGAGAAAAGAGAAATAACCACCAACACTAGAAATACAAACGTTTATAAGAGAACATTATGAAAAATTATATGCCAGCAACCCCGAACCTGGAAGAAATAGATCAATTCCTAGAAATATATAACATAGCAAAAATGAAAAAGGAAGAAATAAGAAACTTGAACACACAGATAACCAGCAGAGAAATTAAATCGGCAATCAAGAATCTCCCAACAGGAGACGCTTATATCAATAGAATAGAATGGAAAGCCGAAACAAGATACAAACCTGTAACTCGGGGATCCCTGGGTGGCGCAGCGGTTTGGCGCCTGCCTTTGGCCCAGGGCGTGATCCTGGAGACCCGGGATCGAATCCCACGTCGGGCTCCCGCTGCATGGAGCCTGCTTCTCCCTCTGCCTGTGTCTCTGCCTCTCTCTCTCTCTCTCTGACTATCATAAATAAATAAAAATATTAAAAAAAAACCTGTAACTCTATGGTCCATTAATCGACAAGAAGGCAGGAAGGAATATCCAATGGCACAAAGACAGTCTCTTCAACAAACCCTAACCCTGACCCCAGGATAAGAACAAATGGTGTTGGGAAAACCAGGCAGCCACATGCAGAAGAAGGAAACTGGACAATTTTCTTACACCATATATATAAAAAATGAATTCAAAATGGATGAAAGACCTAAATGTGAGTCCTGAAACCATACAAAGAAGAAAAGATAGGCAGCAACGTCTTTGACATTGGCCATTGGATCTTCTTTCCAAATATGCATCTGAGGTGAGTGAAACAAAGCAAAAATCCTATTGGGAGTTCATCAAATTGCAAAGCTTCTGCAAAGTGAAGGAAACAAGCAACGCTAAAATGCAACATACAAAATGAGAGGAGATATTTGTAAACAACACATCCAATAAACAGTTAGTATGCAAAATACGTAAAGCAAATATAAATCTCAGCATCCTAAACACAAATTATCCAACTGCAGATGGGCAAAAGACATGAATGGACTTTGTCTCTGACAAGACACATAGATGGCCACCAGACACATGGACAGACACACAGCGTCACCCATCATCAGGGAAATGCAAACCAAAACCACAATGAGATGTCACCTGACAGCCGTCAGAATGACTAAAATTAACAACACAAGAAACAACAGGTGTTGGTGAGGCTATGGAGAAGGGGGAGCCCCCTTACACTCCGCGTGGTCCTGTGAACAGGTGCAGCTACTGTGGAAAACAGTGTGGAGGGTCCTCAAGAAGTTAAAAGTAGAAGTACCCTATGATTCCAAAATTGCACAGCTAGGTATTTATCCCGAGGATATAAAAGTAGTCTCTTAGATTCAAAGAGGGACACGCAGCCTAGTGTTTGTAGTGGCGTTATCAACAATAGCCAAACTGTGGATACAGCCAAGAAGTGCATCGACACATGAATGGGCAGAGACGATGTGGTAAATATACACACTGCGACATCACTTGGTCATCACAAGGGATGAAATGAAGCCATTTACAATGATGTGGGAGAAGTGGAAAGGACTTATGCTCAATGAACTCAGAGAAAGACAGATACCAAATACCATACAATTGCATTCACATGTGAATTTTAAGAAACCAAAAAAAAATGGCAAGGGGATCGATGGGGTGGGATGAGAGAAGCAAACCAAGAAACTCACTCTTAACCACAGAGAATAAACTAATAGAGAAGAGGAAATTGGGGGAGATGGGGAATCAGGGGATGGGGATAGTGGAGGGCACCTGTGACCAGTACCAGGCATTGTATCCAAGGGTTGAATCAGTATGTGGTAAACCTGAAACTATATCATACTGTGTTTACAAACAGGAATTCATTAAAAGTTTAAAATAATAATTGTTAGTATTGATGAAACATGTGCGCACAAGAGATAAAATCAGAAAGGCAACTGAAAATCCAAATAAAGAGTATTTAGATCTACAAATCCCCTCCTTAGCTCAGCTCAGGGAAGCCTGCCTTGTCTTTTCTGACCCCAGCAGAAGCCTGGATTTTGATTCTCTGGGGAGGCCACTGACTTGTTGGAGTCAAGCTATCTTTGAACACAAAACCTAAATAGTGTGCATAAAACTAAACTGCCCAAGATACTAGGAGTCCCAGTGCACGCACAGGCCAAGACCCAAACTTTAACCTACACAGACATAACCCTAACCCTACACTTAAGCCTAATGTTAACCTAAACCTTAAACAAGACCTATCACTAATCAAAAACCAAACACAAACCCCAAGACCGAAACACATTCACTGAACCTACCTGCCAACCATCACCCTAACTCCTAAACCTATTCTTAGGTTTCCTTAACCCTGACCCCTACCTTAAATCTAACCCTATCGCTAACCTCTAACCCTGACCTTAACTTAATGTATTCAAATCCTATTCTTAACCTTATCCTGTACCCTAACCCTTACCCTCTAATACTAACCCTATCTCATACCCCAAACTGTACCCTAACCCGTACCCTAAAACTAAGCCCTAACCCACTGCCTAACCCAATCTCTTACCCTTTTCCAAAACCGTACACTGACCCTACCCTGACCCTGACCTGACCATTACCCCTAACCAAACACTAACCCTAATCCTAACCCCTATCCTATCCCTCCTGCTCACCCTAACTCTAAACCTAGCACTAACTTTAACCCTAACCCGTAACCCTAACTAACCCTAACTCACTCCCTAACCCATTACCCTAACTGCAAACCTAATCACAACCCTAACACTAACCATAACCCTAACCCCAAATCCTAAGATCCTGCCCTAATCTCTAAGCCTAAACCCTAACCCTAACTCTAAATCCTGTCCCTAACACTAACCCTAACCCCTTTCCCTAATCCCTAACCCCCATCCAACTCTTAACCACTCACACTTACCCTTATCCCTCACGCTATCCTTTAATCCGTAACCATAATCATAATCACTAAACCCTAACATCTAACATAACTTAACCACCAAGTGCCTCCCCTCCCCTGACCCTACCATTCATTCTACCCTTTCACTTACACTGTGGTTCTGAGTAGTCCCTTCTGAGGTGGACATGGCCCACAACGGCTCCTCCAGAGTCCTCCAGGGGGTCCTGAGGAAGCCAGGATCCTGTGAGTGTGGACGTGGCCCCACGTGTTCCTGAGTCATAGTCAGCGGGTCCTGAGGACGCTGGGTCTCCTGTCACTGTGGACTATGCCTCACATCCTCTGGAAGCCTCACAGAAGGTCCTCAGGAGGCCGAGGGCTCCTGTCAGCCTAGACATGGCCCCACGGCCCCCAGAAATCTCACTGCGGGTCCTGAAGGGGCTGTGGGCTCCTGTAAGCATAGACATAGCCCCATATATCCCGAAGCCAAAGGGCAGGTCCTGAGGAGGCCGGAGACTCCTGTCAGTGTGGATTCAGCACCCACATCTTTCTTAGGCCTCACCACAGGCCCTGACAAGGCTGGGGTCTTCTGTCCACATGGAAGGATCCCCATATTTCCCGAAGTCTACACCGGGGGTCCTGAGGACATCAGCGTCCTGTTGTCTGGGCGTGGCCCCATGTCCTGCCATAACGTCACTGCAGGTTCTGAGGAGGCCAGGGCTCCTGACACTGTGGATGCGGCCCCCACCTTCCAGAAGCCTCAACTTATATCCTGAGCGTCCCGGGAGCTCCTGCCAGAGTGGACATGGCACCACAGATTCCTGAAGCCTCCCTGCAGGTCCTGAAGCGGCCCAGGTGTTCCTGTCAGGGTGGATGCGGGCCCACATCTTCCTGAAGCCTCACTGCGGTTCCTGAGGAGACCGGGGCTCATCAGCGTGGATGTGTCCCCACGTCCTCCTGAGGCCTCCCCAGCACAGGTGGGCTCCTGTTAGTGCAGGTAGATGAGGCCTACTGAGCCTTCGTGGCCCTTGGGCTGGACCTTGGCTTGGGAGCCTCCTGCGGGATGCTCAGGCACTGCAGGAGGCCATGCAGGAGGCAGGGTCCCCATGCACAGGGCCACAACTGCCTCCTTCCAGGCTTCAGCTGAGGCCTATGAGCTTTGGAAACGTCTCACTGAAACAGAGCCCAATACCTGGACATGATACTTAAGGACAATGATTGGAGCCCACAGGACACAAAATGAAATATGTACCAGACCAACCACATCCTGCAAAACTCACTCAACCCTCTTCCTCTGTGGGCGGGACCGCAGGCTGGCGCAGCCGCCCTGGAAACAATGTGGAAGCTCCTCAGGAAGTTACAAATAGAGCCGCCCTGGGACCAGCAGGTGCATGGCCTTAGCTCACCCCAAATACAGATGCATGAGACTCGGGGACACCTGCACCCCAATGTCCACAGCAGCCAGGTCCACAGTAGCCACACTGTGGGAAGAGCCTCGGGGCCCTCAGGCAGATGATGGATAAAGAGGATGGAAGATAGATGATGGTCATAGATGATAGATAGTTAGATGATAGGAATGGTACTCAGCTATCATTGAGAAGAAAATATTGCCATTTGCAATGACGTGGATAGAACTAGAGGGATCATGTTAAGTGAAATAAGTCAGTCAGGAAAGAAAATTACCGTATGGTTGTATTCATAGGTGAAATTAAAGAAGCAAAGCAGATGGGCATCTGTGAAGGGAAGGAAAAACAAATAAGATGAAAACAGACATGGAGGAAAAAAAGACTCAATCACAGGAAACAAACTGAGGGTCGCTGGAGGGGAGGAGAGTGGAGTGGTGGGACAGGGTAACTGGTAGACGGGCATGAAGGAGGGCACATGATGTCATGAGCCCTGGTGTTATCTCCAACTGGTGAATCCCTGAATTCTACCTCTGAAAGTATAATACACTATACTGTTAATTAATTGGGTTTAAATTAAATTAGGTTTAAAAAATCAGTTGACGGTATCGGAGTGCATTTTCTTCCAGACTCTTTATTCTGCTCCTTCAGCTAATGCCAGAACCACACCCCTGTGGGTTTGGTTTGTTTAAGTAGGCTCCATGCCTCGTCCACAGTTCAGCACATGGCTAGAATTCATGACCCCGAGATCAAGACCAAGGGTGAAGTCAGGAGTCGGATGCTTAACCAATGGAGCCAGCCGGGGCCCGAGAACCACACTGCTTTATCCTGTGTCTCTGTGACATTGGTTGAAATAGGAAAGTGGAGGGAGGGGCAAGATGGCAGAAGAGTAGGGTCCCCAAATCACCTGTCCCCACCAAATTACCTAGATAATCTTCATCATCTTGAAAATCTATGAATTCGGCCTGAGATTTAAAGAGAGACCAGCTGGAATGCTACAGTGAGAAGAGTTCGCACTTCTATCCAGGTAGGAAGAGGGGGAAAAGAAATAAAGAAACAAAAGGCATCCAAGGAGGAGGGGCCCCACGAGGTGCCAAGCTAAGGCCGGGGCGAGTGCCCCCAGGACAGGAAAGCTCTGTCACGGAGAAGCAGGAGCTTCACCAATCTTCCTGGGTGGAAAGGCCCTCGCAGGGAGTTGGAGCAGGACGCCAGGATGATGGGGATCCCCTCGGGCTCCCTGGAACACTAACAGACACCTGCGCACCCAGGAGACTGCACCATACCCCGCGGCCGAGCTCCCTAAAAGACTGCAGGGCCCACGGCTGGACCTGGAGGAGCTTGGAGGGGCTTGGGCGGCGGCTCCGCATGGAGGGGGCTGCGAGGCCAGGAGCAGCTCGGAGGGGGCTCTGGCAGAGGAAGAGGATCCCTGCGGGGCTCCGGGACCAGCTCAGAGGGGCTCGGGCGGTGATGCCGCGGAGGCGGCTGTGTGGCCGGGAGGGGGAATCCAACAGCACAGGCACTGGAGCACAGGGCTCCAGGACACAGCCCAGGATCCGTCCACCCCGTGGGACAGGCAGAGCCCGGGAAGGCCCAAGACAGCTAGGACGATTCTGCCCAAAGCTGAGCAGATCACCTCCAGGCCCTGCAGAGGGAGAGCTCCATAGTTACTGTGGGAGCTGACTCCAGTGCTCCAGAGCTGCCGACGTCACTGGGATGGTTCCTCCTGGGGCCTCAAGGGTTAAACAACCCCCACTGAGCCCTGCACCAGGCAGAGGGCAGAGCAGCTCCCACAAGAGCTAACACCTGAAAATCAGCACAACAGGCCTCTCCCCCAGAAGACGAGCTAGATGGACAGTTCCAGGGGAAGTCAACGGACTTAAAGTATACAGAATCAGGAGATATTCCCCGGGGTTTTTTCTTTTCTTTTCTTTTCTTTTCTTTTCTTTTCTTTTCTTTTCTTTTCTTTTCTTTTCTTTTCTTTTCTTTTCTTCTTTTTTCCTTTTTCTTTTCTTTTCTCTTCTCTTCTTTCTTTTCTTTTCTTCTTTCTTTTTCATTTGTTTGCATCCCCCACCCTTTATTCCTTTCTTTCTTTTTCTTTCTCTTTTTCTTCTCTTTTTTTCTTCCTTTTATCTTTTCTCTTTTCTTTCCTTCTTTCTCTCTCTTTTTCTCCTTTTCCCAATACAATTTTTTTTGGTCACTCTGCACTGAGCAAAATGAATAGAAGGAAAACCTCACCTCAAAAGAAAGAAACAGTCCTCTCTCCTAAGAGTTACAAAATCTGGATTACAATTCAATGTCAGAAAGCCAATTCAGAAGCACTTATAGAGCTACTGGTGGCTCTAGAAAAAAGCATAAAGGACTCAAGAGACTTCATGACTACAGAATTTAGATCCAATAAGGCAGATATTAAAAATCAATTGAATGAGATGCAATCCAAACTAGAAGTCCTAATGACAAGGGTTAACGAGGTGGAAGAACGAGTGAGTGACATAGAAGACAAGTTGATGGCAAAGAGGGAAACTGAGGAAAAAAGAGACAGACAATTAAAAGACCAGAAAGACAGATTAAGGGAAATAAACGACAGCCTGAGGAAGAAAAACTTACGTGTAATTGGGGTTCCCGAGGGCGCCGAAAGGGACAGAGGGCCAGAATATGTATTTGAACAAATCCTAGCTGAAAACATTCCTAATCTGGGAAGGGAAACAGGCATTCAGATCCAGGAAATAGAGAGATCCCCCCCCTAAAATCAATAAAAACCGTCCAAGGGGATCCCTGGGTGGCGCAGCGGTTTGGCGCCTGCCTTTGGCCCAGGGCGCGATCCTGAAGACCCAGGATCGAATCCCACGTCGGGCTCCCGGTGCATGGAGCCTGCTTCTCCCTCTGCCTGTGTCTCTGCCTCTCTCTCTCTCTCTGTGTGACTATCATAAATAAAAATAAAAATTTAAAAAAATAAAATAAAAACCGTCCAAAACCTCGACATTTAATAGTAAAGTTTGCAAATTCCAAAGATAAAGAGAAGATCCTTAAAGCAGCAAGAAACAAGAAATCCCTGACCTTTATGGGGAGGAGCATTAGGGTAACAGACCACTCCACAGAGAACTGGCAGTCCAAAAAGGGCTGGCAGGATATATTCAGGGTCCTCAATGAGAAGAACATGCAACCAAGAATACTTTGCCCAGCAAGGCTCTCATTCAAAATGGAAGGAGAGATAAAGACCTTCCAAGACAGGAAGGAACTGAAAGAATATGTGACCTCCAAACCAGCTCTGCAGGAATTTTAAGGGGGACTCTTAAAATTCCCCTTCAAGAAGAAGTTCAGTGGAACAATCCACAAAACAAGGACTGAATAGATATCATGATGACACTAAACTCATATTTGTCGATTAGTAACTCTGAATGTGAATGGGCTTAATGACCCCATCAAAAGGCGAAGGGTTTCAGTCTGGATAAAAAAGCAGGACCCATCAATTTGCTGTCTACAAGAGACTCGTTTTAGACAGAAGGACACCTACAGCCTGAAAATAAAAGGTTTGAGAACCATTTACCATTCAAATGGTCCTCAAAAGAAAGCAGGGGTAGCCATCCTTATATCAGATAAACTAAAATTTACCCCGAAGACTGTATTATTCCCAGGTATCTTATGCTTTTGGGTGCAATTGTAAATGAGATTGCCTCCTCAATTTCTCTTTCTTCAGCCTCATTTTTAGTGTATAGAAATGCCATTGATTTCTGGGCATTGATTTTGTACCCTGCCACGCTACCAAATTGCTGTATGAGTTGTAGCAGTCTTCTGGGGGAGGGTTTTGGGTTTTCTAGGTAGAGTAGGTTAGGAATAAACCTAACCAAGGAGGTAAAGGATCTCAACCATAAACACTATAGAACGCTTCTGAAACTAATTGAGGAAGACACAAAGAGATGGAAAAATATTCCATGCTCATGGATTGGAAGAATTAATATTGTGAAAAAGTCAATGTTACGCAGGGCAATGTACACATTTAATGCAATCCCTATCAAAATACCATGGACTTTCTTCAGAGAGTTAGAACAAACTATTTTAATATTTGTGTGGAATCAGGAAAGACCCCGAATAGCCAGAGGAATTTTAAAAAAGAAAACCATATCTGGGGGCATCACAATGCCAGATTTCAGGTTGTACTACAAACTGTGGTCATCAAGACAGTGTGGTACTGGCACAAAAACAGACTCATAGATCAATGGAACAGAACAGAGAACCCAGAAGTGGACTCTGAACTTCATGGTCAACTGATATTCGATAAAGTAGGAAAGACTATCCATTGGAAGAAAGACAGTCTCTACAATATATGGTACAGGGAAAATGGACCTCCACATGCAGAAGAATGAAACTAGACCACTCTCTTTCACCATATACAAAGATAAACTCAAAATGGATGAAAGATCTCAATGTGAGACAAGAGTCCATCAAAATCCTAGAGGAGAACACAGGCAACACCCTTTTTAAACTCGGCCACAGTAACTTCTTGCAAGATAAATCCACAAAGGCAAAAGAAACAAAAGCAAAAATGAACTATTGGGACTTCATCAAGATAAGAAGCTTTTGCACAGCAAAGGATACAGTCAACAGAACTAAAAGACAACCTAAAGAATGGAGAAGATATATGCAAAAGAGGTATCAGATAAAGGGCTACTTTACAAGATCTATAAAGAACGTTTTAAACTCAAACCCAAGGAAACAAACAATCCAATCATGAAATGGGCAAAAGACATGAATAGAAAACTCACAGACGAAGACATTGACATGGCCAACATGCACATGAAAAAACACTCTGCATCACTTGCCATCAGGGAAATACAAATCAAAACCACAATGAGATACCACCTCACACCAGTGAGTATGGGGAAAATTAACAAGACAGGAAACCACAAATGTTGGAGAGGATGCGAAGAAAAGGGAAGACTCTTACACTGTTGGTGGGAATGTGATCTGGTGCAGTCACTCTGAAAACTGAGTGGAAGTTCCTCAAAGAGATAAAAATTGACTTGCCTGACGACCCAGCAATTGCACCTTTGGGTATTTACCCCAAAGACTCAGATGCAAGGAAACGACGGGACTCTGGCACCCCGATGTTTATAGCAGAATGTCCAATAGCTAAACTGTGGAAGGAGCCTTGGTGTCCATTGAAAGATGAATGTGTAAAGAAGATGAGGTTTATGTATAAAATGGAATATTATTTAGGCATTAGAAACGACAAATACCCACCATTTGCTTCAACGTGGATGAAACTGGAGGGCATTATGCTGAGTAAAGTAAGTCAATCGGAGAAGGAAACAGTGTATGTTCTCATTCATTTGGAGAATATAAATAATAGTGAAAGGGAATATAAGGGAATGGAGAAGAAACGTGTGGGAAATATCAGAAAGGGAGACAGAATATAAATACTCCTAACTCTGAGAAAGGAACTAGGGATGCTTTAAAGGGAGGAGGGTGAGGGGTGCGGGTGAATGGGTGAACGGCACTGAGGGGGGCCCTTGCCGGGATAAGCACTGGGTGTTATTCTGTTTCTTGGTAAATTGAACAACATAAAAAATAAATTTATTTTTAAAAAAGTTCAAACAACTAAATATTTATGCTGCCAACATGGGAATACCTAAATATAGAAACCAATTAACAACAAACGTACAGAAAGTCACTGATAATAATACAATGACAGGGGATTTTAAAACAAACTTATGGCAATGGACCGATCGCCTAAGCAGAAAATCAACAAGGGAAAAATAGCCTTGACACACTAGACCACAGGGACTCAAGAGATATAGTCTGAACATTTCAACCTAAAGCAGAATACACATTCCTTTCAGGTGTACATGGGATATTCTCCAGAACAGATCATATCATGGCCCACAAATCAGCCCTCAACAGGTACAACAGGTACAAGAAGGTTGATACCACACCATGTACATTTTCGGACCAAGGCGCTATGAAACTGGAAGTCGACAGTAAGAAAAAAATTGGACAGACCAGAAGTACTTGGAGTTTATGATCATCCTACTAGAGAATGAATGGAGCAACCAGGAAATTAAAGAGGAAATTTAAAACAAATGAAAATGAAAACATGTTTCTCCAAACCTCTGGGATGTAGCAAAGGCAGTCCTTAGAGGGAAGTACATAGCAATACAGGCCTACCTCAAGAAAGAAGAAGTCTCCAATACACAGCCTAACCCTACACCTTAAGGAGTTGAAAAAGGAATAGCAAACAAAGCCTAAAGCCTATAGAAGAGGGGGAAAATAAAGATGAGAGGAGAAATAAACAATACAGAAACAACAAAGCAGTAGAATGGAATAACGAAACAAAGAGATGGTTCTTCAAAATAATTAAGAAAATAGATCAAGCCCTAGCCAGCCTTATCAACGAGAAAAGAGAAAAGACTTAAATAAATAAAATCACAAATGAGAGAAGAGAGATGACAATCAACACCAGAAAAATTAGACAATTATAAGGGAATACTATGAAAGATTATACGCTAACATACTGAGAGACCTGGAAGAAATGGACAAATACCCAGAAATGTGCAAGTGAGCAAACCTGAAATATAAAGAAATAGAAAATGTGAACAGACCCATAACTAGCAAAGGAATTGAATCAGCAAGGCCCCTGGGTGCCTCAGTGGTTGAGCATGTGGTTTGGCTCAGGTCATGATCCCGGGGTCCTGGGGAATCAAGTCCCACATCAGGCTCCCCACATGGAGCCTCAACTTCCCTGTGTCTATACCTCTGCCTCTCTGTGGCTCTCATGAATCCATAAATAAATATTTAAAAAATGCAAAAATATAAAAATATGAGAAAGGACCAATATAAAATCACAAATGAGAAAAGAAATATAACAACCAACACTAGAGAAATACAAACAATTATAAGAGAACATTATGAAAAATTATATGCCAGCAACCTAGAACCTGGAAGAAATAGATCAATTCCTAGAAATATATAACATCGCAAAAATCAAAAACGAAGAAATAAGAAACTTGGACAGATAACCAGCAAAGAAATTGAATCAGTAATCAAGGATCTCCCAACAGGAGATGCTTAGATCAATAGAACAGAATGGAAAGCCAAAACAAGATACAAACATGTAACTCTATGATCCATTAATCGACAACGAGGCAGGAAGGAATATCCAAAGCACAAAGACAGTCTCTTCAACAAACCCTAACCCTGACCCCAGGATAAGAACAAATGGTGTTGGGAAAACCAGGCAGCCACATGCAGAAGAATGAAACTGGACCACTTTCTTACACCATATATATATATAAAATAAATTCAAAATGGATGAAAGACCTAAATGTGAGACCTGAAACCATACAAAGAAGGAAAGATAGGTAGCAATGTCTTTGACATTTGCCACTGGATCTTCTTTCTAGATATGCCTCTGAGGTGAGGGAAACAAAAGCAAAAATACTATTGGGACTTCATCAAATTTAAAAGCTTCCGCAAAGTGAAGGAAACAACCAAACCTAAAAGGCAACATACAAAATGAGAGGAGATATTTGTAAACAAAATATCCAATAAAGATTTAGCATCCAAAATACATAAAGGAAATATAAATCTCAGCATCCTAAACACAAATTATCCAACTGCAGTTGGGCAGAAGACATGAATGGACTTTGTCTCTGACAAGACATCCACATGGCCATGAGACACACGGAAAGACACTCAGCGTCACCCATCAGCAGGGAAATGCAAACCAAAACCACAATGAGATGTCACCTGACAGCCATCAGAATGGCTAAAATTAAGAACAGAAGAAACAACAGGTGTCATTGAGGCTATGGAGAAGAGGGAGGCCCCTTACACTCCTGGTGGGCAGGCGAACAGGTGCAGCCACTGTGGAAAACACTGTGGAGGGTCCTCGAGAAGTTGAAAATAGGGGATCCCTGGGTGGCGCACTGGTTTGGCACCTGCCTTTGGCCCATGTCGCAATCCTGGATACCTGGGATCGAATCCCACGTCGGACTCACAGTGCATGGAGCCTGCTTCTCCCTCTGCCTGTGTCTCTGCCTCTCTCTCTGTGACTATCATTAAAAAAAATTTAAAACAAAGAGGTTAAAAATAGAGCTACACTACGATTCCAAAATTGCACAGCTAGGTATTTACCCCAAGGATACAGAAGTTGTTTAGTAGATTCAAAGAAGGACACGCAACCCAGTGTTTGTAGCAGCATTATCACCAAGAGCCAAACTGTGGATACAGCCCAGATGTCCTCGACAGATGAATGGGCAGAGACGATGTGGTAAATATACACACTGCGACATCACTGGGTCATCAGAAGGGATGAATTGAAGCCATTTACAATGACGTGGGAGAAGTGGAAGTACTTATGCTAAATGAACTCAGTCAGAGGAAGACATATATCAAATACCATACAATTGCATTCACATGTGAATTTTGAGAAACCAAACAAACTGGCAAAGGGGCGGAGGGGGGGGATGAGAGAAGCAAATAAAAAAACACACTATTAACCCCAGAGAATAAACTAATAAAACCAGAGGAAAGTGGGGGGGATGGGGAATCAGGCGATTGGGATAGTGGAGAGCAACTGTGACCAGTACCAGGCGTTGTATCCAAGGGTTGAATCACTATGTGGTAAACCTGAAACTATATCATACTGTGTTTACAAAGAGGAATTCAAGTAAAACTTTAAAATAATAATTGATATTATTGATGAAACACGTGCGCACAAGAGATAAAATCAGAAAGGCAACTGAAAATCCAAATAGTCTTTAGAGTCACAAATCCCCTCCTTAGCTCAGCTCGGGAGAAGTCTGCCATGACTTTTCTGATCCCAGCAGAAGCCTGGATTTTCATTCTCTGGGGAGGCCACTGACTTGGTGGAGTCAAGCTATCTTTGAACCCAAAACCTAAATAGAGTGCATAAAACTAAACTGCCCAAGATACTAGGAGTCCCAGTGCAGGCACATGCCAAGACCCAAACTCTAACCATACACAGATATAACCCTAACACTACACTTAAGCCTAATGTTAACCTAAACCTTAAACAAGACCTATCACTAATCGAAAACCAAACACAAACCCCAAGACTGAAACACATTCACTGAACCTTCCTGCCAAACCTCACCCTAACTCCTAAACCTATTCTAAACCCTTAAACCTGAGCGCTACCTTAAATCTAACCCTAACCCTAACCTCTAAACCTAAACTTAACTTAATGTACTCAAATCCTATTCCTGACCTTAACCTGTACCCTAACCCTAACCCTCTAATACTAATCCTATCTCATACCCCAAACTGTAACCTAACCCTTACCCTAAAACTAACCCCTAACCCACTCCCTAAATGTATCTCTTACCCTCTTCCAAAACCTTACCCTGACCCTGACCCTGACCTGTCCCTAACCCTAACCCCTAACCAAACAATAACCCGAAACCTACTCCTAACCCCTATCCTAACCCTAACCCTCGCCCTAATTCTAAACCTAGCCCTAACTATAACCCTAACCCTTCACCCTAAACCCTAACCCTAACTCCCTCCCTAACCCCTAACCCTAACTGCAAACCTAAGCCCAACCCTAACTCTAACCATAACCCTAACCCCAACTCCTAACCTCTTGCCCTAATCCCTAGAGCCTAAACCCTAACCCTAACAGTAAATCCTGTCCCTTACCCTAACCACCATCCTAACTCTTAACTACTGACCATTACCGTTATGCCTCACCTAACCTCTAATCTGTAACCATAAGCATAATCACTAACACCTAACATATAACCTAAGGCTAACCACCAACTGCCTCCCCTCCCCTAACCTTACTATTCATTCTACCCTTTCACTTACCATGTGGTTCTGAGGAGTCCCTTCTGATGTAGACATGGCCCCCAACGGCTCCTCCAGAGTCCTCCAGGGGATCCAAGCGAGCCAGGCTCCTGTGAGTGTGGACATGGCCCAACGTGTTCCTGAGTCATAGTCAGCGGGTCGAGAGGACACCGGGTCTCCTTTCACTGTGGACTATTTCTCATATCCTCTGGAAGCCTCACAGCAAGTCCTCAGGAGGCCGGGGGCTCCTGTCAGCATGGACATGGCCCCACATCCCCCAGAAAACTCACCACGGGTCCTGAGGGTGCTGTGGGCTCCTGTCAGCATAGACGCAGCCCCATATGTCCTGAAGCCAAAGTGCTGGTCCTGAGGAGGACGGGGTTCCTGTCAGGGTTGACGTGGCCCCTCCTTTTCCTCAAGCCTCACCATAAGACCTGAGGAGGCTGGGGCCTCCTGTCAGCATGGATGTGGCCCATATCTACCCAAACCTTCACAGTGGTTCTGAGGAGGCTGGAGACTCCTGTCAGTGTGCATGAGGCACCCACATTTTTCTCAGGGCTCACCACAGGCCCTGACAAGGCTGGGGTCATCTGTCCGCATGGACGCATCCCCATATTTCCCCAAGTCTACACCGGGGGTCCTGAGGAAGTCAGGGTCCTGTTCTGTCCATGTGGCCCCAAGTCCTCCCGAAGCATCACCGAGGGTTCTGAGGAGGCCGGGGCTCCTGTAACCATGAATGCGGGCCCCAGCTTCCAGAAGCCTCAACTTATGTCCTGAGGGGCCTGAGAGCTCCTGCCAGAGTGGACGTGGCACCACATCTTCCTGAAGCCTCCCTGCAGGTCCTGAGGCTGCTCAGGGGTTCCTGTCAGTGTGGATGCAGGCCCACAATTTACTGAAACATCCCCGAGGGTCCTGAGGCGGCCCTGGGCTCCTGTCAGGGTGGATGCAGGTCCACATCTTCCTAAAGCCTCACCGCGGGTCCTGAGGAGACTGGGGCTCCTGCCAGGATGAACGCGACCGTTTTTCCCCCTGAAGACTTCCCGCGGGTCCTGTGGAGGCTTCAGCTCATCTCGTAGATGCGTCCCCACATCCCCCTCAGGCCTCCCCAGCACAGGCTGGCTCCTGTTAGTGCAGGCAGAGGAGGCCTACTGCACATGGGCGCCCCATGGGAGGGGCCTGGGCTCGGGCGCCCCCTGCGGGACACTCAGGCGCTGCAGGAGGCTGTGCAGGAGGCAGCATGTGCTCCATGGGCCCCACCTGCCTCCTTTCAGTCCAGCTGCGGCCTGTTAGCTTCAGAAACATCTCAATGAAAAGGAGCCCAACACCCAGCTTCCCCAAAAATACTTAAGGACAAGGAATTGGAGCCCACAGGACGTGAAATGAAATGTGGACCAGACTTTTACCACGTCCTGCAAATCTCACTCAACTCTCTTCCACTGTGTGGGGGAACGCAGGTTGGTGCAGCTGCCCTGGAAACAGTGTGGAGGCCCCTCAGGAAGTAAAATAGAGCCACCCTGCGACCAGCAGGTGAATGGCCTGGAGCTCCCTCCGAAGATACAGATGCAGTAAGAAGTGGGACAACTGCACCCCAATGTCCACAGCAGCCGGGTCCACAGTAGCCACACTGTGGGAGGAGCCTCGGTGCCCTGTGGCAGATGATGGATAAAGAGGATGGGAGATAGATGATGGTCATAGAGAGAGGAATGGTACTCAGCTATTAAAGAGAATGAAATCTTGCCATTTGCAATGACGTGGATAGAAGGAGAGGGATCATCTTAAGTGAAATAGGTCAGTCGGAAAAGAGAATGACCATGTGGTGTCATTCATAGGTGGAATTAAAGAAGCAAAGCAGATGAACATCTGTGCAGGGAAGGAAAAACAAATAAGATGAAAACAGATACAGGGAATACAGACTCTTATATTTAGGAAACAAACTGTGTGTCACAGCAGGGGAGGGGACGGGGGAGAGCATAACGGGACTGGCATGAAGGAAGGCATGTGATGTCACGTGCACTGCGGTTATCTCCAACTGGTGAATCTCTGAATTCTTCCTCTGAAAGTATAATACACTATACATTAATTAATTGGGTTTAAATTAAATTAAGTTAAAAAAATCAGTTGTATCAGAGCACGTTTCCTTCTGGACTCTCTGTTCTGCTCCTTCAGCTTATGGTGGGACCAACTCTCGTGGGGGTGGTTTGTTTAAGTAGGCGTCAGGCCTCGTCCATGGACCAGCCCAGGGCTAGAACTCACGACCCCAAGATCAGGACGGGAGGTGAGGTCAAGTGTCGGATGCTTAACCGACGGAGCCAGGCGGGGTCCCGAGGACAACACTGCTTTATCCTGTGTCTCTGTGACATCGTTTGAAATAGGAAAGTGCTGTGTCCCGCTCTGTCCTGCTTCTCCAATACTGATTTGCTCTCTGGGGTCATTTGTGGGAGCAGATGGATGTTATGGGTTTTTTTTTTTTCCTATTTATAGGATCTGTCACCATGATTTGACGGGAATGACATTGAAATAGAGGGTGGCTTCAGGAACTGCGGACATTTTCACAAGATGAGGCTCCCAAACCATGAGCCCAAGATGGCCTCCCAGAGCCTGGTATGGCTCAGTGCACAAGTCTTGTGCTCCTTTGGTTCTGTCTCATTATTTATTCTCTGTGATGCTCCTGAGAAAGGAGTCACATCCGTCATTTCCTTCCTGAGTGCTCATTGACAGTATACAGCAAGCCCCACAATAGAATAAAAACTGAGCCCAGGCCAAATACAGGAAGCCCCTATTAGAACAGATCTAAAGCCTTTGAAGGCCCCATATCAAAATGTAAACAGAACTTGAGGAATTGCTCCAGCCCTTCAGGAGTTCCCCTAGACCAGCCCTTAAAACTAAGCTAAAAACCACCTCGTGTTCCTAGTCCCTGCTCCACTGTGTCGGGTATACATGGACACAAGCTAGAGTTTGTAAATAAACCCCCGTGTGTTTGCATCAGTGTCAGCTTCTCGGTGGTTTCTCAGATTCGCAATCTTGGGCACAACAGTCTGAGAAAAAAACAAAACCAAAAGAAGCTCGGACGCAGGTAGAGTGAATGCAGGGTTCTGAGAGAAGCAGCGGAGACCCGGTGGCTTGGGAGCTCTCCTGTGGAGGCGCCAGCTGACTGGGGGGCAGGATGCTCAGCCCCAGAGCCAGAGGACACAGAGACCCCACCCGCATCCCGCCCATCAGCACAGCGCCACCCGCTGGGGGCCAGACGCGCTGACGCCCACCCCGCCTCTGACCCCACAGATGCATCTCCCAGGCAGATGTGCACCTGACAATCAGCGCCATGGCCAATCCCCAGACCCCACACAGACCACTCGCTGCCACCAAGGTGTCGGACCACAGAGGCTGCAGAGCTTCAGCTCTGCTTGGAAAGTAGGGACTAGCTTCCTTTGTACTTTGTGCTTTATTTTCATTTATTTACTTTGATTCTTTTTTATTAATTGCCTTATTTAATTTTTATGTATGTACCTTATATATTTCTCATTTTTAGATTCATGGTACTTTAATTGTGTTTCTTATTTTGGGATTTAGAATCTTTTAACAACCAGGCAAAAATAATCTGGTAGTTTTTTTGGGTAGGGCAGTTGTTATTGTTTTTCTTGGTTTTTCTTTTTCTTCCTTCTTTCTTTTCTGGAAAAAATAATGAGATGGAGAAATTCACCTCCATAAAATAATATGAGGTAGTACTCACAGCCAGGAAGTCCATCAATACAAATATATGATGTCTAACTACAGTTTAAAACATTGATTTAAAGATAGCATCTGGGGATCCCTGGGTGGCGCAGCGGTTTGGCGCCTGCCTTTGGCCCAGGGCGCGATCCTGGAGACCCGGGATCGAATCCCACATCGGGCTCCCGGTGCATGGAGCCTGCTTCTCCCTCTGCCTGTGTCTCTGCGCCTCTCTCTCTCTGTGTGACTATCATAAATAATAAATAAAAAAATTAAAAATAAATAAATCTTTAAAAAGAACTTAAAAATATATTAAAAAAAAATAAAGATAGCATCTGGGCTGGAAAAAGAGCACAGAAGAAAACTAGTGAATCCTTTACTGTAGAAATAAAAGAAGTAAAATCTAGTCAGGCCAACGTTAAAAATGCTATAACTGAGATGCAGTACTAAGTGGAAGCATTAAAAACAAGGAAGGCTATGGACCACAAAGGCAGACTTTGGAACTCAGCCACTTATTTTTTTTTAATTTTTATTTATTTATGATAGTTACACAGAGAGAGAGAGAGGCAGAGACACAGGCAGAGGAAGAAGCAGGCTCCATGCGCCGGGAGCCCGATGTGGGATTCGATCCCGGGTCTCCAGGATCGCGCCCTGGGCCAAAGGCAGGCGCCAAACCGCTGCGCCACCCAGGGATCCCTCAGCCACTTATTAAAACAATAACATTCATATCATGGGAGACTCCCAAGATGAAGACAGAGGAAAGGTGGGCTTGCTCAGCCATTAGAAATGACAAATAACCATCATTTCCTTCAACGTGGATGGAACTGGAAGGCATTATGCTGAGTGAAGTAAGTCAAGCAGAGAAAGACAAATATTGTATGTTCTCATTCACTTGAGGAATATAGATAATAGTGAAAGGGAATATTAGGGAAGGGAGAAGAAATGTGTGGATAATATCAGAAAGGGTGGGAGAACATAAAGACTCCTAACTCTGGGAAACAAACGAGGGGTGATGTAAGGGGAGGAGGGCAGGGGTGGGGGTGAATGTGCTCCTCCTCCCCGGTTTTCCCGCAGGAAATGAAGGAGGAGGCCCTGGTCTCCTCCAGGGACATCATGCAGGTGGACCTGGACGTCAACAGGATGTTCAGCAGTCACATCATATTTTGGGACTACTACGGGGTAGGGTGAGGTTGAGGGGCCAGAGGGGATCAGGACCCAGGGGAGGACCGGGGGATTCTGGGTAGGGAAAAAGGGGCTTCTGAGGCAGGGGGCAAAACAGCAGCCAACAACACACCGCTCCATTGTAGGGTGTAGGGGATGACCTCTATGCCCACACCCCCGGGGCCTCGGGGATGAGGAGGCAACTAGGATGGGGCCTCCAGGGCTTGCCATGGGAGCTGAACCCCAAAGGGGAGAGGGACGACCCCCTGAGAAGCAGGGGATGGGTGGGAGATGTGAGGGGCATGAACCGGACCTGGGGGCCAGGCAGCATGGCCGCGGCTGGAGCAGGACACACATCGATCCCATGAGGGTCGGACGGGTCAGAGTGACACCCACTCTCGGTGATTTCTATATTTCTAAATTCTATGCATTTGATTTGAGACAATTTGAAATTTGAAAACACACATAGTATGATGAACCCCAGATAATGCCCATAGTCCAGCCAGGGCCCTGCACTGTCCACACCCAGCCCCAGGGGCAGGGGTCACAGCAAACCCCAGACTGGAGTCACCTTTAAGTGTAGACGTATCCTTGTGCATCTTCGAGGAGGGGATGCCCTGTGTCCGCAGGCCCCCCACGACATCCCCCTCATTCCCCACTCCCACTCCATCCCCCTACATCATCATCCCCAATGGCATCCCACCTACACCATCCCCCTCAAACCCACACAGCCCCAAACAATCCCCAACCACACTATACCCCAACACCATCCGCCCTACACCATCCACCACACTCCACCACCATCATACCCCTGCCCCCACAACTTCCACCCCCACAACATTGGCCCCTAGCAAGAACCCGGTACAGGTGCCCCCTGTGGGTCATGCTCAGCCTCCCCGGGTTTCTCTGGATACCCTGCTCCCATCAGAAGCCCGGGTGTCCCATAGAGTACCCAGGGGTTGCAGGGAGGAAGGAAGACAGGGAGCCCCTGACAAGGTGTATGCAGGTGAGTGGTGCAGAGGATGCACTGAGCCCTGTCTCCACCCACTGTCCCTCCTGGAAGGCGACTTACACTGCACAGGACACCAGACCCTAACCCAGGGCGATCTGGGCTGGCCTGGCCCCGGGCTCTGTGAGGGCGGGAGTGATTTGAGCCCCCACCCCAGTCCCAACAAAAAGACTAATGGGATCCAGCCCCCCATGGCCCTGTTCAACCCTGGATTCTGGCCCCACGCTGAGCGAGCCGTCTCACAGCTGGATGTGGCCTCCTACACCCTGGGCGTGCCCCACAGATCCAGGTCGATGACCTAAGGCAGCCCTGGGGATCCCAGGACACCCAAGGTTGGGGGGGGCAGGGGTGGGCCTCCCACACTAGGAGGCAGGCTCCTGCAGGTGCTGGGGCCCCAGGGGCCCCGTAGCTGGGGTCCAGCTGCCCTGCGGGACCCAGCTAGGAACCCATGAGCTGCAGGTCAAGGTCAGCTCTGCTGTCTTCAGAACCATCTCTCAGGCTGAAACCTCAGGACACACGCCCCCACCCGAGGTCCACACATGCTCCCAAGTGGGGGACTCCAGCACTCGCACCCCACCCATGGGATTCTTGCCCTCCCCTAAAGGACAGACATTCCCTCCACAGGGGAAGGCGCACACCCTCCACTCTGAGCCCATTTGCTGTAGAATGTCAATAAAGTGTTGTGGTGCGAAAATGGACAGACGGACCGTTTCTGTGTCTCCCAGAACTCTGTGCACGGGGCGTGGATAGATCCACAGAGAGGAGGAGGGGGCACCACCCAGTCCCCAAACAGCCCCTGCAGGGTCACCGCAAAGCACACACAGCTGACGTCCCCACGTGCCTTCCAGGGGCGGCCAAACGCCAGGGTCAGGACCCCACAAACTATACTGTGACTCAGCCTGTGCCAAACAGGCCAGGAGGGCCTAGGACAGAGTGACGGCCATGGAGCCTCAGGTCAGCAGTGTCTCTTAAAGCGACCTGGGAGGTCTGTGCTCCCTCTGTCAAGGGGGCCGGGGCTGGCTGGTTTCTGGGGTACCTTCTCCCCTCCCCGTATCTCTGTGCCTGTGTGCCTGGGGAACAGCGGGCCTATGGGGCTGTCAGCGTGACCCTGGATCGGATGTCAGGACAGCAGGCCCTTGTGTTGTGCCCAAGATTGCAAATCCAAGAAACCAGCGATGAGCCGTCACTGATGCAAACTCCCATGGATTTCTTTACAAGCTGGAGCTTAAGTCCAAGTGTCCCCAACACAGCGGAGCAGGGATTTGGACCCTGAGACTAAGAGGCGTAGCAGCTTTAAAGGGGCCAGTGGCCCATGGGATACACAGAAAGTTGCACAGTCGTGTTGGTCCACACGCAGGTGGCCGACTGAATTACACCTTACCCTGTAGGATCCACTTGACCTGGCCTATTTCTTTGGTGAGAATTGGCGTGCAGTTTTGGCGGGCACAAAGCAGGGTTACATTGTTATGTGCCGATTTCCAATTAGGGTGTGCCCAGCAGCATGACTGTGTTGGGGCAGTGCCTTAAGACATAAGCAGGTTATGTGGGGGTCATAGGGGAGGTGGAGGGTGTAGCACAAAATGGAATCAGTCCTGCTCTGCTTGTCCAGGGGTAGGGGATTTTTGTTAAATTTCCTGGGTCCCACACTTGCAGCTCATGCACCTGGACCACCCTCACCAGGTGGACTCAGTGTGCACACCTTGTGGTGCTGGATCTCTCACACCAGCGTGTAGAGGGCACTCTCCTCGCCCTAGTGAGTAGGGGCTGGGTGAGCATGGGGCTCGGCATGAAGGCCAGGTAGCACAGGGGACCGAGGAACCCCAGCCCGATCACCACCCCTACTCCCACACACAGGCTGCACCATGGCTCCCCGTAATGGGCACCTGGCGCTTCTGGAGACCCCCCCCCCAGGGCGGCCCCGAGGTCCCGCTCCCTGCTGGACAGGCATCGGGAAGAAGAGAAGCAGCTGGCGCTCAGCGAGACCCACTGCCTGACATAGGAATGTGGCCGAGCCAGACCTTCCAGCTCAGCTGACCTTCCAGCGGAAAGTTACTGCACAAGCCAGCCCCGGGTCGGCCAGGAGAGTCCAGCTAGCTGCCCAGCGCCAGCTCCAGAAATGATGTTCTGCCAACCATTTCGGTGTTTGGGTGACCCAGCCAGAGGATCCAATAGCTGCACGTGATAGCTGCATGTGATAGACACACACACCCCGAAACCAACAAAAGTCGGAATCCCCCAGTGTTGTCAAACATCTGTTGAATGGTTACATACACGACGCTATGGTCCCCAGTAGGATACATGGAAGACGCTATAAATCATGACTGCAGAGGTGCTGGAGGCACGAAGATGTGCCTGCTGGGTTCCAACAAGGAGAGCAGAGGGCTAGGAAGCGTACTTCAATGGGGGGGCCCCTCTTAGGAAAGGACACCAGGTCCCTGTGAAACCTACGGATTGTGAAATCTTTCCTCCTCTCCTTCAGCTTCTGGATTTCCTCCTCCTTTCTTCTTCCTAATTCTAGTTTACCCTCCACCCTGCATCCAAAACAATGACCAAAGAGGCTTCTTTATGATATCTGATCCTAAAAGGAAGCTGAGCTCTGGCTACAGGGTTCAGAAACGATCATTTTCTAGGTGTATGCTGATCCCCCGAACTCGTGCCTTCATGGCTCTTCTCTCCCTACAGAACGAGGGGAACCACAGGTCTTACAATGAAAGACGCCCACTTCCACTCAGGTGGGACTGTCCCTTGTGGAGGACGTCATCTGGGCCAAGTAGTCCAAATGGGGTGATCAAGAATAGGTCGCAGGTGAGACATAAGCAAGCACTTACCTTCGATATCATGCTTTATTTGTTCATCCATTTATTATTTGTTAAATATTTTAATTTTATGTCCTGTCTATACCCAACACAGTATTCAAACTCATAACCCTGAGTTCAAGATACCCCAACCAGGCCAGCCAGGCACCCCAGTGCCATGTTTCATAACTCTTTGCTTCCTTGCCTATCTCTGCATCGAACTGGAACATTGAGTCCTTGATGGGGAGCTTTAGTAACCTCCGAATCCTAGAATGTTCTCACTGTATCCCAATCCTAGATTGACATTTACCATTGAATAGCACTTTAAATAAATAGTCAGTAAGATAACTACTACAGAAAAGGAAATTATCAAATTTTCATGTATGTGGTCCCTGCTCCCTGGGCTCCCAGGGAAGCTATGGTTTCTTTAACATTGATCAAGGTCCAAATGACTCCACCACACCTCAAAGCGTGGGCTCAGTTTCTGCCCTGACACATGCAACACCCCTGCTTCAATTAACATGTATCAATCAATCAACTGTTCAACTGCCAACTGTTCCCAGGCACAGGAGTGGGAATACGGCTGGGAGCAGTGGGACTCGGGCCAGCTCTCTGCCCTGTGTGGCCATAAGCTGCAAACCCCTGTGCAGTCACAGGGCCGCGTTCCTGGGACAGGCCAGCAAAGGCCAGGAGTGCGAGGACACCCTCCCGGGCAGGAAGAGCACAGGTCTCCACCAGGGCAGCCCCTAAAATTTGGAGTTTTAAACTTCAGTAACTTGTCTGTGTGGAGGCTGACAAAATTGAGGCGGTTCCACTTTAAGTTCACTGTTAGCACAAGTACTGCCATCCCAGGCCCCTGTGAATAAGAGCTAAAATTTACATTACTTCAGTTACAGGAAAAGGAAAAAAAAACAGCTTACAGCTTAAGGTCCCAGAAAGCCCCATATTAGAATGAGAACAGAGCTCAATGCCCTTGAAGGTCCCATATCAAAATGTAAACAGAACTTGAGGAATTGCTCCAGCCCTTCTGGAGGTCCCCGAGACCAGCCCTTAAAACTAAGCTAAAACCCACTTCGGGGTCCAAGTTCATGCTCCGCTGTGTCAGGTGTACTTGGACGCAAGCTTGAGTTTGGAAATCAACCATCGTGTGTTTGCATCGGTGTCGGCTCCTCAGTGGTTTCTCGGATTTGCAATCTTGGGCACAACACCTCCATGTTCCCTCCCCACCTGGGCTGACCACCTGTCCCCTACCCCCCAGGCTGACCCTCAGTCTCCTACTCGCCCACAACAGCTTGGAACAGGCCCTCACACAGGTCTCATGGGCTTGGTGGGTACTCCCGCCATCCCCGGCCTCCCAGGGCAAGGCAGGAGGTTTCAGCAGACCCACTCCCATGGTGTCCCCAGGGCTCCCTGCACAGCATGGCAGCTCGTGACAGGTCAGGGTCTGTGTCCCTGATGCGGGCTCCTGCTCCCCGGTTTTTCCACAGGAAATGAAGGAGGAAGCCCTGGTCTCATCCAGGGACATCACGCAGATAGACCTGGACGTCAACAGGACGTTCGGCAGCCACACTATGTTTTGGGCCTGCTAGGGGGTCGGGTGAGACTGCTGGGCCAGGGGCCTTAGGGGCCCCAGGGGAGGCCTGGGGGCTTCTGGGTAGGGAAAATGGGGCTTCTGAAGCCAGGGGGAGCAACAGCAGCCAACAACACTCCGCTCCATGGTAGGGTGATAGGGATGACCCACATGCCCCCAACCCCGGGGACTCTGGGATGAGGATGCCAATTGGATGGGGCCTCCAGTGGTTTCCATGGGAGCTGAACCCCAAAGGGGAGAGGGATGGCGCCCTGAGAAGCAGGGGATGGGGTGGGGGACGTGGGGGGCAGGAACCAGACATGGGGGCCAGGCGGCATGGCCGTGGCTGGAGCAGGAAACACATCAATCCCATGAGGGTCGGACGGGTCAGAGTGACACCCACTCTCGGTGCTTTATATATTTCTAAATTCTATGCATTTCATTTGAGACAATTTGCAATTTGAAAACATACATAGTATGATGACCCCCAGATAATGACCCCGGTCCAGCCAGGGCTCTGCACTTACCACACGGCACCACAGGGGCAGGTGTCACAGCAAACCCCAGACTGGGGTCGCCTTTAACTGTAGAAGTCTCCTTGTGCATCTTAGACGAAGGGGATGCCCTGTGTCCGCAGGCCCCCCACGCCATCCTGCTCATTCCCCACCCCCACATCATCCCCCTACATCATCATCCCCAATGGCATTCCACATAACACCATCCCTCTCACAGCCACACAGCCCCACACAATCCTAACCCACACTACACCCCAACACCATCCCTCCTACACCATCCCACACACTCCACCACCATCATGACCCTGGTCCCACACCATCCACCCCACACCATCGGCCACCAGCAAACCCGGTGCAGGTGCCCCCTGTGGGACATGCTCAGCCTCCCTGGGATTCTCTGGATACCCTGCTCCATCAGAAGACCGGGTGTCCAATAGAGCACACAGGAGTTGCAGGGAGGAGGGAAGGCACGGAGTCCCCAACAGAGTTGGTGCAGGTGGGTGGTGCCAAGGACCCATTGTGCCCTGCCTCTGCCCACTCTCCCTCCTGGAAGGTGACACACCCTGCACAGGACAATATCCCCTAACCCAGTGGGACCTGGGCTGCCCTGGCACCAGGATCTGTGGGGGCTGGGTTGATTTGGGCCCCGCCCAGCCCCAACACAAAGACTAATGGGTTCCAGCTCCCCATGGCCCTGGGCAGTCCTGGATTCTGGCCCCACACTGAGCGAGCCCTCTCACAGCTGGATGTGGCCTCCTGGGCCCTGGGCATGACCCACAGATCCAGGTCGCTGACCTAGGGCAGCCCTGAGGATCCTGGTACACCCCAGAGTGGGGAGAGCAGAGGTACACCGGTGGGCCCCACTGGCACCCACACCAGGAGGCAAGCTCCTCCAGATACTGGGGCCCCAGGGGGCCTGAGGCCGAGGTCCAGCTGCCCTGTGGGAACCCAGCGCAGGAGCCCATGAGCTGCAGGTCCAGTTCAGCTCTGCTGTCCTCAGAACCGTCTCTCAGGCTGAAAACTCAGGACACATGCCCCCACACGGAGTTCACACATGCTCCCAGGTGGGGGACTCCAGCACTTGATCCTCAACCCATGTGATTCTTGTCCTCCCGTAAAGGACAGAAAGGTCTCCCTCCCCAGGTGAAAGCACGCACCCACGGCTCTGAGCCCATTTACTGTAGATAGTCAATAAAGTGTTGTGCACAGCCAGCCCTTTTCTGTGTCTCCCAGAACTCTGTGCACGGGGCGTCGAGAGACCCACAGGGAGGAGGAGGGGGCATCACCCAGGCCCCAAACAGCCCCTGCAGGGGCACCGCAAGGCACACAGAGCTGACGTCCCCACGTGCCTTCCAGGGGCGGCCAGTCGCCAGGGTCAGGACCCCACAGACTATACTGGGACTCAGCCTGTGCCCCATGGGCCAGAATGGGCTAGGACAGAGTGACAGCCAGGGAACTTCAGGTCACCAGGGTCTCTGAAAAGCGACCTGGGAGGTCTGTGCTCCCTCTGTCCAGGAGGCCGGGGCTGGCCCGGTTCCAGGGCACATACTACCCTCCCCGCATCCCCATGCCAGTGTGCCTGGGGCACAGAGGGCCTGTGGGGCGCTCAGCGTGGCCCTGGAAGGGATGTCAGGACAGCAGGCCCTTGTGTTGTGCCCAAGACTGCGAATCTGAGAAACCACCAAGGAGCCCACACCAATGGAAACTCCCGAGGGTTTCTCTACAAGCTGGAGCTTGGGTCCAAGTGCATCTGACACAGTGGAGCAGGGACTTGGACCCGAGACCAAGAGGCATAGCAGCTTTATAGGGTCAGTGGACCGTGGGATATGCAGAAATTTGCAGTCATGTAGGTCCACACACAGGTGACTGAGTGAATTACAACTTACCCTATAGTATCTACTTGAGCTGGCCTAATACTTTGGTCAGAATCGGTGCGCAGTTTTGGGGGACACAAAGTAGGGTTACATTGTTATGAGCCAATTTCCGATTAGGGTGTGCCCAGCAGCTTGATTTGGGTGGGGCAACGCCTTTAGCCGTAAGCTGCTCATGTGGGGGTCATAGGGAAGGTGGAGGGTGTAGCACAAAATGGAATCAGTCCTGCTCTGCTTGTCCAGGGGTAGGGGATTTTGTTAAATTTCCTGTGTCCCAACTGGCAGCTCGCGCACCTGGGGAACGCTCACCAGGCAGATTCAGCGTGCACACCTTGAGGTGCTGGATCTATCACAGCAGCGTGTGGAGGACACCCTCCTTGCCCTAGTGAGTAGGGGCTGGGTGAGCGTGGGGCTCGGCCTGAAAGCCAGGCAGCACAGGGGACTGAGGAACCCCAGCCCCGTCCCCACCCCGACCTCCACACACAGGCAGCCTCAGGGCCCCCGCCATGGGCACCCGGCTCCTCTGGAGCTCCCCCCAGGGCGGCCCCGAGGTCTGACTCCCTTCTGGAGGGGCATCGGGGAGAAGAGAAGCAGCTGGCGCTGGGCAAGACCCACTGCCAGACATGGGAACGTGGCCGAGCAGACCTTCCAACTCAGCTGAACCTCTGGCTGAAATTCACTACAGGAGTGAGCCCCGGGTCAGCCAGGCGAGCCCAGCTAGCCACCCAGCATCAGCACCACAAATGATGTTTTACCAACCATTTCGGCATTTGGGTTACCCAGCCAGAGGATCCGATAGCTGCACGTGATAGCTTCATGTGATACACACACAAACCCCACAACCAACAAAAGTCAGAATCCACCCAATGTTGTCAAACAGCAGCTGGATGGTTACATACACGACGCCGTGTTTCCCAAAAGGATACCTGGAAGACGATATAAACCATGACTGCAGAGGTGCTGGAGGCACGGAGATGTGCCTGCTAGGTTCCAAAAAGGAGCACAGAGGGGCAGGAAGCATCCTACGGAGGGGGTGCCCCTCCTAGGAAAGGACACCAGGTCCCTGTGAAGGCTACGGATGGTGAAATCTTTCCTCCTCTCTTTCAGCTTCTGCTTTTCCTACTAAATGCCATTTTCTTCAATCATAATAACAAAAATTTATTTTAAGTTTTTAAATTTCTTTTTATTGGAGTCCAATTTGTATGAATTCTTTCTTCAGCAAGGGTGTCATTCAGGATAGAGAGAAAGATTGTCCCAGAAAGACAAAGTATAAAGGAGTTCATGACCACTAAACCAGTCCAGTAAGGAATTTTAAGAGGGACTCTTCTAGTGGGGGAGAAAAAGAGACCAAAAGCAACAAAGACTAGAAAGGCCCAGAGAATGTCACCAGAAACACCAACTCTACCAGTAACACAAAGGCACAAAGTTCATATCTTTGAATAATCACTCTGAATGCTGATACTAAATGCTCCAATCAAAAGATATAGGGTATCAGAGTGCCTTAAAAAACAGGATCTGCGATGCCTGGATGGCTCAGGGGTTGAGCCTCTGCCTTTGACTCAGGGTGTGATCACAGAGTCTGGGATCGAGTCCCATAGGGGTTGCTGGTGGGGAGCCTGCTTCTCTCTTGGCCTAATTTTCTGCCCCCCCTCTCTCTATCTCTCTCTCTCATGCTCTAAAAAATAAAATTGTTATTAAAAAAACAAGGTCCGTCGGTATGCTGCCTACTAGATGCTCACCTTAGACCTATAGACAACAGCAGATTGAAAGTCAGGGGGTGGAAAATCATCTATCACGCTAATGGTTATGAAACGAAAGCTAGAGGACCAATACTTATATTAGACAAACTACATTTGATACCAAACCCTGGGGTTCCCCTGGAGGCTCAGTGGTTGAGCATCTGCCTTTGGCTCAAGGTGTGTTCCTGGGATCCCAGGATTGAGTCCCAAATTGGCATCCATTTGGGGAACCTCTCTCCTTCTGCCTATGTTTCTGCCTCTGCTTCTCTGTGTATCTCTCATGAATAAATAAATAAAATATTCAATCTCAAAAAAGAAAGAACAAATACTGTAAGAAGTGATGAATAAGGGCATTATTTCATAGTTAAAAAGTCTATCAGGATCAAAAAACTAAATATTTATGCAGCCAACATGGGAGTACCTAAATATGGAAACCAAATACCAATAAACGTACAGGAACTCACTGATAATAATACAATGACAGGGGATTTTAAGACCTACTCACTTATGGCAATTGTCCAATCATCTATGCAGAAAATCAACAGGGGAACAATAGCCTAGACACACTGGACCACAGGGACTCAACAGATATAGTCTGAACATTTCTTCCGAAAGCAAAATACACATTCCTTTCAAGTGCACATGGGACATTCTCCAGCACAGATCATATCATGGGCCACAAATCAGCCCTCAACAGGTACAACAGGTACAAGAAGGTTGATATCACACCCTCTACATTTTTTAACACGACGCTATGAAACACGAAGTCGACAGTAAGAAAAAATTAGGACAGACCAAAAATACATGGAGATTATGAACATCCTACTAGAGAATGAATGCAGCAACCAGGAAATTAAAGAGGAAATTTAAAACAAATGAAAATGAAAACATGTTTCTTCAAACCTCTGGGATGTAGCAAAGGCAGTCCAAAGATGGAAGTACATAGCAATACAGGCCTATCTCAGGAAACAAGAAGTGTTTAATACACAACCTAACCTTACACCTAATGAGCAGGAAAAGGAATTGGAAACAAAGCCTAAAGCCTACAGAAGAAGGGAAAAAATAAAGATGAGAGCAGAAATAAACAATACAGAAATGAAAAAAAAAACAGTAGAATGGAATAACGAAACTAAGAGCTGGTTCTTCAAAATAATTAATAAAATGGATGAAGCCCTAGCCAGCCTTATGACGAGAAAAGAGAAAAGACCTAAATAAACAAAATCACAAATGAGAGAAGAGTGATCACAATCAACAGCAGAAAAATAAGACAAACATAAGGGAATACTATGAAAGATTATATTCTAACAAATAGGGAGACCTGGAAGAAATGGACAAATCCCTAGAAATGTACAAACAAGCAAAACTGATATAGGAAAAAATAGAAAATGTGAACAGACCCATTCTAGCAAAGGAATTGAATCAGCAAGGCACCTGGGTGCCTCAGTGGTTGAACATATGCTTTGGCTCAGGTCATGATCCCGGGGTCCTCGGGAATCAAGTCCCACATCAGGCTCCCCACATGGAGCCTCATTTTCCCTGTGCCTATAGACCTATGCATCTCTGTGTCTCTCATGAATACATAAATAAAATCTTTAAAAAAGAAAAAAGATGAGAAAGGACCCAAATAAAATCACATCTGAGAAAAGAGACATAACAACCAACACTAGAGAAATACAAACAATTATAAGAGAATATGATGAAAAATTATATGCCAGCAACCTAGAACCTGGAAGAAATAGATCAATTCCTAGAAATATATAACCTAGCAAAAATGAAAAATGAAGAAATAGGAAATTTGAACAGACAGTTAACCAGCAAAGAAATTGAATCAGCAATCAGGGTTCTCCCAACAGGAGACGCTTAGATCAATAGAACAGAATGGAAAGCTGAAACAAGATACAAACATGTATCTATGACCCATAATGGACAACAAGGCAGGAAGGAATATCCAATGGCACAAAGACAGTCTCTTCAACAAACCCTAACCCTGACCCCAGGATAAGAACAAATGGTGTTGGGAAAACCAGGCAGCCAAATGCAGAAGAATGAAACTGGACCACTTTCTTACACCATATATATAAAAAATAATTTCAAAATGAATGAAAGACCTAAATGTGAGACCTGAAAACATAAAAAGAAGAAAAGATAGGCAGCAACGTCTTTGACATTGGCCATTGGATCTTCTTTGTAGATATGCCTCTGAGGTGAGGGAAACAAAAGCAAACATCCTATTGGGACTTCATCAAATTTAAAAGTTTCTGCAAGGTGAAGGAAACAACCAAACCTAAAAGGCAACATACAGGAGGAGGGGCAAGATGGCAGAAGAGTAGGGTCCCCAAGTCACCTGTCCCCACCAAATTACCTAGATAACATTCACAACATCCTGAAAATCTAGGAATTCGGCCTGGGATTTAAACAGAGAACAGATCAAATGCTACAGTGAGAAAAGTTCACGCTTCTATCAAGGTAGGAAGATGGGAAAAAGAAATAAAGAAACAAAAGGCATCGAAGGGGGAGGGGCCCCACGAGGAGCCAGGTTAAGGCCAGGCCAAGTGCCCCCCGGTCAGGAAAGCTCTGTCCCAGAGAAGCAGGATCTGCACCAATCTTCCTGGGCGGAATGGCGTTTGCAGGGATTCAAAGCAGGACCCCAGGAGGGCCGCGATACCCACGGGCTCCCTGGGACACTAACAGACACCTGCACTCCCAGGAGAGTGCACCAGGCTCCCTAAGGGCTGCAGGGCACATGCACTGACTTGGGAGCAGCTCAGAGGGTCTCGGGCAGGGCTCTGCGTGGAGGGGGTTGCATGCCCCAGGAGCAGCTTGGCGGCGGTGCCTCTGTCAGAAGAAGGGGCTCCGTGCAGAGGGGGCTGCGCGGCTCCGGGAGCAACTCGGAGGTGCTCAGGCAGCGGCTCCCTGAGGGGGCTGCATGACCAGGAGCAGCTCAGAGGGGCTAGGCGGCAGCTCTGGGGAGAGATGGCTGGGCAGCCAGGATCACGAATCCAACAGCATAGGCCCCAGAGCACAGGGCGCCAGGACACAGCCCAGGATTTGGCCTCCCCTGGGACAGGCAGAGGCCCAGATGGCCCAGGAAAACAAGGATGCTCCTGCCCAGAGCTGAGCAGATCAGCGGCCCCACCCCAGAGCCTCCAGGCCCTGCAGATGGACTGCTCTGGAGTTACTGTGGGTGTTGAATACAGGTTTCCAGGGCTGGCCACTGCGACTGGGGTTGTTCCTCCTAGGGCCTCACAGGGTAAACTACCCTCACTGAGCCCTGCACCAGGCAGGGGACAGAGCAGCTCCCCCAAGGGCTAACACCTGAAAATCAGCGCAACAGGCCCCTCCCCTAGAAGACTAGCTAGACGGACAAGTTCCAGGGGAAGTCAAGGGACTTTAAGTATACAGAATCAGAATATACTCCCCCATGTTTTTTTTTTATTTCTGATTGCTTCCCCCACCCTTTTTCTCCCCTTTCTATTTCTTTCTCTTATTATTCCCTTTTTTCTTCTTTCTTCCTTTATTCTTTCTTCCTTTATTCTTTCTTTTTCTCTTTTCTTTCATTCTTTCTCTCCTCTCTTTTTCTCCTTTTCCCAATACAATTTGTTTTTAGCTGCTCTGCACTGAGCAAAATGACTAGAAGGAAAACCTCACCTCAAAAGAAAGAATCAGAAACAGTCCTCTCTCCCACAGAGTTTCAAAATCTGATTTACAATTCAATGTCAGAAAGCCAATTCAGAAGCACTATTATACAGCTACTGGTGGTTCTAGAAAAAAGCATAAAGGACTCAAAAGACTCAATGGCTGCAGAATTTAGATCCAATCAGGCCAAAATTAAAAATCAATTGAATGAGATGCAATCCAAACTAGAAGTCCTAAGGATGAGGGTTAACAAGGTGGAAGAACGAGTGAGTGATATAGAAGACAAGTTTATGGCAAAGAGAGAAATGGAGGTAAAAAGAAACAGACAATTAAAAGACCAGGAAGACAGATGAAGGGAAATAAACGACAGCCTGAAGAAGAAAAACCTACGTGTAATTAGGGTTCCTGAGGGCACCAAACTGGACAGAGGACCAGAATAAGTATTTGAACAAATGCTAGCTGAAAACTTTCTTAATCTGGGAAGGGAAACAGGCATTCATATACAGGAAATAGAGAGTTCCCCCCCCAAAAAAATCAATAAAAACCATCAACACCTCGACATTTAATAGTGAAGCTTGCAAATTCCAAAGATAAAGAGAAGATCCTTAAAGCAGCAAGAAACAAGAAATCCCTGACCTTTATGGGGAGGAGCATTAGGGTAACAGCAGACGTCTCCACAGCGACCTGGCAGGCCAGAAAGGGCTGGCAGGATATATTCAGGGTCCTCAATGAGAAGACCATGCAACCAAGAATACTTTATCCAGCAAGGCTCTCATTCAAAATGGAAGGAGAGATAAAGAGCTTCCAAGACAGGAAGGAACTGAAAGAATATGTGACCTCCAAACCAGCTCTGCAAGAAATTTTAAGGGGTACTCTTAAAATTCCCCTTTAAGAAGAAGCTCAGTGGAACAATCCACAAAAACAAGGGCTGAATAGATATCATGATGACATTAAACTCATATCTGTCCATAGTAACTCTGAACATGAACGGGCTTAATGACCGCATCAAAAGGCGCAGGTTTTCAGACTGGATAAAAAAGCAGGACCCATCTATTTGCTGTCTACAAGAGACTCATTTTAGACAGAAGGACACCTACAATCTGAAAATAATGGGTTGGAGAACCATTTACCATTTAAAAGGTCCTCATAGGAAAGCAGGGGTAGCCATCCTTATATCAGGTAAACTGAAATTTACCCCGAAGACTGTAGTGAGAGATGAAGACGGACACTAAATCATACTTAAAGGATCTATCCAACAAGAGGACTTAACAATCCTCAATATATATGCCCCGAATGTGGGAGCTGCCAAATATTTAAACCAATTAATAATGACAGTGAAGAAATACTTAGATAATTATTATCTTATACTTGGTGACTTCAATCTAGGTCTTTCTACCCTCATTAGATCTTCTAAGCACAACATCACCAAAGAAACGAGAGCTTTAAATGATACACTGGAGAAAACAAATTTCACAGATATCTACAGAACTTTACATCCAAACTGAACTGAATACACATTCTTCTCAAGTGCACATGGAACTTTCTCCAGAATAGACCATATACTGGGTCACAAATCGCGTCTGAACCGATATCAAAAGATTCAGATCGTCCCCTGCATATTCTCAGACCATAATGCCTTAAAATTAGAACTAAATCACAACAAGAAGTTTGGAAGGACTTCAAACACGTGGAGGTTAAGGACCATCGTGCTAAAAGATGAAAGGGTCAACCAGGAAATTGAGGAAGAATTCAAAAGATTCATGGAAACTAATGAGAATGAAGACACAAACGTTCAAAATCTTTGGCATGCAGCAAAAGCAGTCCTAAGGGGGAAATACATCACAATAGTAGCATCCATTCAAAAACTGGAAAGAACTCAAATACAAAAGCTAACCTTAATCATAAAGGAGCTAGAGGAAAAAAAAGTAGCTAGATCCTACACCCAACAGTATAAGAGAGTTAATTAAAATTCGAGCAGACCTCAAGGAAATCGAGACCAGAAGAAATGTGGAACAGATCAACAAAACCAGAAGTTGGTTCTTTGACAGAATTAATAACATACATAAACCATTAGCCAGTCTTATTAAAAAGAATAGAGAGAAGACTCAAATTAATAAAATCATGAACGAGAAAGGAGAGATCACTACCAACACCAAGGAAATACAATCAATTCTAAAAACATATTATGAAGAGCTATACGCCAATAAATTAGGCAATCTAGAAGAAATGGACGCATTCCTGGAAAGACACAAACTACCAAAACTGGAACAGGAAGACATAGAAAACCTAAACAGGCCAATAACCAGGGAGGAAATTGAAGCAGTCATCAAAAACTTCCCAAGTCAGAAAAGTCCAGGGCCAGATGGCTTCCCAGGGGAATTCTATCAAACATTTAAAGAAGAAACCATACCTCTCCTACTAAAGCTGTTTGGAAAGAAAGAAAGAAAGAGATGGAGTACTTCCAAATTAGTTCTATGAAGCCAGCATCACGTTAATTACAAAAACAGACAAAGACCCACCAAAAAGGAGAATTACAGACCAATAGCCATGATCAACATGGATGCAAAAATTCTCAACAAGATACTGGCCAATAGGATCCAACAATACATTAAGAAAATTTTTCAAAAAAAAAAAAAAGAAAAAAAAAAAGAAAATTTTCACCATGAAAAAGTAGGATTTATCCCTGGGACACAAGGCTGGTTCAACACTCGTAAAACAATCAATGTGATTCATCATATCAGCAAGAGAAAAACCAAGAACCATATGATCCTCTCATTAGATGCAGAGAAAGCATTTGACAAAATACAGCATCCATTCCTGATCAAAACACTTCAGAGCGTAGGGATAGAGGGAACATTCCTCGACATCTTAAAAGCCATCTACGAAAAGCCCACTACAAATATCATTCTCAATGGGGCAGCACTGGGAGCCTTTCCCCTAAGATCAGCAACAAGACAGGGATGTCGACTCTCACCACTGCTATTCAATGTAGTATTGGAAGTCCTAGCCTCAGCAATCAGACAACAAAAAGACATTAAAGGCATTCAAATTGGCAAAGAAGTCAAACTCTCCCTCTTCACTGATGCCATGATACTCTACCTAGAAAACCCAAAAGCCTCCCCCCTCAAGATTGCTAGAACTCATACAGCAATTTGGTAACATTGCAGGATACAAAATCACTGCCCAGAAATGAATGGCATTTCTATACACTAACAATGAGACTGAAGAAAGAGAAATTAAGAAGTCAATCTCATTTACAATTGCACCCAAAGCATAAGATACCTAGGAATAAACCTAACCAAGGAGGTAAATGATGTATACCCTAAAACTATAGAAAACTTCTGAAAGAAATTGAGGAAGACACAAAGAGATGGAAAAATATTCCATGCTCATGGATTGGCAGAATTAATGTTGTGAAAATGTCAATGTTACCTGGGCAATGTACACGTTTAATGCAATCCCTATCAAAATACCATGGACTTTCTTCAGAGAGTTACAACAAATTATTTTAAGATTTGTGTGGAATCAGAAAAGACCCCGAATAGCCAGGGGGATTTTAAAAAATAAAACCGTATCTAGAGGCATCACAATGCCAGATTTCAGGTTGTACTACAAAGCTGTGGTCATCAAGACAGTGTGGTACTGGCACAAAAACACACATAGATCAAAGGAACAGAATAGAGAACCCAGAAGTGGACCTTGAACTTTATGGTCAACTAATATTCGATAAAGGAGGAAAGACTATCAATTGGAAGAAAGACAGTCTCTTCAATAGATGGTGCTGGGAAAATTGGACATCCAACTTCAGAAGAATGAAACTAGACCACTCTCTTTCACCATAAACAAAGATAAACTCAAAATGGATGAAAGATCTAAATGTGAGACAAGAGTCCATCAAAATCCTAGAGGAGAACACAGGCAACACCCGTTTTGAACATGGCCACAGCAAGTTTTTGCAAGGTACATCCATGAAGACAAAAGAAACAAAAGCAAAAATGAACTATTGTGATTTCTTCAAGATAAGAAACTTTTGCACAGCAAAGAATACAGTCAACAAAACTAAAAACAACCTTCAGCATGGGAAAAGATATATGCAAAAGAGGTATCAGATAAAGGGCTAGTTTCCAAGATCTATAAAGAACTTCTTAAATTCAACACCAAAGAGACAAACAATCCAATCATGAAATGGGCAAAAGACATGAAGAGAAATCTCACAGAGGAAGACATTGACATGGCCAACATCCACATGAAAAAATGCTCTGCATCACTTGCCATTAGGGAAATACAAATCAAAACAGCAATGAGATACCACGTCACATCAGTGAGAATGGAGAAAATTAACAAGGCAGGAAACCGCAAATGTTGGAGAGGATGCGGAGAAAAGGGAACTCTCTTACACTGTTCGTGGGAATGTGAACTGGTGCAGCCACTGTGGAAAACTGTGTGGAGGTTCCTCAAAGTGTTAAAAATAGACCTGCCCTATGACCCAGCAATTGCAGTGTTGGGGATTTACCCCAAATATTCAGATGCAATTCAACGCTGGGACACCTGCACCCCGATGTTTATAGCAGAATGTCCACAATACCCAAACTGCAGACGGAGCCATGGAGTCCATCGAAAGATGAATATATAAAGAAGATGTGGTTTATGTATACAATGGAATATTACTCAGCCATTAGAAACGACAAATACCCAACATTTGCTTCAAAGTGGATGGAACTGGAAGGTATTATGCTGAGTGAAGTAAGTCAATCCGAGAAGGACAAACTGTATGTTCTCATTCCTTTGGGGAATATAAATAATAGTGAAAGGGAATATAAGGGAATGGAGAAGAAACGTGTGGGAAATATCAGAAAGGGAGACAGATCATAAAGACTACTAACTCTGGGAAATGAACTAGGGGTGCTGGAAGGGGAGGAGGGTGGGGGTGGGGGTGAATGTGTGATGGGCACTGAGGGGGACACTTGACGGGATGAGCACTGGGTGTTATTCTGTATGTTGGTCAATTGAACACCAATAAAAAATAAATTTCGGATCCCTGGGTGGCACAGCGGTTTGGCGCCTGCCTTTGGCCCAGGGCGCAGTCCTGGATACCCGGGATCGAGTCCCACGTCAGGCTCCTGGTGCATGGAGCCGGCTTCTCCCTCTTCCTCTGTGTCTCTTCCTCTCTCTCTCCCTCTCTCTCACTGAGTGCCTATCATAAATAAATAAAAAAATAAAAATAAAAATAAATATATTTTTTAAAAAAGATCAAACAACTAAATATTTATGCTGCCAACATGGGTGTACCGAAATATAGAAACCAATTAACAACAAACATACAGGAACTCACTGATAATAATACAATGACAGGGGAATTTAACACCCACTTATGTCATGGACTGATCGTCTATACAGAAAATCAACAGGGGAACAATGGCCTTGACACACTGGACCACAGGGACTCCACAGATATAGTCTGAACATTTCTTCCTAAAGCAGAATACACATTCCTTTCAAGTGCACATGGGACATTCTCCAGAATAGATCATATCATGGGCCACAAATCAGCCCTCAACAGGTACAACAGGTACAAGAAGGTTGGTATCACACGATGTACATTTTCAGACCACGAGGCTATGAAACACGAAGTCGACAGTAAGAAAAAATTTGGACAGACCAAAAATACGTGGAGACTATGACTTTTCTACTAGAGAATGAATGGAGCAACCAGGAAATTAAAGAGGAAATTTAAAACAAATGAAAATGAAAACATGTTTCTTCAAAACTCTAGGATGTAACAAAGGCAGTCCTTAAGGGAAGTAGATAGCAATACAGGCCTACCTCAAGAAACAAGAAGTATCCAATACACAATGCAACCCTACACCTAAAGGAGCTGGAAAAGGAATAAGAAACAAAGCCTAAAGCCAACAGAAGAAGGGAAAAATTAAAGATGAGAGCAGAAAGAAACAATACAGAAACAACAAAACAATAGAATGGAATAATGAAACTAAAAACTGGTTCTTCAAAATAACTACGAAAATGGATCAAGCCTTAGTCAGCCTTATCAATGAGAAAAGAGAAAAGACCTAAATAAATAAAATCACAAAAGAGAGAAGAGAGATCACAATCAACACCAGAAAATAAGGTAATTATAAGGGAATACTATGAAAGATTATACACTAACAAACTGGGAAACCAGGAAGAATTGGGAAATCCCTAGAAATGTGCAAATGAGCAAAACTGAAAGAGGAAGAAATAGAAAATGTGAACAGACCCATAACTAGCATAGGAATTGAATCAGCAAGGCACCTGGGTGCCTCAGTGGTTGAGCATCTGCTTTGGCTCAGGTCTTGACCCTGGGGTCTTGGGGGATCAAATCCCACTTCAGGCTCCCCACATGGAGCCTCATTTTCTCTCTGCCTATACCTCTGCCTCTCTGTGTCTCGCATGAATTCATAAATAAAATCTTTAAAAAAGAAAAAAGATAAAAAGATGAGAAAGTACCCAAATAAAATCACAAATGAGAAAAGAGAAATAACAACCAACACTAGAGAAATACAAATTATTATAAGAGAACCTTATGAAAAATTATATGCCAGCAACCTAGAACCTGGAAGAAACAGATCAATTCCTGGAAATATATAACAGAAAAAATGAAAAAGGAAGAAATAAGAAACTTGAACAGATAACCAGCAAAGAAATTGAATCAGCAACCAAGAATCTCCCAACAGGAGACCCTAAGATCAACAGAACAGAATGGAAAGCCGAAAAAAGATACAAACCTGTAACTCTATGATCCATTAATTGACAACGAGGCAGGAAGGAATATCCAAAGACAAGACAGTCTCTTCAACAAACCCTAACCCTGACCTCAGGATAAGAACAAATGGTGCGGGAAAACCAGGGAGCCACATACAGAAGAATGAAACTGGACCACTTTCTTATACCATATATATAAAGAATAAACTCAAAATGGATGAAACACCTAAGCGTGAGATCTGAAACAATACAAAGTAGAAAAGATAGGCAGCAACGTCTTTGACATTGGCCATTGGATCTTCTTTCTAGATATGCCTCTTAGGTGAGGGAAACAAAGCAAAAATCCTATTGGGACTTCATCAAATTGAAAAGGTTTAGCAAAGTGAGGGAAACAACCAATCTAAAAGGCAACATACAGGGGGAGGGGCAAGATGGCGGAAGAGTAGGGTCCCCAAGTCACCTGTCACCTCCAAATTACCTAGATAACCTTCAAATCATCCTGAAAATCTTCGAATTCTGCCTGTGATTTAAAGAGAGACCAGCTGGAATGCTACAGTGAGAAAAGTTCGCGCTTCTATCAAGGTAGGAAGACGGGAAAAAGAAATAAAAAACAAAAGGCATCCAAGGGGGAGGGGCCCTGTGAGGAGCCGGGCTAAGGCCGGGGCGAGTGTCCCCAGGACAGGAGAGCTCTGTCTCGGAGAAGCAGGATCTGCACCAATCTTCCTGGGTAGAATGGTGCCTGCAGGGAGTCAGAGCAGGACCCCAGGAGGGCGGGGATGTCCTCGGGCTCCCTGGGACACTAAGAGACACCTGCACTCCCAGGAGAGTGCTCCAAACTCCCTCAGGGCTGCAGGGCACATACACTGACTTGGGAGCAGCTCAGAGGGGCTCGGGCAGCGGCTCTGCACAGAGGGTGCTGCATGCCCCGGGCGCAGCTTGGCAGCGGTGCCTCCAGCAGAGGAAGAGGCTCCGTACGGAGGGGGCTGTGCGGCTCCGGGAGCAACTCGATGGTGCTCAGGCGGTGGATCCCTGAGGGGGCTGCGAGGCCGGGAGCAGCTCTGAGGGACTGGGCGGCAGCTCCAGGGAGAGGCAGCCTCATGGCCAGGAGCGCGAATCCAATAGCACAGGCCCTGGAGCACAGGGCACTGGGACACAGCCAAGGATTCGGCCTCCGCAGGACAGGCAGAGGCCGGGAGGGCCCAGGACAGCAAAGACACCCCTGCCCAGAGCTGAGCAGATCAGAAACCAGCCCCAGAGCCTCCAGACCCTGCAGACTGTCTGCTCAGGAGTTACTGCAGGGGCTGAATCCAGGTTTCCAGAGCTGGCCGCTATCACTGGGGTTGTTCCTCCTGGGGCCAGACGGGGTAAACAACCCCCACTGAGCCCTGCACCAGGCAGGGGACAGAGCAGCTCCCCCAAGTGCTAACACCTGAAAATCAGCAAAACAGGCCCCTCCCCCAGAATACCAGCTAGACGGACAAGTTCCAGGGGAAGTCAAGGGACTTAAAGTATACAGAATCAGAATATACTCCCCCATGTTCTTTTTTTTATTTCTGATTGCTTCCCCCAGACTTTTTTCCCCCCTTTCTTTATTCTTCTTTCTCTATTTATTCTCTTTCTTCCTTTTTTTCTTCCTTTTTTCTTTTTCTCTTTTCTTTCATTCTTTCTCTCGTCTCTTTTTCTCCTTTTCCCAATTCAACTTGTTTTTGGCCACTCTACACTGAGCAAAATGACTAGAAGGAAACCTCACCTCAAAGAAAGAATCAGAAACAATCCTCTCTCCCACAGAGTTACAAAATCTGGATTACAATTCAATGTCAGAAAGCAATTCAGACGCACGATTATACAGCTACTGGTGGCTCTAGAAAAAAGCATAAAGGACTCAAGAGACTTCATGACTGCAGAATTTAGATCCAATCAGGCAGATGTTAAAAATAAATTGAATGAGAAGCAATCCAAACTAGAAGTCCTAATGACGAGGGTTAAGGAGGTGGAAGAACGAGTGGGTGACATAGAAGACAAGTTGATGGCAAAGAGGGAAACTGAGGAAAAAAGAGACAGACAATTAAAAGACCAGAAAGACAGATTAAGGGAAATAAACGACAGCCTGAGGAAGAAAAACCTACATGTAATTGGGTTTCCCGAGGGTGCCGAAAGGGACAGAGGGCCAGAATATGTATTTGAACAAATCCTAGCTGAAAACATTCCTAATCTGGGAAGGGAAACAGGCATTCAGATCCAGGAAATAGAGAGATCCCCCCCTAAAATCAATAAAAACTGTCCAACACCTCGACATTTAATAGTGAAGCTTGCAAATTGCAAAGATAAAGAGAAGATCCTTAAAGCAGCAAGAGACAAGAAATCCCTGACATTTATGGGGAGGAGCATTAGAGAAACAGCAGAACACTCCACAGTGACCTGGCAGCCCAGAAAGGGCTGGCAGGATATATTCAGGTCCTCCAGAGAAGAATATGCAACCAAGAATACTTTATCCAGCAAGGCTCTCATTCAAAATGGAAGGAGAGATAAAGAGCTTCCAAGACAGGAAGGAACTGAAAGAATATGTGACCTCCAAACCAGCTCTCCAAGATATTTTAAGGGGGACTCTTAAAATTCCCCTTTAAGAAGAAGTTCAGTGGAACAATCCACAAAAACAAGGGCTGAATAGATATCATGATGACACTAAACTCATATCTGTGGAGAGTAACTCTGAACGTGAATGGGCTTAATGACCCCATCAAAAGGCGCAGGGTTTCAGACTGGATAAAAAAGCAGGACCCATCTATTTGCTGTCTACAAGAGAATCATTTTAGACAGAAGGACACCTACAGCCTGAAAATAAAAGTTTGGAGAACCATTTACCATTCAAATGGTCCTCAAAAGAAAGCAGGGGTAGCCATCCTTCTATCAGATAAAATAAAGTTTACCCCGAAGACTGTAATGAGAGATGAAGAGAGACACATCATACTTAAAGGATCTATCCAAAAAGAGGACTTAACGATCCTCAATATATATGCCCCAAATGTGGGAGCTGCCAAATATTTAAACCAATTAATAACCAACGTGAAGAAATACTTAGATAATACTTACCATATACTTGGTGACTTCAATCTAGCCCATTGTATACTTGATAGTTATTCTAAGCATAACATCTCCAAAGAAACAAGATGTTTAAATGATACACTGACCAGATGGATTTCACAGATATATACAGAACTTTACATCCAAACTCAACTGAATACACACTCTTCTCAAGTACACCTGGAACTTTCTCCAGAATCGACCACATACTGGGACACAAATCGGGTCTGAACCGATACCAATAGACTGGGATCACCCACTGCATACTCTCAGAGCATACTGCCTTGAAAATAGAACTAAATCACAACAATAAGTTTGGCAGGACCTCAAACACGTAGAGGTGAAGGATCATCCTGCTAAAAGATGAAAGGGTCAACCAGGAAATTAAGGAAGAATTAAAAAGATTCATGGAAACTAATGAGAATGAAGACACAAACGTTCAAAATCTTTGGGATGCAGCAAAAGCAGTCCTAAGGGGGAAATACATCGCAATACAAGCATCCATTCAAAAACTGGAAATAACTCAAATACAAAAGCTAACCCTACACATAAAGGAGCTAGAAAAAAACGGCAGATATATCCTACACCCAACAGAAGAAGAGACTTAATTAAAATTCGAGCAGAACTCAAGGAAATCGAGACCAGAAGAAATGTGGAACAGATCAACAGAACCAGGAGTTGGTTCTTTGAACAAATTAATAAGATAGATAAACCATTAGCCAACCAGATTAAAAAGAAGATAGAGAAGACTCAAATTAATAAAATCATGAATGATAAAGGAGAGATCACTACCAACACCAAGGAAATACAAGCGATTCTAAAAACATATTATGAACAGCTATACGCCAATAAATTAGGCAATCTAGAAGAAATGGACGCAATCCTAGAAAGTCACAAACTACCAACTGGAACAGGAAGAAATAGAAAACCTAAACAGGCCAATAACCAGGGAAGTAATTGAGCGGCCATCCAAAACCTCCCACGACACAAAAGGCCAGGGCCAGATGGCTTCCCAGGGGAATTCTATCAAACGTTTAAAGAAGAAACCATACCTCTCCTACTAAAGATGTTTGGAAAGATAGAAAGAGATAGAGTACTTCCAAATTCGTTCCATGAGGCCAGCATCACCTTAATTTCAAAACCAAAGACCCCACCAAAAAGGAGAATTACAGACCAATATCCCTGATGAACATGGATGCAAAGATTCTCAACAAGATACTAGCCAATAGGATCCAACAGTACATTAAGAAAATTAATCACCATGACCAAGTAGGATTTATCCCCGGGACACAAGGCTGGTTCAACACTCGTAAAACAATCAATGTGATTCATCATATTAGCAAGAGAAAAACCAAGAACCATATGATCCTCTCATTAGATGCAGAGAAAGCATTTGACAAAATACAGCATCCATTCCTGATCAAAACACTTCAGAGCGTAGGGATAGAGGGAACGTTCCTCGACATCTTAAAAGCCATCTACGAAAATCCCACAGCAAATATCATTCTCAATGGGGCAGCACTGGGAGCTTTTCCCCTAAGATCAGGAACAAGACAGGGATGTCCACTCTCACCACGGCTATTCAACATAGTACTGGAAGTCCTAGCCAGCAATCAGACAACAAAAAGACATTAAAGGCATTCAAATTGGCAAAGAAGAAGTCAAACTCTCCCTCTTCACTGATGACATGATTCTCTACCTAGAAAACCCAAATCCTACACCCCAAGATTGCTAGAACACATACAGCAATTGGTAGCATTGCCAGATACAAAATCAATGCCCAGAAATCAATGGCATTTCTATACACTAACAATGAGACTGAAGAAAGAGAAATTAAGGAGTCAATCTCATTTACAATTGCACCCAAAAGCATAAGATACTGAGGAGTAAACCTAACCAAGGTGGTAAAGGATCTATACCTTAAAAACTATAGAACACTTCTGAAAGAAATTGAGGAAGACACAAAGAGATGGAAAAATATTCCATGCTCATGGATTGGCAGAATTAACATTGTGAAAATGTCAATGCTACCCAGGCAATGTACACTTTTAATGCAAACCCTACCAAAATACCATGGACTTTCATCAGAGAGTTAGAACAAATTATTTTAAGATTTGTGTGGAATCGTGATCCCTGGGTGGTACAGCGGTTTGGTGCATGCCTTTGGCCCAGGGCGCAATCCTGGAGACCAAGGATCGAATCCCATGTCAGGTGCCCAGTGCATGGAGCCTGCTTCTCCCTCTGCCTGTGTCTCTGCCTCTCTCTCTCTCTCTCTCTGAATGTGAGTATCATTAAAAAGAAAGATTTGTGTGGGATCAGAAAAGACCCCGAATACCAGGGGAATTGTAAAAAAGACAAACATATCTGGGGGCATCATAATGCCAGATTTCAGGTTGTACTACAAAGCTGTGGTCATCAAGACAGTGTCGTACTGGCACAAAAACACACATAGATCAATGGAACAGAATAGAGAACCGAGAAGTGGACCCTAACTTTATGGTCAACCAATATTCGATAAAGGGGTAAAGACTATCCATTGGAAGAAAGACAGTCTCTTCAATAGATGGTGCTGGGAAAATTGGACATGCACATGCAGAATAATGAAACTACACCACTCACTTTCACCATAAACAAAGATAAACTTAAAATGGATGAAAGATCTAAATGTGAGACAAGAGTCCATCAAAATCCTAGAGGAGAACAAAGGCAATACACTTTTTGAACTCAGCCACAGTAACTTTTTGCAAGATTCATCCACGAATGGAAAAGTAACAAAAGCAAAAATTATTGTGACTTCATCAAGATAAGAAGCTTTTGCACAGCAAAGGATACAGTGAACAAAACTAAATGACAACCTACAGCATGGGAGAAGATATTTGCAAAAGACGTATCAGATAAAGGGCTAGTTTCCAAAATCTATAAAGAACATCTTAAACTCAACACCAAAGAAACAAACAATCCAATCATGAAATGGGCAAAACACATGAAGAGAAATCTCACAGATGAAGACATAGACATGGCCAACATGCACATCAGAAAATGCTCTGCATCACTTGCCATCAGGGAAATACAAATCAAAACCACAATGAGATACCACCTCACACCAGTGAGAATGGGGAAAATTAACAGGGCAGGAAACCACAAATTTTGGAGAGGATGTGGAGAAAAGGGAACCATCTTACACTGTTGGTGGGAATGTGAACTGATAAAGCCACTCTGGAAAACTGTGTGGAGGTTCCTCAAGAAGATAAAAATAGACCTGCCCTACGACCCAGCAATTGTAATGTTGGAGATTTACCTCAAAGATTCAGATGCAATGAAACGCTGGGACACCTGAACCCTGATGTTTATAGCAGGAATGTCCACAATAGCAAAACTGTGGAATGAGCTTTTGTGTCCATTGAAAGATGAATGGATAAAGAAGATGTGGTTTATGTATACAATGGAATATTACTCAGCCATTAGAAACGACAAATACCAACCATTTACTTCAACGTGGATGGTATTGGAGGGTATTATGCTGAGTGAAGTAAGTCAATCGGAGAAGGACAAACAGTGTATGCTCTCATTCATTTGGGGAAAATAAATAATAGTGAAAGGGAATATAAGGGAATGGAGTAGAAACATGTGGGAAATATCAGAAAGGGAGACAGAACATAAATACTCCTAACTCTGGGAAACGAACTAGGGGTGGTGGAAGGGGAGGGGGATAGGGGAGGGGGTGTGGGTAAATAGTTGACGGGTACTGAGGGGGACACTTGACGGGATGAGCACTAGGTGTTATTCTGTACATTGGACAATTGAACAACAATAAAAAATAAATTTATTAAAAAAAAAGTTCCAACAACTAAATATTTATGCTGCCAACATGGTAGTACCTAAATATAGAAACCAATTAACAACAAACGTACAGGAACTCACTGATAATAATACAATGACAGGGGATTTTAACAACCACTTATGTTAAGGAACTGATCATCTATGCAGAAAATAACAGGGGAACAATAGCCTTGACACACTGGACCACAGGGACTCCACAGATATAGTCTGAATTTCTTCATAAAGCAGAATACACATTCCTTTCAAGTGCACATGGGACATTCTCAAGAACAGATCATATCATGGCCCACAAATCAGCCCTCAACAGGTACAACAGGTAGAAGAAGGTTGAAATCACACCATGTACATTTTTGGACCACAAGGCTATGAAATGCAAAGTCAACAGTAAGAAAAATTTGGACAGACCAAAAATACGTGGAGATTATGAATATCCTACTAGAGAATGAATGCAGCAACCAGGAAATTAAAGAGGAAATTTAAAATAAATGAAAATGAAAACATGTTTCTCCAAACCTCTAGGATGTAGCAAAGGCAGTCCTATGAGGGAAGTATATAACAATATAGGCCTACCTCGAGAAACAAGATGTCTCCAATACACAACCGAACCCTACAGCTAAAGAGGCTGGAAAAGGAAAAGCATACAAAGCCTAAAGCCTGCAGAAGAAGGGAAAAAATAAAGATGAGAGGAGAAATAAACAATACAGAAACAACAAAACAGTAGAAGGGAATAATGAAACTAAGAGCTGATTCTTCAAAATAATTAATAAAATGCATCAAGCCCTAGCCAGCCTTACCAACGAGAAAAGAGAAAATAAATAAATAAATAAAATCACAAATGAGAGAAGAGAGATCACAATCAACACCAGAAAAATAAGACAATTATAAGGGAATACTATGAAAGATTATACATTAACAAACCGAAAGACCTGGAAGTAATGGACAAATCCCTAGAAATGTGCAGATGAGCAAAACTGAAATAGGAAGAAATAGAAAATGTGAACTGACCCATAAATAGCAAAGGAATTTAATCAGCAAGGCACCTGGGTGCCTCAGTGGTTGAGCATCTGCTTTGGCTCAGGTCATGATCCCGGGGTCCTGGGGGAGCACGTCCCACATCAGGCTCCCTGCATGGAGCCTCAGTTTTCCCCTGCCTGTACCTCTGCCTCTCTGTGTCTCGCATGAATCCATAAATAAAAATATTTAAAAAAGAAAAAAAGATAAAAAGATGAGAAAGTACCCAAATAAAATCACAAATGAGAAAAGAGAAATAACAACCAACACTAGAGAAATACAAATGTTTACAAGAGAACATTATGAAAAATTATATGCCAGCAATCTAGAACCTGGAAGAAATAGATCAATTCCAGGAAATATATAACATAGCAAAAATGAAAAAGGAAGAAATAAGAAACTTGAACAGACAGATAACCAGCAAAGAAATTGAATCAGCAATCAAGAATCTCCCAACAGGAGACCCTAAGATCAATAGAACAGAATGGAAAGCCGAAACAAGATACAAACCTGTAACTCTAGTAACTCTATGATCCATTAATCGACAACAAGGCAGGAAGGAATATCCAAAGGCACAAAGACAGTCTCTTCAACAAACCCTAACCCTGACCCCAGGATAAGAACAAATGGTGTTGGGAACCCAGGCAGCCACATGCAGAAGAATGGAACTGGACCACTTTCTTACACCATATTTATAAAAAATAAATTCAAAATGGATGAAAGGCCTAAATGTGAGACCTGAAACCATACAAATAAAAAGAGATAGGCAGCAACATCTTTGACATTGGCCATTGGATCTTCTTTCTAGATATGCCTCTGAGTTGAGGGAAACAAGAGCAAAAATACTATTGGGACTTCATCAAATTGAAAGCTTCTGCAAAGTGAAAGAAACAACCAACGCTAAAAGGCAACATAGGGATCCCTGGGTGGTGCAGCGGTTTGGTGCCTGTCTTTGGCCCAGGGCGCGATCCTGGAGACCGGGGTTCGAATCCCACATCGGGCTCCCGGTGCATGGAGCCTGCTTCTCCCTCTTCCTATGTCTCTGCCTCTCTCTCTTTCTCTCTCTGTGACTATCATAAATAAAAAATAAATAAATAAAAATAAAAGGTAACATACAAAATGAAAGGAGATATTTGTAAACAACACATCCAATAAAGAGTTAGTATGCAAAATACGTAAAGCAAATATAAATCTCAGCATCCTAAACACAAATTATCCAACTGCAGATGGGCAGAAGACATGAATGAACTTTGTCTCTGTTAAGACATCCAATGGCCACCAGACACAGGGAAAGACACTCAGTGTCACCCATCATCAGGGAAATGCAAATGAAAACCACAATAAGATGTCACCTGACAGCCGTCAGAATGGCTAAAATTAACAACAGAAGAAACAACAGGTGTTGTTGAGGCTATGGAGAAGAGGGAGCCCCTTACACTCCTGGTGGGCATGCGAACAGGTGCAGCCACTGTGGAAAACACTGTGCAGGGTCCTTGAGAAGTTAAAAATAGGGGATCCCTGGGTGGTGCAGCGGTTTGGAACCTGCCTTTGGCCCATGTCGTGATCCTGGAGACGCGGGATCGAATCCCATGCCGGACTCTCAGTCCATGGAGCCTGCTTCTCCCTCTGCCTGTGTCTCTGCCTCTCTGTGACTATCATAAAAAAATTTTAAAAAGAAGTTAAAAATAGAGCTACCCTGTGATTCCAAAATTGCAGAGCTAGGTATTTACCCCGAGAATACAAAACTCGTTTAGTAGATTCCAAGTAGGACACGCAGACCAGTGTTTGTAGCAGCATTATCAACAAGAGCCAAACTGTGGATACAGGCCACATGTCCATCGACTGATGAATGGGCAGAGACGACGTGATAAATATACCCACTGCGACATCACTGGGTCAACAGAAGCGATGAAATGAAGCCATTTACAATGACGTGGTAGAAGTGGAAAGGACTTATGCTAAATGAACTCAGTCAGTCAGAGAAAGACAGATACCAAATACCATACAATTGGATTCACATGTGAATTTTAAGAAACCAAACAAACTGGCAAAGGGGCAGAGAGGGGGATGAGAGAAACAAACAAAAAAACACACTCTTAACCACAGAGAATAAACTAATAAATACCAGAGGAACGTGGGGAGGATGGGGAATCAGGGGATGGGGATAGTGGAGGGCACCTATGACCAGTACCAGGCGTTGTATCCAAGGGTTGAATCACTATGTGGTAAACCTGAAACTATATCATACTGTGTTTACAAACAGGAATTCAAGTAAATCTTTAAAATAATAATTGGTAGTATTGATGAAACATGTGTGCACTAGGGCCTGTTAGCATCGGAAATATCTCATTGAAATGGAGCCCAACACCCTGCTTCCCCAGAAATACTTAAGGACAAGGAATTGGAGCCCACAGACCACAAAATGAAATGTGGACTGGACTTTAGCAAGTCCTGAAAAACTCACTCAACCCTCTTTCACTGTAGGCGGGACCACGGGCTGGTGCAACCACCCTGGAAACAGTGTGGAGGCTCCTCAGTAAGTTACAAATAGAGCCGCCCTGCAACCAGTAGGTGAATGGCCTGGAGCTGACTCTAAAGATATAGATGCAGTAAGACTCGGGAAACCTGCACCCCAATGTCCACAACAGCCGGGTCCACGGTAGCCACACTGTGTGAAGTATCTCGGTGCCCTCAGGCAGATGATGGATAAAGAGGATGGGAGATAGATGATGGTCATAGAGAGAGGAATGGTACCTAGCTATCAAAGAGAAGGAAATCTTGCCATTTGCAATGACATGGATAGAACTAGAGAAATCATGTTAAGTGAAACAAGTCAGCCGGAAAAGAGAATGACCGTGTGGTGTCATTCATAGGTGGAATTAAAGAAGCAAAGCAGATGAACATCTGTGAAGGAAGGAAATCAAATAACATGAAAACAGATGCAGGAAATACAGACACTTAATGATAGGAAACAAACTGAGGGTCGCTGGAGGGTAGGGGACAGGTGAGGGGATCACAGGGGACAGGCATGAAGGAGGACACATGATGTCACGTGCACTGCTGTTATCTCCAACTGGTGAATCCCTGAATTCTTCCTCTGAAAGTATAATACACTATATATTACTTAATTAATTTAATTTAATTAAGTTAAAAAATCATTTGTATCACAGCACATTTCCTTCTAGACTCTCAGTTTTGCTCATTCAGCTTACCGAGACCACCCACCGTGGGTGTGGTTTGTCTAAATAGGCCCCATGCCTCGTCCATGGCCCAGCCCAGGGCTAGAACTCACGACCCCTTAGATCAGGACCGGAGGTGAGGTCAGGAGCCGGATGCTTAACCAACGGAGACAGCCAGGGGCCAGAGAACCACACTGCTTTATCCTGTGTCTCTGTGACATCATTTGAAATAGGAAAGTGCTGGGTCCCACTCTGTCATGCTTCTCCAATACTGATTTGCTGTCCGGGGTCATTTCTGGGGGCGGAGGGATGTTACAGGGTTTTTTTTTTTCCTATTTATAGGATCTGCCACTATGATTTGACAGGAATGACATTGAAATAGAGGGTGGCTTCAGGAACTGCGGACATTTTCACAAGATGAGGCCCCACCCAAGAGCCCAGGACGACCTCCCAGAGCCTGGTATGGCTCAGTGCACAAGTCTTGTGCTCCTTTGGCTCAGTCTCATTATTTATTCTCTGTGATGCTCCTGAGAAGGGAGTCACATCCATCATTTCCATCCTGAGTGCTCATTGTCAGGACACAGTAAGCCCAACAATAGAATAAAAACTGAGCACAGAAGAAAACTAGAGAATCCCTTCCTGTAGAAATAAAAGAACTAAAATCTAGTCAGGCCAATGTTAAAAATGCTATAACTGAGATGGAGTCCCAAGTGGAAGCCTTAAAAACAAGGAAGGTTCGGGACAACAGACACAGAAGTAGGGAAGTCAACCACTTATTAAAACATAACATTCATGTCATAGGAGACTCAGAAGATGAAGGGAGAGAAAAGGTGGGCCTTGCTCAGACATTAGAAACGACAAATACCCACCGTTTGCTTCAACGTGGATGGAACTGGAAGGTATTATGCTGAGTGAAGTAACTCAATCGGAGAAGGACAAACATTGTATGTTCTCATTCACTTGGGGAATATAGATAATAGAGAAAGGGAATATAAGGTAAGGGAGAAGAAATGTGTGGGAAATATCAGAAAGGGAGACAGAACATAAAGACTCCTAACTCAGAGAAACGAACTAAGGGTGATGGAAGGGGAGGAGGGCAGACGGTGGTGGTGAATGTGTGATGGGCACTGAAGGGGGCACTTGATGGGATGAGCACTGGGTGTTTTTCTGTAGGTTGGCAAATTGAACACCAATAAAAAAATAAAATTATTATAAAAAACAGAAAGAAAAAAGAAAGAAAGAAAGAAAGAAAGAAAGAAAGAAAGAAGAAAGAAAGAAAGAAAGAAAGAAAGAAAGAAAGAAAGAAAGAAAGAAAGAAAGAAAGAGTGGCACCTGTGTGGCTCAGTTAGTTAAGCTTCTGCGTTAGGCTCAGATTATCATCATGATCCAGGTCCCAAGTCAGGCTCCCTGTTCAGCAGGGAACCTGCTTCTCCCTCTCCCTCTGCTCCTCTCGCTCATGTTTTTCTCTCCTGTCTCTCTCAAATAAATAAAAAACATCTTTGAAAAAGAAACAAACAAACCCACAAGGAAGAGAAATCTCCCATGCAGAAGAATTTTAAACAATTTGTGCAGACATTACACCGTCAAGTTCATGACATAGCTTCCCACTCTTAAGTGTGGAATACACATAGTAACTTCCTTCTACAAAATATAATATGAAAAAGTTAAAATAATATTGATAATATAATAGTAATAATAAAAATTAATAATAATAATAAAGAATCAGTTTACTACGGAGAAAGCTGACAAACACTACCTCAGCAAGATGATCAGATCGATACCAAGACTGATAAATCATGTTGATAATATCTATCCTTTATATGATATAATGAAAATGGCAGTATATCTCTGTATATAATCCACAGAAACAGTTCAATTATGAGATAAATGACAGACATGTCCCAACTGACGGAAAGCTTACAAAATACTCTACTTCTCAAAGTGTTCCAGTTCAACAACAACAAGGAAAGGCTGAAAGACTGTCACAATCCAGAGGAGCCTAAGGAAACAGGAGGACAAATGGAATGTGATATGAGGGATGGTAACTTAGCAAAAACTAAGGAAATCTGAATAAAGTATGGTCTTTGGTTAATGCGACTATTTTAAATTTGATTCATTAGCTAATATTTCTACCGTAGTAATATATCAATAATTGGAGAAAATGAGTACAAGTGCATGTGAATGCACTGTAATATCTTCTCAATTTCCCTATACATTTTGTTTTTTTCCTAATAAATAAGATTTATTTTGAAAATTGACTTAAATGAATCAGGCTCCAAGTGTGAAGACATTTTAAGAATAGTTGAATTAACTTTTGCCTTATTCTTAAAGAGTTCCTTTGATGGAAACAAAGTAAGAATTTCATATCAGAAGGAAAGAAAGACACTTATGAACACGTATAATGCCTCCTCAACCTGAAAAGCAGGAACGGATAATAAATAGCAAAAATCAGATAAAAATAATTCTAGTATAATAGACACCATATTGCATGTGCATTTAAAATTAGCAATGCATAACATTTATTTCCTTGACATTTGTCTTCCAAAGAGTTCAAAGTGTTTCAGTGTCAGTTGAAACAGGGGAAGAATCTCAGGGAAGAATCCTTCACACAATTGGACCATTGGTAATAATGTCTCTCAGTTCTTTCCAAATCCATAAAGATGCATTTCCTGATGAGTGACTGAACTGTGAAGAAAGAGATGAGAAACCCTCATCCCTCTGAACTACTTGTGTCAGAATATTTTAACCATAGTACTACGGATAGTAGTAAATTATCCTTATTAACAGGAAATACGTCTCAGATTGGAATCTGAGCAATCAGATGGGCAGAGAAAAAATGCTTTGACTCGCTCCTCATCTTTTAAAGACAAAGGAGAGGTTTTCTATGTACAAAGTCAGTTGTCAAGATAGCCTTAGGGAATAAGTCTGCAGCATCGAATCCCGAATCCCGCTGCACAGCTGGGATGCCCGCACTCCAGGTTTCCTGATTCCAAATCACTGGGCCTGTCTCCCAACAAGGGTGCCACGCTGAGATCATTTGCAATTGATCTCTTAGGAGCTCTGGGGAAGGGGGAAGGAGCTAAGAGGCCTAGCTAGGATAGGATGGGACAGGATGCATGGAGGCCGAGAGAATTAAGGTCATTCCAATTAAAATTCAGCGTTAGCACATGCCCAGCCATCCCAGGCCCCTGTGAAGAAGAGCTGAAATTTACATTACTTCAGTTACAGGAAAAAAACAAAAGTTTACAGCTTAATGTCCTAGAAAGCCGCACAATAGAATCAAAACTGAGCCCAGGCCAAGGGCAGGAAGCCCCTATTAGAATGAGAACAGAGCTCAATGCCCTTGAAGGCCCCATATCAAAATGTAAACATAACTTGAGGAATTGCTCCAGCCCTTCTGGAGGTCCCTGAGACCAGCCCTTAAAACTAAGGTAAAACTCTCCTCGGGGTCCAAGTCCCTGTTCCGCTGTGTTGGGTATATTTGGATACAAGCTTGAGCTTATAAATAAACCCTCATGTGTTTGCATCAGTGTCAGCTTCTCTGTGGTTTCTGGGATTCGCAATCTTGGTCACAACACCCCCGTGTTCCCTACCACCTTGGCTGAACCCCTATCCCCTCCCACTCTGGGTGACACTCAATCACCTCCCCACACACAACAGCTGGGCACAGGCCGTCACACAGGTCCCACGAGCACAGTGAGCACTCCCGCTGTCACTGGCCTCCCAGAGGAAGGAAGGAGGTTTCGGCAGGACACACTCCCGTGGTGACCACAGGGCTCCCTGTCCAGCACGGCAGCTCGTGACAGGTCGGGGTCTGTGTCCCCGACGCCTGCTCCTCCTTCCTGGTTTTCCCACAGGAAATGAAGGAGGAGGCCCTGGTCTCCTCCTAGGACATCACACAGGTAGACCTGGAGGTCAACAGGATGTTCGGCAGCCACATCATGTTTTATGACTGCTAAGGGCCGGGTGAGGCTGCTGGGCCAGGGGGCTTTGGGGCCCTGGGGGCTTCTGGATAGGGAAAATGGGGACTCTGAGGCCAGGGGGAGAAACAGCAGCCAACAACACACCCCTCCATGGTAGGGTGATTGGGATCTCTCCCGTGCCCAATCCCCCGGGGCCTCAGGGATGAGGAGGCTACTAGGATGGGGCCTCCAGGGGTTGCCATGGGAGCTGAACACCACTGGGGAGAGGGACGGCCCCTTGAGAAGCAGGGGACAGGGTGGGGGACATGGGGGGAAGGAACCGGACCTGGGGGCCAAGCGGTATGGCCGCGGCTGGAGCAAGACACATCGATCCCATGTGGGTCGGACGGGTCAGAGTGACACCCACTCTCGGTGCTTTATATATTTCTAAATTCTATGCATTTAATTTGAGGCAATTTGCAATTTGTAAACACACATAATATGATGACCCCCAGATAATGCCCCCAGTGCAGCCAAGGCCCTGCAATGACCACACCGCGCCCCAGGGGCAGGTGTCACAACAAACCCCAGACTGGGGTCGCCTTTAATTGTAGATGTTTCCTTGTGCATCTTAGAGGAAGAGATACCCTGTGTCCGTAGGCCCCCCTCATTCCCCACTCCCACATCATCCCCCTACATCATCATCCCCAATGGCATCCCACCTACACTATCCCCCTCACACCCACACAGCCCCACACAATCCCCACCCACACTATACCACAACACCATCCCCCCAACACCAACCCCCACACTCCACCAGAATAATACTCCTGCCCCCACACCATTCACCCCCACACAATTTACCCCCAGCAAGGACCTGGTGCAGGTGCCCCCTGTGGGACATGCTCAGCCTCCCCTGTTTCTTTGCATACCCTAATCCCATCTAAGCCCAGGTGTCCCATAGAGTACCCAGGGGTTGCAGGGAGGAGGAAAGACATGGAGCCCCTGACAGGGTGGGTGCAGATGAGTGGTGCAGAGGATGCACCGTGCCCTGCCTCCACACACTGCCCCTCCTGGAGGGCGGCACATCCTGCACAGGACACCAGCCCCTAACCCAGAGGGACCTGGGCTGACCTGGCTGAGTTGATTTGAGCCCCCCCCCAGGCCCAACACAAAGACTAATGGGATCCAGCCCCCCATGGCCCTGGCCAGCCCTGGATTCTGGCCCCGGGCTGAGTGAGCCCTCTCAAAGCTGGATGTGGCCTCTTTGGCCCTGGGTGTACCCCACAGAACCAGGTCGCTGACTTAGGGCACCCTTTGGATCCTGGGACACCCCAGGGTGGGGAGAGCAGGGGTAGGCCGGTGGGCCAAACTCGCACCCACACCATGAGGCAGGCTGCTCCAGGTGCTGGGGCCCCAGGGAGCCCGAGGCCGGGGTCCAGCTGCCCTGTGGGGACCCTGCACAGGAGCCCATGAGCTGCAGGTCCAGGTCAGCTCTGCTGTCCTCAGAACGGTCTCTCAGGCTGAAACCTCAAGACACGCGCCCCCACCCGGATTCCACACATGCTCCCAGGTGGGGGACTCCAGCACCCACACCCACAACCTGTGTCATTCTTGCCCTCCCCCCTAAAGGATAGAAAGGTCTCTCTCACCATGGGAAGGCACGCACCCTCGGTGCTGAGCCCGTTTGCTGTAGAAAGTCAATAAAGTGTTGTGGTGCGAAAATGCACAGCCAGCCCATTTCTGTGTCTCCCAGAACACTGTGCACGGAGCTTGGAGAGACCCCCAGAGAGGAGGAGGGGGCACCAACCAGGCCCCATCAGCCCCTGAAAGGGGCGCCACCATGCACACCCAGCTGATGTCCCCATGTGCCTTCCAGGGGTGGCCAGACGCCGGGGTCAGGACCTGACAGACTTTACTGGGACTCATGCTGTGCCCCGCAGGCCAGGAGGGGCTGGGACAGAGTGACAGCCAGGAAGCCTCAGGTCACCAGGATCTGTGCAAAGCCACCTGGAGGTCTGTGCTCCCTCTGTCCAGGGGGCCTGGGCTGGCTGTGTTCCGGGGCCCTTCCTCCACCCATCATCCCTGTGACTGTGTGCCTGGGACATTGAGGGCCTCCCCAGGGTGGCCTAGATATCTGGCTCCCTACTGGAGAGGCATCGGGGAGAAGAGAATCAGCCGGCACGTGGCGGGCCCCACTGCCAGACATGAGAATGTGGCCGAGCTGGACCTTTCAGCTCTGCTGACCCTCCAGTGGAAAGTCACTGCACGAGCGAGCACCGGGTCGGCCAGGAGACCCCAGCTAGCCGCCCAGCTCCAGCAACAGAAATGATGTTGTGCCAACCATTTCGGTATTTGGGTGACCCAGCCAGAGGATCCGATAGATTCATGTGATAGCTGCATGTGATATACACACACACCCCAAAACCAACAAAAGTCAGAATCCCCCCATTGTTGTCAAAAAGCAGCTACATGATTCCATACATGACGCTGTGGTCCCCTATAGGATCCATGGAAGGCGGTATAAACCACGACTGCAGAGGTCCCGGAGGTATGGAGATGTGCCTGATGGGTTCCAACAAGGAGCACAGAGGGTCAGGAAGCATCCTACGGAGGGGGGGGGCCCTCCTAGGAAAGGATACCAGGTCCCTGTGAAGGCTATGGATGGTGAAATCTGTCCTCCTCCCTTTCAGCTTCTAGTTTTCCGCCTAAATGCCATTTTCCTCAATCATAATAGCAAAAATTTATTTTATGTTTTTAAATTTCTTTTTATTGGAGTCCAATTTGTATGAATTCTTTCTTCAGCAAGGGTGTCATTCAGGATAGAAGGAGAGTGACAGATTGTCCCAGACAGGCAAAATATAAAGGAGTTCAGGACCACTTAACCAGTCCAGTAAGGAATTTTAAGAGGGACTGTTCCAGTGGGCGAAAAAAAGAGACCAAAAGCAACAAAGACTAGAAAGGACAAGAGAACGTCACTGGAAACACCAACTCTACCGGTAACACAAAGGCAATAAGTTCATATCTTTCAATAATCACTGTGAATTCTGATAGACTAAATGATCCAATCAAAAGATATAGGGTATCAGAGTAGCTTAAAAAACAGGATCTGGGATGCCTGGGTGGCTCAGGGGTTGAGCCTCAGCCTTTGACTCAGGGTGTGATCCTGGAGTCTGGGATCCAGTCCCATATTGGGCTCCTGGTGGGGAGCCTGATTCTCTCTCTGCCTAATTTTCTGCCTCTCTATCTTTCTCTCTCATAAATAAAATCATTATTAAAAAAACAAGATCCATCTGTATGCTGCCTACAAGATGCTCACGTTAAAACTTTAGACACCGGGAAATTGAAAGTCAGGGGATGGAAAACCATCTATAAATGTAATGGATATCAAACGAAAGCTGGAGGACCCATACTTATATCAGACTAACTAGATTTGAAACAAAACCCTGGGGGACACCTGTTGGCTCAGTGGTTGAGCATCTGCCTTCGGCTCAGGGGGTGATCCTGGGATCCCAGGATCGAGTCCCACATCGGCCTCCCTTTGGGGAGCCTGCCTCTCCTTCTGCATATATTTCTGCCTCTACTTCTCTGTGTATCTCTCATGAATAATAAATAAAATATTTACATTTCAAAAAAGAAAGAACAAATACTTTAAGAAGCGATGAAGAAGGGCATTAATTCATAATTAAAAAGACTCTCTATCAAGATCAAACAACTAAATATTTATACTGCCAACATGGGAGTAACTAAATATACAAACCAATTAACAACAAACGTACAGAAACTCACTGATAATAATACAATGACAGGGGATTTTAACACCCACTTATGGCAATGAACCAATCATCTATGCAGAAAATCTACAGGGGAACAATAACCTTGACACTCTGGACCAAAGGGACTCAACAGATATACTCTGAACATTTCTTCCTAAAGCAGAATACACATTCCTTTCAAGTGCACATGGGACATTCACCAGAACAGATCATATCATGGCCCACAAATCACCCCTCAACAGGTACAAGAGGTACAAGAAGACTGAAATCACACCATGTACATTTTTGGACCACAAGGCTATGAAACGCTAAGTCAAAAGTATGAAAAAATTTGGACAGACTAAAAATACATGGAGATTATGAACATCCTACTAGAGAATGAATGCAGCAACCAGGAAATTAAATAGGAAATTTAAAACAAATGAAAATGAAAACATGTTTCTCCAAACCTCTAGGATGTAGCAAAGGCAGTCCTATGAGGGAAGTATACAACAATACAGGCCTACCTCAAAAACAAGATGTCTCCCATACACAACCTAACCCTACACCTAAAGAGGCTGGAAAAGGAATAGCAAACAAAGCCTAAAGCCTGCAGAAGAAGGGAAAAAATAAAGATGAGAGCAGAAATAAACAATACAGAAAAAACAAAACAGTAGAAGGGAATAACGAAACTAAGAGCTGGTTCTTCAAAATAATTAATAAAATGGATCAAGCCCTAGCCAGGCTTATCAACGAGAAAAGAGAAAACCTAAATAAATAAAATCACAAATGAGAGAAGAGAGATCACAATCAACACCAGAAAAATAAGACAATTATAAGGGAATACTATGAAAGATTATACGCTAACATACTGGGAGACCTGGAGAAAATGGACAAATCCCTAGAAATGTGCAAACGAGCAAAACTGAAATAGGAAGAAATAGAAAATGTGAACACACCCATAAGTAGCAAAGGAATTGAATCAGCAAGGCACCTGTGTGCCTCAGTGGTTGAGCATCTGCTTTGGCTCAGGTCATGAACCCGGGGTCCTGGGGGATCAAGTCCCACATCAGGCTCCCCGCGTGGAGCCTCATTTAACCTCTGCCTATACCTCTGTCTCTGTGTGTCTCTCATGAATACATAAATAAAAACTTAAAAAAAGAAAAAAGATAAAAAGATGAGAAAGGACCCAAATAAAATCACAAATGAGAAAAGAGAAATAACAACCAACACTAGAGAAATACAAACGATTATAAGAGAACATTATGAAAAATTATATGCCAGCAACCAAGAACCTGGAAAAAATAGATCAATTCCTGGAAATATATAACATAGCAAAAATGATGAAGAAATAAGAAACTTGAACAGACAGATAACCAGCAACAAAATTGAATCAGCAATCAAGGATCTCCCAACAGGAGACGCTTAGATCAATAGAACAGAATGGAAATCCAAAACAAGATACAAACCTGTAACTCTATGATCCATTAATCGACAACAAGGCAGGAAGGAATATCCAATGGCACAAAGTCTCTTCAACAAACCCTAACCCTGACCCCAGGATAAGAACAAATGGTGTTGGGAAAACCAGGAAGCCACATGCAGAAGAATGAAACTGGACCACTTTCTTACACCATATATATAAAAAATAAATTCAAAATGGATGAAAGACCTAAATGTGAGACCTGAAACCAATCAAAGAAGAAAAGATAGGCAGCAACGTCTTTGACATTGGCCATTGGATCTTCTTTCTAGATATGCCTCTGAGGTGAGGGAAACAAAAGCAAAAATACTATTGGGACTTCATCAAATTGAAAAAGCTTCCACAAAGTGAAGGAAACAACCAAACCTAAAAGGCAACATACAAAATGAGAGGAGATATTGGTAAACAACACATCCAATAAAGATTCAGTATCCAAAATACATAAAGCAAATATAAATCTCAGCATCCTAAACACAAATTATCCAACTGCAGATGGGCAGAAGACATGAATGGACTTTGTCTCTGTCAAGACATCCAGATGGCCACCAGACACACGGACAGACACTCAGCATCACCCATCATCAGGGAAATGCAAACCAAAACCACAATGAGATGTCACCTGACAGCCGTCATAATGGCTAAAATTAACAACACAAGAAACAACAGGTGTTGGTGAGGCTATGGATAAGGGGGAGCCCCCTTACACTCCTGCTGGGCATGCGAAAATGTGCAGCCACTGTGGAAAACAGTGTGGAGGGTCCTCAAAAATTTAAAAATAGGGGATTCCTTGTGGCGCAGTGGTTTGGTGCCTGCCTTTGGCCCAGGGCGTGATCTTGGAAAACCGGGATCGAATCCCACATTGGGATCCCGGTACATTAGGCCTGCTTCTCCCTCTGCCTGTGTCTCAGCCTCTCTGTGTGACTATCATAAAAATAATTTGAAAAAAGAAGCTAAAAATAGAGCTACCCTCTGATTCAAAAATTAAACAGCTAGGTATTTACCCTGAGGATACAAAAGTAGTTTAGTAGATTCAAAGAGGGACACGCAGCCCAGTGTTGGTAGCAGCGTTATCAACAACAGCCAATCTGTGGATACAGCCCAAATGTCCATCGACAGATGAATAGGCAGAGACGATGTGGTAAATATACACACTGCGACATCACTGGGTCATCAGAAGGGATGAAATGAAGCCATTTACAATGACGTGGGAGAATTGCAAAGACTTATGCTAAATGAACTCAGTCAGAGAAAGACAGATACCACATACCATACAATTGCATTCACATGTGAATTTTAAGAAACCAAACAAACTGGCAAATGGGCGGAGGGGGGGGATGAGAGAAGCAAACCAAGATACACACTCTTAACCACAGAGAATAAACTAATCAATACCAGAGGAAGGTGGGTGGGAAGGGGAATCAGGGTTTTGGGATAGTGGAAGTCACCTCTGACCACTACCAGGCGTTATATCCAAGGGTTGAATCACTATGTGGTAAACCTGAAACTATATCATACTGTTTACAAACAGGAATTCAAGTAAAACTTTAAAATAATAATTGGTAGTATTGATGAAACATGTGCGCACTAGAGATAAAATCAGAAAGGCAACTGAAAATCCAAATAAAGAGCATTTAGAGCCACAAAACCCCTCCTTAGCTCAGCTCAGGAGACGACTACCATGCCTATTCTCACCCAAGCAGAAGCCTGAATTTTGATTCTCTGGGGAGGCCACAGACTTGGTGGAGTCAGGCTACCTTTAACCCAAAACATAAATAGAGTTCATAAAACTAAACTGCCCAAGATATTAGGAGTCCCAGGGCAGGCACATGCCAAGACCCATACTCTACCCATACACAGACATAAGCCTAACCCTACACTTCAGCCTAATGTTAACCTAAACCTTAAACAAGAACTATCACTAATCGAAAACCAAACACAAACCCAAGACCAAAACACATGCACCAAACCTTCCTGCCAAGCCTCACCCTAAATCCTAAACCTATTCTAAACCCTTAACCCCGACCCCTACCTTAAATCTAACCCTAACTCTAACCTCTAAACCTAAACTTAACTTAATGTACTCAAATCCTATTCCTAACCTTAATCTGCACCCTAACCCTAACCCTCTAATACTAATCCTATCTCATACCACAAACTGTACCCTAACCCGTACCCTAAAACCAACCCCTAACCCAATCCTTAACCCTATATCTTACCCTTTTCCAAAACCGTACACTGACCCTGACCTGACCCTAACCCCTAACCAAACACTAACCCTAACCCTAGCCCTAACCCCTATACTAATCCTAATCCCCACCCTAACCCTAAACCTAGCCCTAACTTTAACTCTAACCCTTAAGTCTAACCCCTAACCCTAACTCACACCCTAATCCCTAACCCTAACTGCAAACCTAAGCCCAACCCTAACTCTAACCATAACCCTAACCCCAACTCCGAACCTCCTGCCCTAATCCCTAAAGCCTAAACCCTAACCCTAACTCTAAATCCTGCCCCTACCCCTAACCCACATCCTAACTCCTAACCACTGACCCTTACTCTTATCCCTCACTCTAACCTCTAATCCATAACCATAAGCATAATCACTAACACCTAACATCTAACCTAAAGCTAACCACCAACTGCCTCCACTCCCCTGACCCTACCATTCATTCTACCCATTCACTTACCCTATGGTTCTGAGAAGTCCCTTCTGATATGGACGTGGTCCCCAACGGCACCTCCAGAGTCCTCCAGGGGGTCCTGAGGAAGCCGGGCTCTGTGAGTGCGGACATGGCCCCACGTGTTCCTGAGTCATAGTCAGCGGGTCCTGAGGACGCCGGGTCTCCTGTCACTGTGGAGTATGCTTCACATCCTCTGGAAGCCTCACAGCAGGTCCTCAGGAGGCCGGGGTCTCCTGTCAGCCTGGACATGACCCCACGCCCCCCAGACAACTCACCATGGGTCCTGAGGAGGCTGTGGGCTCCTGTCAGCATAGACCCAGCCCCATATATCCCAAAGCCGAAGTGCAGATCCTGAGGAGGACGGGTGTCCTGTCAGTGTTGATGTGGCCCCACATTTTCCTCAAGCCTCACCATAAGACCTGAGGAAGCTGGGGGCTCCTGTCAGCATGGACCTGGCCCCAAATCTTCCCAAACCTTCACAGTGTGTCCTGAGGAGGCTGGAGATTCCTGTCAGTGTGCATGATGCACCCACATCTTTCTTAAGCCTCACCAGAGGCCCTGACAAGGCTGGGGTCTTCTGTCCGCATGAACGCGTCCCCATATTTCCCGAAGACTACACCAGGGGTCCTGAGGAAGTCAGCGTCCTGTTGTGTGGATGTGACCACACGTACACCCAAATTGTCACCAAGGGTTCTGAGGAGGCCACGGCTCCTGTCACCCTGAATGCGGCCCCCAGCTTCCAGAAGCCTCAACTTATATCCTGATGGGCCTGGGAGTTCCTACCAGAGTGGACGCGGTGCCACATTTTCCTGAAGCCTCCCCGCGGGTCCTGAGGTGGCCCAGGGGCTCCTGTCAGCGTGGACGCGGTGCCACATCTTCCTGATGCCTCCCCGCGGATCCTGAGGCGGCCTAGGGGCTCCTGTCAGCGTGGATGTGGGCCCACAATATGCTGAATCATCCCCGTGGGTCCTGAGGCAGCCCAGGGTCTCCTATCAGGGTGTATGCGGGCCCAAATCTTCCTGAAGCCTCACTGCGTGTCCTGAGGAGACTGGGGCTCCTGTCAGCGTGAACGTGGCCCAATGTCCCCCTTTAGACTCCCTGCGCATCCTGAGGAGGCTGTGGCTCATCAGGGTGGACGCATCCCCATGTCCTCCTCAGGCATTCCCAGCACAGGCTGGCTCCTGTTAGTGCAGGCAGAGGAGGCCTACTGCACATGCAGGCCCCCTGGGTGGGGCCTGGGCTCCGGCGCCCCCTTCAGGCCACTAGGCGCTGCAGGAGGCTGTGCAGGAGGCAGCTTGCTGGTGCAGGGCGCAGCACCTGCCTCCTTCCAGGCTCCAGCTGTGGCCTGTTAGCATCGGAAACGTCTCACTGAAATGGAGCCCAACACCCTGCTTCCCCAGAAATACTTAAGGACAAGGAATTGGAGCCCACAGACTGCAAAATGAAATGTGGACCAGACTTTTACCATGTCCTGCAAAACTCATTCAACCCTCTTCCACTGTGGGCGGGACCACGGGCTGGTGCAGCCGCCATGGAAACACTGTGGAGGCTCCTCAGGAAGTTACAAATAGAGCCACCCTGCGACCAGCAGGTGCAGTGAGACTCGGGAAACCAGCACCCAAATGTCCACAACGGCCGGATCCACAGTAGCCACACTGTAGGAGGAGTCTTGGTGCCCTCAGGCAGATGATGGATAAAGAGGATGGGAGATAGATGATGGTCATAGAGAGAGGAATGGTACTCAGGTATCAAAGAGAAGGAAATCTTGCCATTTGAAATGACGTGGATAGAACAGAGAAATCATGTTAAGTGAAATAAGTCAGTCGGGAATGAGAATGACCGTGTGGTGTCATTCATAGGTGGAATTAAAGAAGCAAAGCAGATGAACATCTGTGAAGGGAAGGAAAAACAAATAAGATGAAAACAGATGCAGGAAATACCAACTCTTAATTATAGGGAACAAACTGAGGGTCGCTGGAGGGTAGGGGACAGGCGAGGGGATATCAGGGAACTGGCATGTAGAAGGGCACGTGATGTCACATGCACTGCTGTTATCTCCAACTGGTGAATCCCTGAATTCTTCCTCTGAAAGTATAATACACTATATGTTAATTATTGGGTTTAAATTAAATTAAGTTAAAAAAACAGTGGTATCAGAGCACAATTCCTTCTGGACTCTCTGTTCTGCTCCTTCAGCTTATGCCGGGACCACCCATCGTGGGTCTGGTTTGTTTAAGTAGGCTCCACACCTCGTCCAAGGCCCAGCCCAGGGCTAGAACTCACGACCCCGAGATCAGGACGGGAGGTGAGGTCAGGTGTCGAATGCTTAACCAACAGAGCCAGCCAGGGGTCCCAGAACAACACTGCTATATCCTGTGTCTCTGTGACATCGTTTGAAATAGGAAAGTGCTGTGTCCCGCTCTGTCCTGCTTCTCCAATACTGATTTGCTGTCCAGGGTCATTTGTGGGGGCGGATAGATGTTATGGGTTTTTTTTTTTTTCCTATTTCTAAGACCTGCCACCATGATTTTGATACGAATGACATTGAAACTGAGGGTCGCTTCAGGAACGGTGGACATTTTCACAAGATGAGGCTCCCACCCCACGAGCCCAGGACGGCCTCCCAGTGACTGGTATGGCTCAGTGCACAAGTCTTGTGCTCCTTTGGTTCTGTCTCATTATTTATTCTCTGTGATGCTCCTGAGAAGGGAGTCACGTCCTTCATTTCCTTCCCGAGTGCTCATTGTCGGGACACAGCAAGGCTACTCTGCTCTGTAGGGTCAGTTTGTGTCCCCTGACTTTACTGAACTCACTCCTTAGTTCTAACAGGTTTTGGTGGAGGCTCTCAGGTTTCCTGTTTGTAGTACCACGTCTTCAGCATATAGGGACAGTGTGAGTTCCCCTTCCAGTTGTGGAACCTTTACTGTTTACATCTTAATGTCCTAGAAAGCCCCACAATAGAATCAAAACTGAGTTCAGGCCAAGGGCAGGAAGCCCCTATTAGAATGAGAACAGAGCTCAATGCCCTAGAAGGCCCCATATCAAAATGTAAACAGAATTTGAGGAATTGCTCCAGCCCTCCTGGAGGTCCCTGAGACCAGCCCTTAAAACTAAGCTAAAACCCATGTCGGGGTCCAAGTCCCTGCTCCTCTATGTCGGGTGTACTTGGACACAAGCTCGAGCTTGTAAATAAACCCTCGTGTGCTTGCATTGGTGTCGGCTTCTCGGTGGTTTCTCGGATTCGCAATCTTGGGCACAACAGTCTGAGATAAAAAAACAAAACCAAAAGAAGCTCGGACGCAGGCAGAGTAAAAGCAGGGTTCTGAGAGAAGCAGCAGAGACCCGGGGGGTTGGCGGCTCTTCTGTCGAGCCCCTGCAGATGGGGGGATGGGATGCTCAGCCCCAGCGCCAGAGGACCCAGCGTCCCCACCCAAATCCCGCCCATCAGCAGGGAGACTCAGGGAGCAGCACAGCGCCGCCCACTGGAGGCCAGAGGCGCTGACGCCCACCCTGCCTCTGACCCCGCAGGTGCATCTACCACGCAGATGTGCACCTGAGAATCAGCACCAAGACCCATCCCGAGACCCTGCACAGACCATTCGCTGCCACCAAGCTGTCGGACCACAGAGGCTACAGAGCTTCAGCTCTGCCTGGAAAGTAGGGTCTGGCTTCCTTTGTACTTTGTGCTTTATTTTCATGTATTTTCTTTGATTCTATTTTATAAATTGCCTTATTTTAATTTTTATGTATGTACCTTATATATTTCTTATATTTACTTTCATGGTACTTTAATTGTTTTTCTTACTTTGGGATTTAGAATCTTTAACAAGCAGGCCAAAATAATCTGGTGGGTTTTTTTTTGGGGGGGGGGCAGTTGCTATTGTTTTTCTTGTTTTTTCTTTTTCTTCCTTCTTTCTTTTCTGGAAAAAATAATGAGATGGAGAAATTCACCTCCATAAAATAACATGAGGTTCTACTCACAGCCAGGAAGTTCATCAATACACATATATGATGTCTAACTACAGTTTAAAACAATGATTATAAAGATAGCAGCTGGGCTGGAAAAAGAGCACAGAACAAAACTAGAGAATCCCTTACTGTAGAAATAAAAGAACTAAAATCGAGTCAGGCCAATGTTAAAAATGTTATAACTGAGATGCAGTCCCAAGTGGAAGCCTTCAAGACAAGAAAGGTTATGGACCACAGAGACAGACGTAGGGATGTCAGCCACTTATAAATCAATAACATTCATATCATAGGAGACTCAAAAGATGAAGAGAGAGAAAAGGTGGGCCTTGCTCAGACATTAGAAACGACAAATACTCACCATTTGCTTCAAAGTGGATGGAACTGGAAGGTATTATGCTGAGTGAAGTAAGTCAATCGGAGAAGAACAAACATTGCATGTTCTCATTCCCTTGGGGAATATAAATAAGAGTGAAAGGGAATATAAGGGAACGGAGAAGAAATGTGTGGGAAATATCAGAAATAGAGACAGAACATAAAGACTCCTAACTCTGGGAAATGAACTAGGGGTGATGGAAGGGGAGGAGGGCGGGGGTGGGGTGAATCCATGATGGGTACTGACGGGCTGAGCACTGGGTGTTATTCTGTATGTGGGCAAATTGAACACCAATAAAAAGTAAATTTATTATTAAAAAAAAAAAAAGAAAGAAAAAGTGGCATCTGTGTGGCTCAGTCAGTTAAGCTTCTGCCTTAGGCTCAGATCATGATCTAGGTCCCAAGGCAGGCTCCCTGTTCAGCAGTGAACCTGATTCTCCCTCTCCATCTGCCTCTCTCCCTCATGGTTTATCTCTCCTCTCTCTTTCAAATAAATAAATGACATCTTTTAAAAGAAACAAACAAACTCAGAAGGAAGAGAAATCTCCCATGTAGAAGAATTTCAAAGAAGTTGTGCAGACATTCCACCCTCAAGTTGATTAGCATAGCCTCCCAATCTTATGTATGGAATACACATAGTAACTTCCTTCTACAAAATATAATATGAAAATATTTATATAAAAATGATAATATAATAATAATACTAATAATACTAATAGGAATCACTTTACTACGGAGAAAGCTGACAAACACTACCTCAGCAAGATGATCAGATCGATACCAAGACTGATAATTCATGTTGATAATATCTATCCTTTATATGATATACTAAAAATGGCATTATATATCTGTATATAATCCACAAAAAGAGTTCAATCATGAGATAAACAACAGACATTTCCCAACTGAGGTAAATTTTACAAAATACTCTACTTCTCAAAGTGTTCCAGTTCAACGACAACAAGGAAAGGCTGAAAGACTTCACAATCCAGAGGAGCCTAAGAAAACATGAGTACAAATGGAATGTGATATGAGGGATGGTAACTTAGCAAAAACTAAGGAAATCTGAGTAAAGTATGGTCTTTGGTTAATGCGAATATTTTAATATTGATTCAAGGATAATATTTGTACCTTCCTAATATACCACCACCATCATATCCCTACCCCACAACATCCACCCCCACACCATCAGCCCCCAGCAAGGACCCAGTGCAGTTGCCCCCTGTGGGACATGCTCAGCCTCCCCGGGGTTCTCTGGATACCCTGCTCCCATCAGAAGCCCGATTGTCCCATAGAGAACCCAGAGATTGCAGGGAGGAGAGAAGGCAGCGATCCCCGAAAGGCTGGGTGTAGGTGAGTGGTGCAGAGGACACATTGGGCCCTGTCTCTGCCCACTGTCCCTCCTGGAGGGCGGCACACCCTGCACAGGACACCAGGCCCTAACCCAGAGTGACCTGGGCTGACCTGGCTCTGCACTCTGTGGGGGCTAGGTTGATTTGAGCTCCTCTCAGGCCCAACACAAAGACTAATGGGTTCCAGGCCCCCAAGGCCCTGGCCAGCCCTGGATTCTGGCCCCAAGCTGAGTGAGCCCTCTCACAGCTGGATGTGGCCTCCTGGGCCCTGGGCATGCCCCACAGATCCAGGTTGCTAACCTAGGGCAGGCCTGGGGATCCCGGGACACCCCAGGGTGGGGAGAGGATGGATAGGCCAGTTGGCCCCACCCGACCCCACACCAGGAGGCTGGCTCTTCCAGGTATTGGGGCCCCAGAGGGCCCAAGGCAGGGGTCCAGCTGCCCTGCGGGGGCCCAGTGCAGGAGCCCATAAGCTGCAGGTCCAGGTCATCTCTGCTGTCTTTAGAACAGTCACTCAGGCTGAAATCTCAGGACACACGCCCGCACCCGGAGTCCACACATGCTCCCACGATGTGGACTCTAGTACCCGCCCCCCCAACACCGTGTGATTCTTGCCCTCCCCTAAAGGACAGAAAGGTCTCCCTCCCCAGGGGAAGGCGCGTATTAGGCTCTGAGCCCCTTTGCTGTAGAAAGTCAATAAAGTGTTGTGTGAAAATGCACAGCCAGCCCGTTTCTGTGTCTCCCAGAACTCTATGCATGGAGTGTGGAGAGACACCCAGAGAGGAGGATGGGGCACCATCCAGGCCCCAAACAGCCCCTGCGGGGGCGCCGCCAGGTACACAGAGCTGACATCCACCCGTGCCTTCCAGGGGCAGCCAGACGCCAGGGTCAGGACCCCACAGACTTTACTTGGACTCAGGCTGTGTCCCCTGGGCCAGGAGGGGTTGGGACAGAGTGACAGCCAGGGAGCTTCAGGTCACCAGGGTCTGTGCACAGCGACCTGGGAGGTCTGTACTCCCTCTGTCCTGAGGGCCCAGGATGGCCGAGTTCCGGGGCACTTCCTCCCCTCCCCGCATCCCCGTGCCTGTGTGCCTGGGGCACAGAGGGCCTGCGGGGCGTTCAGCGTGGCCCTGGAAGGGATGTCAGGACCCATGCCCTGGTGTTGTGCCCAAGATTGTAAATCAGGGAAACCACCAAGGAGCCCACACTGATGGAAACTCCCGACGGTTTCTTTACAAGCTGGAGCTTGGGTGTAATTGCACCCAACACAGCGGAGCAGAGACGTAGATCCTGAGACTAAGAGGCATAGCAGCTTTATAGAGGCCAGTGGCCCATGGGATATGCAGAAAGTTGCACAGTCATGCCGGTCCACACGCAGGTGGCCAACTGAATTACACCTTACCCTATAGTATCCACTTGAGCTGGCCTATTACTTTGGTCAGAATTGTCGCACAGCTTTGGGGGGCACAAAGCAGGGTTACATTGTTATGAGCCGATTTCCGAATAGGGTGTGCCCAGCGGCCTGACTAGGGTGGGGCAGCGCCTTAAGCAATAAGCAGCTCATGTGGAGGTCATAGGGGAGGTGGCAGGTGTAGCACAAAATGGAATCAGTCCTGCTCTGCTTGTCCAGGGATAGGGGATTTTTGTTAACTTTCCTGGGTCCCACACTTACAGCTCACGAACCTGGGTCACCCTCACCAGGTGGACTCAGCCTGCACACCTTGTGGTTCTGGATCTCTCATACCAGTGTGTGGAGGGCACCGTCCTCGCCCTGGTGAGTAGGGGCTGGGTGAGCATGGGACTCGCCAGAAGGCCAGGCAGCACAGGGGACCGAGAACCCCAGCCCTGACCCCAACTCGACTCCCACACACAGGCAGCAACAGGGTTCCCCATCATGGGCAGCCAGCTCCTCAGGATCTCCCCCCAGGTTGGTGCTGAGGTCTGACTCACTGCTGGAGAGGCATCTGGGAGAAGAGAAACAGCTGGCGCTCAGTGGGACCCCCTGCCGGACATGGGAATTTGGCCGAGAGGGAATTCCAGCTCAGCTGACCCTCCAGCGGAAAGTCACTGCAGGAGCGAGCCCCGAGTCAGCAAGGAGAGCCCAGCTATCTGCCCAGCACCAGCACCAGAAATGATGTTGTGCCAACCATTTCGGCATTTGGGTGACCCAGCCAGAGGATCAGATAGCTGCACATGATATCTGCATGTGATAGACACACACACAACCCAAAACCAACAAAAGTCAGAATCCCCCCAATGTTGTCAAACAGCAGCCGGATGGTTACATATACCACGCTGTGGTCCCCAATAGGATACATGGTAGACGCTATAAACCATGACTGCAGAGGTACTGGAGGCACGGAGATGTGCCTGCTGGGTTTCAAAAAGGAGCACAGAGAGGCAGAAATCATCCTACAGAGGGAGTGCCCCTCCTAGGAAAGGACACCATGTCCCTGTGAAGGCTACAGATGGTGAAATCTGTCCTCCTCTCTTTCAGCTCTGGTTTTCCTCTTCTTTTGTTCTTCCTAATTCTAGTTTAGCCTCCACCCTGCATCCAAGACAATGACCAAAGAGGCTTCATTATGACATCGCGTCCTAAAAGGAGGCTGAGCTCTGGCTACCGGGTTCAGAAATGGTCATTGCCTAGGTGTATGCTGATCCCCCGAACTTGTGGCTTTGTGGCTCTTCTCTCCCTACAGAATGAGGGGAACCACAGGTCTTACAATGAAAGACGCCCACTTCCCATCGGGCGGGACTATCCCTTGGGGAGGATGTCATCTGGGCCAAGTAGTACAAGCGGGGTGATCAAGAATAGTTCGCAGGTGAGACATAAACAAACACTTACCTTTGATGTCATGATTTATTTGTTCATCCATTTATTATTTGTTAAATAATTTCGTTTCATGTCCTCTCTATACCCAACATGGAGTTCAAACTCACAACCCTGAGATCAAGATCCCCCAACCAGGCCAGCCAGGCACCCCAGTGCCATGTTTCATAACTCTTTGCTTCCTTGCTTATCTCTGCATTGAACTGGAACATTGAGTCCTTGACGGGAAGCTTTAGTTACCTCCGAATCCTAGAACGTTCTCACTGTATCCCAATCCTAGATTGACATTTACCATTGAATAGCACTTTAAATAAATAGTCAGTAAAATAACTACTACAGTAAAGGAAATTATCAACTTTTCACGTGTGTGGGCCCTGCTCCCTGGGCTCCCAGGGAAGCTATGGTTTCTTTCACATTGATCAGGTCCAAATGACTCCACCACACCTCAAAGCGTGGGCTCAGTTTCTGCCCTGACACATGCAAGACCCCTGCTTCAATTAACATGTATCAATCAATCAAAGAGAGTCTGACCGGATCTGTGTGGTTCGTAAGAACATGGGACTCTTGTTCTTGGGGTAGCAAGTTCAAGCCCCATGTTGGCTGTAGAGATTACAGAAAAATAAAATCTTAAAAAAAATCAATCAGTTGATCTTGGGGAGACACAGCCCTGGATCCCACAAGGGCAGAGAGCCAACTGACGGGTCTACGCACAATATTATATGCAGCAGTGCACAAAATCTGAACTTTTAGAAGTCTCCTAGAGTGGGGGACACACCAGCCTTAAGGTGTTCAGGTGGAGAAGTGGGGGGCAATCCCTGGAGGGACAGGGTGGGCTCAGGATCCCAGGGGTCCCAAGGACAGTGGCGCCAACTGTTCCCAGGCACAGGAGCAGGAACCTGGCTGAGAGCAGCAGGACTCGGGCCAGCTGTCTGCTCTGTGTGGCCATAAGCTGCAAACCCCTGTGCAGTCACAGGGCCCAGTTCCTGGGACAGGCCAGCAAAGGCCAGGAGTGCGAGGAAACCCTCCTGGGCAGGAAGAGCACAGGGCTTCACCAGGGCAGCCCCTAAAATTTGGAGTTTTAAAATTCAGTCACTTGTCTGTGTGGAGGCTGAGAAAATTGAGGCCGTTCCACTTTAAGTTCACTGTTAGCACAAGAACTGCCATCCCAGGACCCTGTGAATAAGAGCTAAAATTTACATTACTTCAGTTACAGGAAAAAAAGAAAAAAACAGCTTACAGCTTAAGGTCCCAGAAAGACCCATATTTGAATGAGAATAGAGCTCAAAGCCCTTGAAGGCCTCATGTCAAAATGTAAACAGAACTTGAGGAATTCCTCCAGCCCTTCTGGAGGTCCCTGAGACCAGCCCTTAAACCTAAGCTAAAACCCACCTTGGGGTCCCAGTCCCTGCTCCGCTGTGTGGGGTATACTTGGACCCAAGCTCGAGTTTGTAAATCAACCCTCGTGTGTTTGCATCGGTGTCGGCTCCTTAGTTGTTTCTCTGATTCGCAATCTTGGGCACAACAACCCCAAGTCCCCTCCCCACCTGGGCTGATCCCCTGTTCCCTGCAACCCAGGCTGACCTTCAGTCACCTCCTGCCCACAGCAGCTCGGCACAGGCCCTCAGAGAGGTCCCACGGCCACGGTGGGCACTCTGGCCGTCCCCGGCCTCCCAGGAGAAGAAAGGAGGTTTCGGTAGGACACACTCCCATGGTGGCCCAGGGCTCCCTGCCCAGGATGGCAGCTGGTGACAGGCCATGGTCTGTGTCCCTGATGCCAGCTCCTCCTCCCTGGTTTTCCTGCAGGAAATGAAGGAGGAGGCCTTGTCTCCTACAGGGACATCACGCAGATAGACCTGGACATCAACAGGACGTCGGCAGCCAAATCATGTTTTGGGACTGCTAGGGGGTGGGGTGAGGCTGCTGAGTCAGGGGGCTTCAGGGCCCCGGGGGAGGCCCAGGGGCTTCTGGGGAGGGAACACAGGGCTTAAGAGGCCGGGGGAAGCAACAGCAGCCAGCAACACACCACTGTATGGTAGGGTGCCGGGGATGACCCCTGTGCCCCAACTCCCAGGGCTTCGGGGATGAGGAGGTCACTACATTGGTGCCTCTAGGGGTTTCCATGGGAGCTGAACTCCAAAGGGGTGAGAGACGGCCCCTTGAAAAGCAGGGGGCTGCAGTGGGGCCCGTGGAGGGCAGTAACCAGACCTGGAGACAGGCGTCATGGCCATGGCTGCAGCAGGACACACATCGATCCGATGAGGGTCAGACAGGTCAGGGTGATACCCACACTCGGTGTTTTATATATATCTAAATTCTATGCATTTAATTTGAGACATTTTGCAATTTGTAAACATACATAGTATGATGACCCCCAGATAATGCCCCCGGTCCAGCCAGCCCCCTGCACTGACCACACGGGGCCCCAGGGGCAGGTGTCACAGCAAACCCCAGACTGGGGTCGCCTTTATCTGTAGACGTATCCGTGTGCATCTGAGAGAATGTGGATGCCCTGTATCGGCAGGCCCCCCACGCCATCCCCCTCATTCCCCACCCCCACACCATCCCCCTTCATCATCATCCCAATGGCATCCTACCTATACCACCCCCCTCACACCCACACAGCCCCACACAATCCCCACCCACACTATACCACCCACCATCCCCCCTACACCATCCCCCACACTCCACCACCATCATGCCCCTGCCCCCACAACATCCACCCCCACACCATCTGCCCCCAGCAAGGACCCAGTGCAGCTGCCCCCTGTGGGACATACTCAGCCTCACCAGGGTTCTCTGGATACCCTGCTCCCATGAGAAGACCGGGTTTCCCATAGAGTACCCAGGGGTTGCAGGGAGGAGGGAAGGCAGGGAGCCCCCGACAGGGTGGGTGCAGGTGAGTGGTGCAGAAGACCCACTGTGCCCTGCCTCAACCCACTGTCCCTCTTGGAGAGCGGCACACCCTGCATAGGACACCAGCCCCTAACCCAGAGGGACATGGGCTGGCTTGGCCCCGGGCTCTGTGGGGACTGGGGGGATTTGAGTCCCCCCAGGCCTAACAGAAAGACTAATGGGATCCAGCCCCCCATGGCCCTGGCCAGCCCTGGATTCTGGCCCCAGGCTGAGAGAGCCCTCCCACAGCTGGATGTAGCCCTCCTGGGCATGCCCAACACGTGCCTAGGTCGCTGATCTAGGGCAGGCCTGGGGATCCCGGGACACCCCAGGTAGGGGAGTGGAGGGGTAGGCTGGTGGGCCCCACCCACACCAACACGAGGAGAGAGGCTCCACCAGTTTCTGGGGCCCCAGGGGGCCCAAGTCCGGGGTCCAGCTTCCCTGCGGGGACCCAGCACAGGAGTCCATGAGCTGCAGGTCCAGGTCAGCTCTGCTGTCATCAGAACTGTCTCTCATGCTGAAACCTCAGGACACGTCCCCACCCTGAGTCCAAACATGCTCCCAGGTGGGGGACTCCAGCACCAGCCCACGCCCCACATGTGATTCTTGCCCTCCCCTAAAGGACAGAAAGGTCTCCTTCCCCAGGGGAAGGCGCACACCCTTGGCTCTGAGCCCGTTTGCTGTAGAAAGTCAATAAAGTGTTGTGGTGTGAAAATGCACAGCGAGCCCATTTCTGTGTCTCCCAGAACTCTGTGTAGAGGGTGTGGAGAGACCCCGAGAGAGGAGGAGGGGGTACATCCATGCCCCAAACAGCCCCTGCAGAGGCACTGCCAGGCACACCCAGCTGACGTCCACATGTGCATTCCAGGGCGGCCAGATGCCAGGGTCAGGCCCCACAGACTTTACTGGGACTCAGCCTGTGCCCCGCAGGCCAGGAGTGGCTGGAACAGAGTGACAGCCAGGGAGCCTCGGGTCACCAGGGTCTGTGGAAAGCAACCTGGGAGGTCTGTGTTCCCTCTGTCCAGGGAGCTGGGGCTGGCCGGGTTCCGGGGCACTTCCTCCACTCCCTGCATCCCTGTGCCTGTGTGCCTGGGGCACAGAGGGCCTGCGGGGTGGTAGCTTGTGTTGTGCCCAAGGTTGCGAATCTGAGAAACCACCAAGGAGCCCACACCGATGCAAACTCCCAAGGGTTTCTTTACAAGCTGGAGCTTGGGTTCAAGTGCACCCGACACAGAGGAATAGGGATTTGGACCCCAAGTCTAAGAGGCGTAGCAGCTTTATAGGAGCCAATGGCCCATTGGAATGTTGAAAGATGCGTAGTCATGTCGGTCTACACGCAGGTGGCCGATTGAATTACACTTTACCCTATAGTATCGACTTGAACTGGCCTATTACTTTGGTCAGAATTGGCACGCAGTTTTGTGGGGCACAAAACAGGGTTACATTGTTATGAGCCGATTTCGGATTAGGGAGTGCCCAGCGGCTTGAGTCGGGTGGGGCAGCACCTTAAGCCAAAAGCAAGTCATGTGGGGTCATAGAGGAGATGGCAGGTTGAGCACAAAATGGAATCAGTCCTGCTCTGCTTGTTCAGGGGTAAGGGATTTTTGTTAATTTCCTGCATCCCACACTTCAGCTCACGCACGTGGGCCACGCTCACAAGGTGTACTCAGCGTGCACACCTTGTGGTGCTAAATCTCTCACACGAGGGTGCGGAGGGCACCCTCCTCGCCCTAATGAGTAGGGGTTGGGTGAGCATGGGGCTCGGCCTGAAGGCCAGGCATCACAGGGGACCGAGGAACCCCAGCCCCATCCCCACCCAGACTCCCAAATACAGGCAGCACCAGGGCTCCCCCCCATGGGCAGCTGGCTCCTCAGGAGCTCCCACCAGGGCGGCCCTGAGGTCTGGCTCCCTGCTAGAGAGGCATTGGGGAGAAGATAAGCAGCCAGCGCATGGCAGGACCCACTGCCCCACATGGGAATATGGCCAAGGCGGACCTTCCAGCTCAGCTGACCCTCCAGCGGAAAGTCACTGCAAGAGCGAGCCCTGGGTCTGCCAGGAGAGCCTAGATAGCCACCCAGTGTCAGCACCAGAAATGATGTTGTGCCAACCATTTGGGCATTTGGGTGACCCAGCCAGAGGATCCGATAGCTGCACGTGATAGCTACATGTGATAGACACACACACAACCCAAAACCAACAAAAGTCGGAATCCCCCCAATGTTGTCTAACAGTAGCCAGATGGTTACATACATGATGCTGTTGTCCCCAGTAGGATACATGGAAGACGCAATAAACCATGACTGCAGATGTGCTAGAGGCACAGAGATGTGCCTGCTGGTTTCAAACAAGGAGCACAGAGGGGCAGGAAGCATCCTACGGAGGGGAGGCCCCTCCGTGGAAAGGACATCATGTCCCTGTGAAGGCTAAGGATGGTGAAATCTGTCCTCCTCTCTTTTAGCTTCTGGTTTTCCTCCTAAATGCCATTTTCCTCAATCATAAGACCAAAAATTTATTTTATGTTTTTAAATTTCTTTTTATTGGAGTCCAGTTTGTATGAATTCTTGCTTCATCAAGGGTGTCATTCAAGAGAGAAGGAGAGAGAAAGATTTTCCAGACAGGCAACATATAAAGGAGTTCATGACTACTTAACCAGTCCAGTAAGGAATTTTATATTTTTTAATTTTTATTTATTTATGATAGAGAGAGAGAGAGAGGCAGAGACATAGGCAGAGGGAGAAGCAGGCTCCATGCACTGGGAGCCCGATGTGGGACTCGATCCCAGGTCTCCAGGATCGCGCCCTGGGCCAAAGGCAGGCATTAAACCGCTGCACCACCTAGGATTCCCCAGTAAGGAATTTTAAAAGGCACTCCTCTAGTGGGGGAAAAAAAGAGACCAAAAGCAACAAAGACTAGAAAGGACCAGAGAATGTCACCAGAAACACCAACTCTTCGGGTAACACAAAGGCACAAAGTTCATACGTTTGAATAATCACTCTGAATGCTGATAGACTAAATGTTCCAATCAAAAGATAGAGGGTATCAGAGTGGCTTAAAACACAGGATCCGGGATGCCTGAGTGTATCAAGGAGTTGAGCATCTCCCTTTGACTCAGGTTGTGATCCTGGAGTCTGGGATCAAGTCCCATATTGGGCTCCTGGTGGGGAATCTGCTTCTCTCTCTGCCTACATTTCTACCTCTCTCTCTCTCTCACTATCGTAAATAATATTATTAAAAACCAACATCCACCTGTACGCTGCCTACAAGATGTTCACCTTAGACCTATAGACACCAGCAGATTGATAGGGGAGGGAAAATCATCTACCACGCTAATGGATATCAAAAGAAAGCTAGAGGACCCATACTTATATCAGACAAACGAGATTTGAAACCAAACCCTGGGGGACACCTGGTGGCTCAGGTTGAGCATCTGCAGTCAGCTCAGGGTGTGATCCTGGGATCCCAGGATCGAGTCCCACATCGGCCTCCCTTTGGGGAGCCTGCCTCTCCCTCTGCCTATGTTTCTGCCTCTGCTTCTCTGTGTATCTCTCATGAATAAATAAATAAATATTTAAATCTCAAAAAGAAAGAACAAATACTGTAAGAAGAGATGAAGAAGAACATTATTTCATAATTAAAAAGACTATCAAGATCAAACAACTAAATATTTATGCTGCCAACATGGGAGTACCTAAATATAGAAACTAATTAACAACAAACGTACAGGAACTCACTGATAATAATACACTGACAGAGGATTTCAACACCCACTTATGGCCATGGACTGATCATCTATGCAGAAAATCAACAAGGGAACAATAGCCTTGACACACTGGACCACAAGGACGCAACAGATACAGTTAGAATATTAGATCCAAAAGCAGAATACACATTCCGTTCAATTGCATATGGGACATTATCCAGAACAGATCATATCAGGGCCCACAAATCAGCCCTCAACAGGTACAACAGGTACAAGAAAGTTGATATCACACCATGTACATTTTCGGACCACGGTGCTATGAAACTGGAAGTCGACAGTAAGAAAAAAATTGGACAGACCAAAAATATGTGGAGTTTATGATCATCCTACTAGAGAATGAATGGAGCAACCAGAAAATTAAAGAGGAAATTTAAAACAAATGCAAATGAAAACATGTTTCTCCAAACCTCTAGGATGTAGCAAAGGCAGTCCTATGAGGAATGTACATAGCAATACAGACCTACCTCAAGAAACAAGAGGTCTCCAATACACAACCTAAACCTACACCTGTAGGAGCTAAAAAAGGAATAGCAAACAAAGCCTAAGGCCTACAGAAGAAGGGAAAAAATTAAGATGAGAGCAGAAATAAAAAATACAGAAACAAAAAACAGTAGAATGGAATAACAAAACTAAGAGCTGATTCTTTAAAATAATTAATAAAATGGATCAAGCCCTAGCCAGCCTTACCAACGAGAAAAGAGAAAAGACCTAAATAAATAAAATTACAAATAAGAGAAGAGAGATCACAATCAACACCAGAAAAATTAGACAATTATAAGGGAATACTATGAAAGATTATACGCTAACAAACTGGGAGACCTGGAAGAAATGGACAAATCCCCAGAAATGTGCAAATGAGCAAAACTGAAATAGGAAGATATAGAAAATGTGAACAGACCCATAACTAGCAAAGGAATTAAATCACTAAGGCACCTGGGTGCCTCAGTGGTTGAGCATCTGCTTTGGCTCAGGTCATGATCCCGGGGTCCTGGGGGATCAAGTCCCACATCATGCTCCCCACATGGAGCCTCATTTTCCCTCTGCCTATACCTCTGCCTCTCTGTGTCTCACATGAATACATAAATAAAATCTTTAAAAAAGAAAACAGATACAAAGATGTGAAAGGACCCAAATAAAATCACAAATGAAAAAAGAGGGATCCCTCGGTGGCGCAGCGGTTTGGTGCCTGCCTTTGGCCCGGGGCGCGGTCCTGGATACCCGGGATCGAATCCCACGTCAGGCTCCCGGTGCATGGAGCCTGCTTCTCCCTCTGCCTGTGTCTCTGCCTCTCTCTCTCACTGTGTGCCTATCATAAATAAATAAAAGTTAAAAAAAAAAAAGAAAAAAGAGAAATAACAACCAACACTAGGGAAACACAAACGATTATAAGAGAACATTATGAAAAATTATATGCCAGCAACCTAAAACCTGGAAGAAATAGATCAATTCTGGAAATATATAACATAGCAAAAATGATAAAAGAAGAAATAAGAAACTTGAACAGACAGATAACCAGCAATGAAATTGAATCAGCAATCAAGAATCTCCCAACAGGAGATGCTTAGATCAATAGAATAGAATGGAAAGCCAAAACAAGATACAAACCTGTAACTCTATGATCCATTAATCGACAACAAGGCAGGAAGGAATATCCAATGGCACAAAGACCGTCTCTTCAACAAACCCTAACCCTGACCCCAGGATAAGAACAAATGGTGTTGGGAAAACCAGGAAGCCACATGCAGAAGAATGAAACTGGACCATTTTCTTACACCATATATATAAAAAATAAATTCAAAATGGATGAAAGACCTAAATGTGAGACCTGAAACCAATCAAAGAAGAAAAGATAGGCAGCAACGTCTTTGACATTTGCCACTGGATTTTCTTTCTAGATATGCCTCTGAGGTGAGGGAACAAAAGCAAAAAATGCTATTGGGACTTCATCAAAATGAAAAGCTTCTGCAAAGTGAAGGAAACAACCAAAGCTAAAAGGCAACATACAAAATGAAAGGAGATATTGGTAAACAACACATCCACTAAAGAGTTAGTATGCAAATCACATAAAGGAAATATAAATCTCAAGATCCTAAAAACAAATTATGCAACTGGAGATGGGCAGAAAAATGAATGAACTTTGTCTCTGACAAGACAGCCAGATGGCCACCAGACACACGGAAGGACACAAAGCATCACCCATCATCAGGGAAATGCAAACCAAAAGCACAATGATATGTCACCTGACAGCCGTCATAATGGCTAAAATTAACAACACAAGAAACAACAGGTGTTGGTGAGGCAATGGAGAAAGGGTAGCCCCCTTACACTCCTGGTGGGCATGCGAACAGATGTAGCCACTGTGGAAAACAGTGTGGAAGGTCCTCCAGAAGTTAAAAAAAGGGGATCCTTGGGTGTTGCAGTGGTTTGCTGCCTGTCTTTGGCCCAGGGCGCGATCCTGGAGACCCGGGATCAAATCCCACTTTGGGCTCCCGGTGCATGGAGCCTGCTTCTCCCTCTGCCTGTGTCTCTGCCTCTCTCCCTGTGACTATCATAAAAAATTTTTTTTAAAAAGAAGTTAAAAATAGAGCTACACTACGATTCCAAAATTGCACAGCTAGGTATTTACCCCAAGGATACAGAAGTTGTTTAGTAGATTAGAAGAGGGACACGCAGCCCAGTGTTTGTAGCAGCATTATCAACAAGAGCCAAACTGTGGATACAGCCAGATGTCTATTGACAGAAAAATGGGCAGAGACGATGTGGTAAATATACACACTGCGACATGACTCGTTCATCAGAGGGATAAAATGAAGCCATTTACAATGACATGGGAGAAGTGGAAAGGACTTATGCTAAATGAACTCAGTCAGAGAAAGACAGATACCAAATACCATACAATTGCATTCACATGTGAATTTTAAGAAACCAAACAAATTGGCAAAGGGGCAGAAGGGGGGATGAGAGAGGCAAATAAATAAACACACTCTTAACCACAGAGAATAAACTAATAAATACCAGAGGAAGGTGGGGGGGATGGGGAACCAGGCGATGGGGATAGTGGAGGGCACCTGTGACCAGTACCAGGCGTTGTATCCAAGGGTTGAATCACTATGTGGTAAACCTGAAACTATATCATACTGTGTTTACAAACAGGAATTCAAGTAAAACTTTAAAATAATAATTGGTAGTATTGATGAAACATGTGCGCACTAGAGATAAAATCAGAAAGGCAACTGAAAATCCAAATAAAGAGTATTTAGAGTCACAAATCCCCTCCTTAGTTCAGCTCGGGAGAAGCCTGCCATGTCTATTCTCACCCCAGCAGAAGCCTGGATTTTGATTCTCTGGGGAGGCCACTGACTTGGTGGAGTCAGGCTATCTTTGAACCCAAAACCTAAATAGAGTGCATAAAACTAAACTGCCCAAGATACTAGGAGTCCCAGGGCAGGCACATGCTAAGACCCAAACTCTAACCATACACAGACATAACCCTAACCCTACACTTAAGCCTAATGTTAACCTAACCCTTAAACAAGACCTATCACTAATCGAAAACCCAACACAAACCCCAAGACCGAAACACATGCACTAAACCTTCCTGCCAACCCTCACCCTAACTCCTAAACCTATTCTAAACCCTTAACCCTGACCCTTACCTTAAATCTAACCCTAACCCTAACCTCTAACCCTAACCTTATCTTAATGTACTCAAATCCTATTCCAAACCTTAACCTGTACCCTAACCCTAACCCTCTAATACTAATCCTATCTCATACCCCAAACTGTACCCTAACCCGTACCCTAAAACTAACCCCTAACTCACTCCCTAAACGTATCTCTTACCCTCTTCTAAACCGTACCCTGACCCTGACCTGTCCCTAACCCTAACCCCTAACCAAACAATAACCCTAACCCTAGCCCTACTCACTATCCTAATTCTAACCCTCACCCTAACCCTAAACCTAGCCCTACCTATAAACCTAACCGCTCACCCTAAACCATAACCCTAACTCACACCCTAACCCCTAACCCTAACTGCAAACCTAAGCCCAACCCTAACTCTAACCATAACCCTAACCCCAACTCCTAACCTCCTGCCCTAATCCCTAGAGCCTAAACCCTAAGCCTAACACTAAATCCTGTCCCTTACCCTAACCCCCATCCTAACTCTTAACTACTGACCATTACCCTTATGCCTCACCTAACCTCTAATCCTTAACCATAAGCATAATCACTAACACCTAACATCTAACCTGACGCTAACCACCAACTGCCTCCCCTCCCCTAACCCTACCATTATTCTACACTTTCATTTACCCTGTGGTTCTGAGGAGTCCCTTCTGATGTAGACATGGCCCCCCACGGCTCCTCCAGAGTCCTCCAGGGGGTTCAAGCGAGCCAGGCTCCTGTGAGTGTAGACATGGCCCAACGTGTTCCTGAGTCATAGTCAGCGGGTCCTGAGGACGCCGGGTCTCCTGTCACTGTGGACTATGTCTCACATCCTCTGGAAGCCTCACAGCAGTTCCTCAGGAAGCTGAGGGCTCCTGTCAGCCTGGACATGGCCCCACGTCCGCCAGAAAACTCACCGCGGGTCCTGAGGGGGCTGTGGGCTCCTGTCAGCATAGACGCAGCCCCATATGTCCTGAAGCCAAAGTGCTGGTCCTGAGGAGGACGGGGTTCCTGTCAGGGTTGACGTGGCCCCTCATTTTCCTCAAGCCTCACCATAAGACCTGAGGAGGCTCGGGGCTCCTGTCAGCATGGATGTGGCCCCAAATCTTCCCAAACCTTCACAGTGGGTTCTGAGGAGGCTGGAGACTCCTGTCAGTGTGCATGAGGCACCCACATTTTTCTTAGGCCTCACCACAGGCCCTGACAAAGCTGGGGTCTTCTGTCCCCATGGACGCATCCCCATATTTCCCCAAGTCTACACCGGGGGTCATGAGGAAGTCAGCGTCCTGTTGTGTCCATGTGGCCCCAAGTCCTCCCGAAGCGTCATGGAGGGTTCTGAGGAGGCTGGGGCCCTGTAACCATTAATGCGGCCCCCAGCTTCCAGAAGCCTCAACTTATGTCCTGAGGGGCCCGAGAGCTCCTTCCAGAGTGGACGTGGCACCACATCTTCCTGAAGCCTCCCCGCAGGTCCTGAGGCTGCTCAGGGGTTCCTGTCAGCGTGGATGCAGGCCCACAATTTCCTGAAACCTCCCCGCGGGTCCTGAGGTGGCTCAGGGCTCCTGTCAGTGTGGATGTGGGCCCACATCTTCCTGAAGACCCCCACCGGCCCTGAGGTGGCCCAGGGGCTCCTGTCAGGGTGGATGCGGGCCCACATCTTCCTAAAGCCTCACCGCGGGTCCTGAGGAGACCGGGGCTCCTGTCAGCATGAACGCAACCCAATTTCCCCCTGAAGACTTCCCGCGGGTCCTGTGGAGGCTGCAGCTCATCAGCATAGACGCCTCCCCACTTCCCCCTCAGGCCTCCCCAGCACAGGCTGGCTCCTGATACTGCAGGCAGAGGAGGCCTACTGCGCATGCATGCCCCATGGGCGGGGCCTGGGCTCGGGCGCCCCCTGCGGGACACTCAGGCGCTGCAGGTGGCTGTGCAGGAGGCAGCGGGTACTCCATTTTCTGCACCTGCCTCCTTTCAGGTTCCAGCTGGGGCCTGTTAGCTTCGGAAACATCTCACTGAAAAGGAGCCCAAACCCGGCTTCCCCAGAAATACTTAAGGACAAGGAATTGGAGCCCACAGGACGCGAAATGAAATGTGGACCAGACTTTTACCACGTCCTGCAAAACTCACTCAACCCTCTTCCACTGTGGGCGGGACCGCAGTTGGTGCAGCCACCCTGGAAACAGTGTGGAGGCCCCTCATCAAGTTACAAATAGAGCCGCCCTGCGACCAGCAGGTGAACAGCCTGAAGCTCACTCTGAAGATACAAATGCAGTGAGACATGGGACAACTGCACCCCAATGTCCACAGCAGCCATTTCCACAGTAGCCACACTGTGGGAGGAGCCTCGGTGCCCTGTGCAGATGATGGATAAAGAGGATGGGAGATAGATGATGGTCATAGAGAGAGGAATGGTACTCAGCTACAAAGAGAAGGAAATCTTGCCATTTGCAATGATGTGAATAGAACTAAAGGGATCATGTTAAGTGAAGTAAGTCAGTCGGGAAAGAGAATGACGGTGTGATGTCATTCATAGGTGGATTTAAAGAAGCGAAGCAGATGAACTACTGTGAAGGGAAGGAAAAACAAATGATCAAAACAGATGCAGGAAATACAGACTCTTAACGATAGGAAATGAACTGAGGGTCGCTGGAGGGGTGGGGGCATAAAAGGGGAAATAGGAAAGTGTTGCATCCCACTCTGTCTTGCTTATCCAATACTGACCGGCTGTCCGGGGTTATTTGTGGAGGGGGATGGATATTATGGGTTTCTTTTTTCCTATTTCTAAGGTCTGCCACCATGATTTTGATAGGAATGACATTGAAACTGGGGGTGGCTTCAGGAACTGCAGACAGTTTCACAAGATGAGGCTCCCACCTCACGAGCCCAGGTCGGCCTCCCAGAGCCTGGTATGGCTCAGTGCACAAGTCTTGTGCTCCTTTGGTTCAGTCTCATTATTTATTCTTCTTGATGCTCCTGAGAAGGCCTTCACGTCCTTCCTTTCCTTCCTGAGTGCTCATTGTCAGGAGACAGCAAGGCTACTCTGCTCTGTAGGGTCAGTTTGTGTCCCGTTACTTTACTGAACTCACTCCTTAGTTCTAACAGGTTTTGGTGGAGGCTCTGGGGTTTCCTGTTTCTAGTTCCGCATCTTCAGCATATAAGGACAGTGTGACGTCCCCCTTCCAGGTGTGGAACCTTTGCTGTTTACAGCTTAATGTCCTAGAAAGCCCCACAATTGAATCAAAACTGAGCCCAGGCCAAGGGCAGGAAGCCCCTATTAGAATGAGAACAGAGCTCAATGCCCTTAAAGGCCCCATACCAAAATGTAAACAGAACTTGAGGAATTGCTCCAGCCCTTCTGGAGGTCCCCAAGACCAGCCCTTAAAACTAAGCTAAAACCCACCTCAGGGTCCAAGTCCCTGCTCCGCTCTGTTGGGTATATTTGGACACAAGCTCAAGCTTGTAAATAAACCCTCGTGTGTTTGCATCACTGTTGGCTTCTCAGAGGTTTCTCGGATTCGCAATCTTGGGCACAACAGTCTGAGATAAAAATACAAACCAAAAGAAGCTCGGACGCAGGTAGAGTGAACGCAGGATTCGGAGAGAAGCGGCGGAGACCCGGGGGCTTGGGGGCTCTTCTGTGGAGGCCCCTGCAGACTGGGGGGCAGGATATTCAGCCCCAGAGCCAGAGGACCCAGAGAGCCACCCGCATTCCCGCCCATCTGGGCCGGGTGTGAGGAAGCAGCACAGCGCCGCCCGCTGGAGGCCAGACGCGCTGATGCCCACCCCGCCTTGACCCCGCAGATACATCTCCCAGGCAGATGTGCACCTGACAATCAGCGCCATGGCCATCCCCGGACCCCGCACAAACCACTCGCGGCCACCAAGGTGTCGGACCACAGAGGCTGCAGAGCTTCAGCTCTGCTTGGAAAGTAGCTCTAGCTTCCTTTGTACTTTGGGCTTTATTTTCATTTATTTTCTTTGATTCTATTTTATAAATTGCCTTATTTTAATTTTTATGTATGTACCTTATATATTTCTCATTTTTAGTTTCATGGTACTTTAATTGTGTTTCTTATTTTGGGATTTAGAATCTTTTAACAACCAGGCAAAAATAATCTGGTAGTTTTTTTTGGGGAGGGCAGTTGTTATTGTTTTTCTTGGTTTTTCTTTTTCTTCCTTTTTTCTTTTCTGGCAAAAAATAATGAGATGGAGAAATTCACCTCCATAAAATAATATGAGGTAGTACTCACAGATAGGAAGTCCATCAATACAAATATATGATGTCTAACTACAGTTTAAAAAAATGATTATAAAGATAGCATCTGGGCTGGAGAAGAGCACAGAAGAAAACTAGAGAATCCCTTACTGTAGAAATAAAAGAAGTAAAATCTAGTCAGGCCAACGTTAAAAATGGTATAACTGAGATGCAGTACCAAGTGGAAGCATTAAAAACAAGGAAGGTTATGGACCACAAAGGAAGACTTCGGAACTCAGCCACTTATTAAAACAATAACATTCATATCATGGGAGACTCAGAAGATGAAGACAGAGGAATGGTGGGCTTGCTCAGCCATTAGAAATGACAAATAACCACCATTTCCTTCAACGTGGTTGGAACTGGAAGGTATTATGCTGAGTGAATTAAGTCAATCAGAGAAAGACAAATATTCTATGTTCTCATTCACTTGGGGAATATAGATAATAGTGAAAGGGAATATAAGGGAAGGGAGAAGAAATGTGTGAGAAATATCAGAAAGGGAGACAGAACATAAAGACTCCTAACTCAGGGAAATAAACTAGGGGTGATGTAAGAGGAGGAGGGCGGGGGTGGGGGTGAATGTGTGACGGGCACTGAGGGGGGCACTTGACGCGATGAGCACTGGTTGTGATTCTGTATGTTGGCAAATTGAACACCAATAAAAAGTAAATTTATTATGAAGGAAGGAAGGAAGGAAGGAAGGAAGGAAGGAAGGAAGGAAGGAAGGAAGGAAAAGAAAGAAAGAAAGAAAGAAAGAAAGAAAGAAAGAAAGAAAGAAAGAAAGAAAGAAAGAAAGAAAGAAAGAAAGAAAGAAAGAAAGGAGTGGCACTTGTGTGGCTCAGTCTGTTAAGCTTCTGCCTTAAGGTCAGATCATGATCCAGGTCCCAAGGAAGGCTCCCTGTTCAGCAGGGAACCAGCTTCTCCCTCGCCCTCTGCCCCTCTAGCACATGTTTTTCACTCCTCTCTCTCTGAAATAAATAAATAGCATCTTTGAAAAAGAAACAAACAAACCCAGAGGGAAGAGAAATCTCCCATGTAGAAGATTTTCAAACAATTTGTGCAGACATTCCACCCTCAAGTTCCTGAGCATAGCCTCCCACTCTTAGGTGTGCAATACACATAGTAACTTCCTTCTACAGAATATATTATGAAAAACTTAAAATAATAATGATAATAATAATAATAATAATAATAATAATAAAGAATCACTTTACTACGGAGAAACCTGACAAACACTAACTCAGCAAGATGATCAGATCGATACCAAGACTGATAAATCATGTTGATAGTATTTATCCTTTATATGATATAATAAAAATAGCAGTATATCTCTGTATATAATCCACAAAAACAGTTCAATCATGAGATAAACAACAGACATGTCCCAACTGAGGGAAATTTTACAAAATACTCTACTTCTCAAAGTGTTCCAGTTCAACAACAACAAGGAAAGGCTGAAAGACTCTCACAATCCAGAGGAGCCTAAGAAAACATGAGGACAAATGGAGTGTGATATGAGGGATGGTGATTTAGCAAAAACTAAGGAAATCTGAATAAAGTATGGTCTTTGGTTATTGCAAAAATTTTAATATTGACTCATTAGCTAATATTTGTACCGTACAGATATAAGATATCAATAGTTGGAGAAATTGAGTGCAAGTGCATGAGAATTCTCTGTACTATCTTCTCAATTTCCCTATAAATCTTTGTTTTCTTCCTAAGAAATAAGATTTAATTTGAAAATTGACTTAAATGAATCAGGCTCCAGTGTGAAAAGATTTTAAGAATCGTTGAATTATCTTTTGCCTTATTCTTAAAAAGTTCCTTCGATGGGAACAAAGTAAGAATTTTATAGCAGAAGGAAATAAAAACACTTATGAACACGTATAATGCCTCTTCAACCTGAAAAGCAGTAAAGGATTATAATAGCAAAAATCAGATAAAAATACTTCTATTATAATAGACACCATATTGCAAGTACATTTAAAATTAGCAATGTATAACATTTATTTCCTTGACATTTGTCTTCCAAAGAGTTCACAGTGTTTCAGTGTCAGTTGAAACAGGGGAAGAATCCTTCACATAATAATAGGACCATTGGGTGTAATGTCTCTCAATTATTTCCAAATCCATAAAGATGCATTTCCTGAGGAGTTACTGAGCTGTGAAAAAGAGATGAGAAACCCTCATCCCTTTGAATTACTTGTGTCAGAATATTTTAACCATAGTATTATGGATAGTAAATTATCCTTATAAACAGGAAATACATCTCAGATTGGAATCTGAGCAATCAGATGGGCAGAGAAAAAATGCTTTAACTCGCTCCTGCACTTTTAAAGACAAAGGAGAACTTTTCTATGTACAAAGTCAGTTGTCAAGATAGCCTTAGGGAATAAGAGTCTGCAGCATCCAATCCTGCTGCACTGCCGGGACCCCCGTGCCCCAGGTCTTACTGATCTCAAATCCCTGGTCCTGTCCCCCCCAACACAGGCTGCCACGCTGAGGTCATTTGCAATTTCTCTCTTAGGAGCTCCAGGGAGGGGGGCATGAGCCAATAGGATGGGACGGGATGCTTGGAGGCTGAGAACATTAGGGCCATTCTACCTTAAGTTCAGTATTAGCACAGGTCCAGCAATCCCAGGCCCCTGTGAAGAAGAACTGAAATTTGCATTACTTCACTTACTGGAAAAAAACAAAAGTTTACAGCTTAATGTCTTAGAAAGCCCCACAATAGAATAAAAACTGAGCCTAAGCAAAGGGCTGGAAACCTCAATTAGAATGAGAAGAGAGCTCAATGTCCTTGAAGGCCCCATATCAAAATGTAAACAGAACTTGAGGAATTGCTCCAGCCCTTCTGGAGGTCCCTGAGACCAGCCCTTAAAAGTAAGCTAAAACCCTCCTCGGGGTCCAAGTCCCTGTTCCACTGTGTGGCGTATACTTGAACCCATGCTCGAGTTTGTAAAATAACCCTCGGGTGTTTGCATTCCTGTCGGCTCCTTAGTGGTTTCTCGGATTCGCCATCTTGGGCACAACACCCCCATGACCCCTCCCCACCTGGACTGACCTCCTGTCCCCTCCCACCCATGCTGACCCTCACTCACCTCTCCGCCCACAACTGGGCACAGGCCCTCACACAGTTCCACGGGCACGGTGGGCACTCCCGTCATCCCCAGCCTCCCAAGGGAAGGAAGGAGGTTTCGGCAGGACACACTCCCATGGTGGCCCCAGGGCTCCCTGCCCAGGAGAGCACCTGGTGACAGGACAGGGACTGTGTCCCTGATGCCAGCTCCTCCTCCCCGGTTTTCCCACAGGAAATGAAGGAGGAGGCCCTGGTCTCCTCCGGGGACATCACGCAGGTGGACCTGGACGTCAACAGGACGTTCAGCAGTCATATCATATTTTGGGACTACTACAGGATAGGGTGAAGTTGAGGGGCCAGGGGGGATCAGGACCCAGGAGAGGACTGGGGGATTCTGGGTAGGGAAAACGGGGCTTCTGAGGCGGGGGACAGAACAGCAGCCAACAACACACCGCTCCATGGTAGGGTGTTGGGGATGACCTCTGTGCCCCCACCCCCGGGGCCTCGGGGATGAGTAGGCCACTAGGATGGGGACTCCAGGACTTGCCATGGGAGCTGAACCCCAAAGGGGAGAGGGACGACCCCCTGAGAAGCAGGGGATGGATTGGTGGCATGGGGGGCAGGAACCGGACCTGGGGGCCAGGCGGAATGGGTGCGGCTGGAGCAGGCCACACTTCTATCCCATGAGGGTCGGACGGGTCAGAATGACACCCATTCTCGGTGCTTTACATGTTTCTAAATTCTATGCATTTAATTTGAGACAATTTGCAATTTGCAACCACACATAGTATGATGAACCTCAGATAATGTCCCCGGTCCAGCCAGGGTCCTGCGCTGACGACACCGTGCCCCAGGGGCAGGCGTCACAGCAAACCTCAGCCTGGAGTCGCCTTTAAGTGTAGACGTCTCCTTGTGCATCTTAGAGGAAGGGGATGCCCTGTGTCCCCAGGCCCACCACGACATCCCACTCATTCCCCACACCCACTCCATCCCCCTACATCATCATTCCCCATGGCATCCCACCTACACCATTCCCCTCAAACCCACACAGCCCCACACAATCCCCACCCACACTATACCTCAACACCATCCCCCCTACACCATCCCCCACAATCCAACACTATCATACGCCTGCACCCACACCATCCACCCCCACACCAACGGCCCCCAGCAAGGACGCGGTACAGGTGCCCCCTGTGGGATATGCTCAGCCTCCCCGGGGTTCTCTGGATACCCTGCTCCCATCAGAAGCCCGGGTGTCCCATAGAGTACCCAGGGGTTGCAGGGAGGAGGGAAGACAGGGAGCCCCCAACAGGGTGTGTGCAGGTGAGTGATGCAAAGGATGCACTGTGCCCTGTCTCCGCCCACTGTCCCTCCTGGAGTGCGGCACACACTGCACAGGACACCAGCCCCTAACCCAGGGCGATCTGGGCTGGCCTGGCCCCGGGCTCTGTGAGGGCGGAGGTGATTTGAGCCACCGCCCCAGGCCCAAAAAAAGACTAATGGGATCCAGCCCCCCATGGCCCTCTCCAGCCCTGGATTATGGCGCCATGCTGAGCGAGCCCTCTCACAGCTGGATGTGGCCTCCTGGGCTCTGGGCGTACCCCACAGATCCAGGTCGCTGACCTAGGGCAGCCCTGGGGATCCCTGGGCACCCAAGGTTGAGGAGAGCAGAGGTGGGCCGGTGGGCCCCACCCACACCCACACCAGGAGGCAGACTCCTCCAGGTGCTGGGGCCCCAGGGGCCCCGTGGCTGGTGTCCAGCTGCCCTGCGGAGACCCAGCTAGGAACCCATGAGCTGCAGGTCAAGGTCAGCTCTGCTGTCCTCAGAACCGTCTCTCAGGCTGAAACCTCAGGACACACGCCCCCACCCGAGGTCCACACGTGCTCCCAGGTGGGGGACTCCAGCACTCACACCCCACCCATGTGATTCTTGCCCTCCCCTAAAGGACAGACATTCCCTCCACAGGGGAAGGCGCACACCCTCCACTCTGAGCCCATTTGCTGTAGAATGTTAATAAAGTGTTGTGGTGTGAAAATGGACAGATGGACCGTTTCTGTGTCTCCCAGAACTCTGTGCACGGGGCATGGATAGACCCACAGAGAGGAGGAGGGGGCACCACCCAGTCCCCAAACAGCCCCTGCATGGGCACTGCAAGGCACACACAGCTGACATCCCCACATTCCTTCCAGGGGCGGCCAGATGCCAGGGTCAGGACCCCACAAACTATCCTGGGACTGAGCCTGTGTCCCACGGGCCAGGAGGGCATGGGACAGAGTGATGGCCAGGGAGCCTCAGGTCACCAGGTTCTCTGTAAAGCGACCTTGGATGTCTGTGCTCCCTCTGTCAAGGGGGCCGGGGCTGGCTGGTTTCTAGGGTACTTCCTTCCCTCCCCGCATCTCTGTGCCTGTGTGCTTGGGGAACAGAGGGCCTGTGGGCCTGTCAGCGTGACCCTGGAAGGGATGTCAGGAGAGCAGGCCCTTGTGTTGTGCCCAGGATTGCAAATCCAAGAAACCACCGATGAGCCCACACTGATGCAAACTCCCGAGGATTTCTTTACAAGCTGAAGCTTGAGTCCAAGTGCACCCGACACAGCGGAGCAGGGATTTGGACCCTGAGACTAAGAGGCGTAGCAGCTTTATAGGGGCCAGTGGCCCATGGGATACACAGAAAGTTGCACAGTCGTGTCGGTCCACATGCAGGTGGCCGATTGAATTACACCTTACCCTATAGGATCCACTTGACCTGGCCTATTACTTTGGTCAGAATCGGCGTGCAGTTTTGGCGGGCACAAAGGAGGGTTACATTGTTATGAGCCGATTTCCGATTAGGGTATGCCCAGCGGCTTGACTGGGTTGGGGCAGCACCTTAAGACATAAGTAGGTCATGTGCTGGTCATAGGGGAGGTGGTGGTTGTAGCACAAAATGGAATTAGTCCTGCTCTGCTTGTCCAGGGGTAGGGGATTTTTGTTAACTTTCCTGGGTCCCAAACTTGCAGATCACGCACCTGGGCCACCCTCACCAGGTGGACTCAGTGTGCACACCTTGAGGTGCTGGATCTCTCACACCAGCGTGTAGAGGGCACCCTCCTCGCTCTAGTGAGTAAGGGCTGGGTGATCATGGGGCTCGGCTTGAAGGCCAGGCAGCACAGGGGACCGAGGAACCCCAGCCCCATCACCACCCCTACTTCCACACACAGGTTGCCCCATGGCTCCCCGTAATAGTCACCCGGCGCCTCTGGAGATCCCCCCAGGGCGGCCCCAAGGTCCGGCTCCCTGATGGAGAGGCATCAGGGAGAGGAGAAGCAGGCGGCGCTCGGGGAGACCCACTGCCAGACATGGGAATGTGGCCGAGCCAGACCTTCCACCTCAGCTGACCCTCCAGCTGAAATTCACTACAGGAGCGAGCCCCAGGTCTACACCGGGGGTCCTGAGGACATCAGCGTCCAGTTGTGTGGACGTGGCCCCACGTCCTCCCGAAGCATCACTGCAGGTTCTGAGGTGGCCGAGGCTCCTGTCACTGTGGATGCGGCCCCCAGCTTCCAGAAGACTCAACTTATGTCCTGAGGGGCCCATTAGCTCCTGCCAGAGTGGACGTGGCGCCCCATCTTTCAGAAGCCGCCCCACATGTTCTGAGGCGGCCCAGGGGCTTCTGTCAGCGTGGATGGGGGCCCACATCTTACTGAAGCCTCCCCGCGGGTCCTGAGGCAGCCCAGGGCCTCCTGTCAGGGTGGGTGCGGGCCCACAATTTCCTGAAGCCTCCCCGCAGGTCCTGAAGCGGCCCAAGGTCTCCTGTCAGGGTGGATGTGGGCCCACATCTTCCTGAATCCTCACTGTGTGTCCTGAGGAGACCGGGGCTCCTGTCAGCGTGAACGCTGCCCAATAACCCCTGAAGACTCCCCGCAGGTTCTGAGGAGGCTGTGGCTCATCAGCGTGCACATGTCCCCATGTCTTCCTCAGGCCTCCCCAACACAGGCTGGCTCCTGTTAGTGCAGGCAGATGAGGCCTACTGCACATGCGTGCCCCTTGGGCGGTGCCTGGGCTTGGGCGCCCCCTGCGGGATCCTCAGGCACTACAGGAGGCTGTGCAGGAGGCCGTGCCCGTCCCAGGGCCCACCTCTGCCTCCTTCCAGGCTCCAGCTATGGCCTGTTAGCTTCGGAAACGTCTGACTGAAAAGGAGCCCAACACACAGCTTCCCCAAAAATACTTAAGGAGAAGGAATTGGTGCGCAAAGGACGCAAAATGAAATGTGGACCAGACTTTTACCACGTCCTGTAATCTCACTCAACCCTCTTCCACTGTGGGCGGGACCGCGGGCTGGTGCAGACACCATGGAAACAGTGTGGAGGCTCCTCTGGAAGTTACAAATAGAGCCGACCTGCGACTAGCATGTGTAAAGCCTGGAGCTCACTCCGAAGATACAGATGCAGAGAGACGTGGGACAACTGCACCCCAATGTCCACAGCAACCGGGTCCACAGTAGCCACAATGTGGGAGGACCCTCGGTGCCCTCTGGCAGATGATGGATAAAGAGGATGGGAGATAGATGATGGCCATAGAGAGCGGAATGGTACTCAGCTATCAAAGAGCAGGAAATCTTGCCATTTGCAATGATGTGGATAGAAGTAGAGGGATCATCTTAAGTGAAATAGGTCAGTGGGAAAAGAGAATGACCGTGTGGTGTCATTCATAGGTGGAATTAAAGAAGCAAAGCAGATGAACATCTGTGAAGGGAAGGAAAAACAAATAAGATGAAATCAGATGCAGGAAATACAGACTCTTAATTATAGGAAACAAACTGAGTGTCGCTGCAGGGGAGGGGACGGGGGAGAGGATAACAGGGGACAGGCATGAAGGAAGGCACGTGATGTCACGAGCACTGCGGTTTTCTCCAACTGGTGAATTTCTGAATTCTTCCTCTGAAAGTATAATACACTATACGTTAATTAATTGGGTTTAAATTAAATTAAGTTAAAAAATCAGTTGTATCAGAGCACGTTTCCTTCTGGACTCTCTGTTCTGCTCCTTCAGCTTAGGCTGGGACCAACCCTCATGGGTCTGGTTTGTTTAAGTAGGCGTCAGGCCTCGTCCATGGACCAGCACAGGGCTAGAACTCACGACCCCGAGATCAGGACCGATGGTGAGGTCAGGAGTCAGATGCTTAACCGACGGAGCCAGGCGGGGTCCCGAGGACAACACTGCTTTATCCTGTGTCTCTGTGACATCGTTTGAAATAGGAAAGTGCTGCGTCCCACTCTGTCCTGCTTCTCCAATACTGATTTGCTCTCCGGGGTCATTTGTGGGGGCGGATGGATGTTATGGGTTTTTTTTTCCTATTTATAGGATCTGCCACCATGATTTGACAGGAATGACATTGAAACAGAGGGTGGCTTCAGGAACTGCAGACATTTTCACAAGATGAGGCTCCCAAACCACGAGCCCAAGATGGCATCCCAGAGCCTGGTATGGCTCAGTGCACAATCTTGTGCTCCTTTGGTTCAGTCTCATTATTTATTCTCTGTGATGCTCCTGAGAAGGGAGTCACATCCGTCATTTCCTTCCTGAGTGCTCATTGTCAGGACACAGCAAGCCCCACAATAGAATAAAAACTGAGCACAGGCCAAATGCAGGAAGCCCCTATTAGAACAGATCTCAATGCCCTTGAAGGCCCCGTATCAAAATGTAAACAGAACTTGAGGAATTGCTCCAGCCCTTCGGGAGTTCTCCAAGACCAGTTCTTAAAACGAAGCTAAAACCCACCTCGGGGTCCAAGTCCCTGCTCCACTGTGTCGGGTATACATGGACACAAGCTCAAGCTTGTAAATAAACCCTCGTGTGTTTGCATCAGTGTCAGCTTCTTGGTGGTTTCTCGGATTCGCAATCTTGGGCACAACAGTCTGAGATAAAAAAACAAAACCAAAAGAAGCTCGGACGCAGGTAGAGTGAACGCAGGGTTCTGAGAGAAGCGGCGGAGACCCGGGGGCTTGGGAGCTCTTCTGTGGAGGCCCCAGCAGACTGGGGGGCAGGATGCTCAGCCCCAGAGCCAGAGGACCGAGACACCCCACCCGCATCCCGCCCATCAGGGCCTGGTCTCAGGAGCAGCACAGCACCGCCTGCTGGAGCCCAGAGGCGCTGACGCCCACCCCGCCTCTGACCCGCACAGGTGCATCTCCCAGGCAGATGTGCACCTGACAATCAGCGCCAAGGCCCATGCCCAGACCCCACACAGACCATTCGCTGCACCAAGTTGTCAAACCAGAGAGGCTGCAGATCTTCAGCTCTGCCTCGAAAGTAGAGTCTAGATTCCTTTGTAGTTTGTGCTCTTTTTTTTTCATTTATTTTCTTTGATTCTATTTTATAAATTGCCTTATTTTAACTTTTATATATGTACCTTATATATTTCTTATTTTTACTTTCATGGTACTTTAATTGTGTTTCATATTTTGGGATTTAGAATCTTTTAATGAGCAGGACAAAATAATCTGGTTTTTTTTTTGGGGGGGTAGGACAGTTGTTACTGTTTTTCTTAGTTTTTCTTTTTCTTCCTTCTTTCTTTTCTGGAATAACTAATGAGATGGAGAAATTCTCCTCCATAAAATAACATGAGGTAGTACTCACAGCCAGGAAGTTCATCAATACACATATATGATGTCTAACTACAGTTTAAAACAATGATATTAAAGATAGCAGCTGGGCTGGAAAAAGAGCACAGAAGAAAACTAGAGAATCCCTTACTGTAGAAATAAAAGAACTAAAATCTAGTCAGGCCAACGTTAAAAATGCTATAACTCTGATGCAGTCCCAAGTGGAAGCCTTAAAAACAAGAAACGTTACGGACCATAGAGGCAGATTTTGGGAACTCATCCACTTATTAAAACAATAACATTCAGGGGATCCCTAGGTGGTGCAGCGGTTTGGCGCCTGCCTTTGGCCCAGGGCGCGATCCTGGAGACCCGGGATTGAATCCCATGTCGGGCTCCCGGTGCATGGAGCCTGTTTCTCCCTCTGCCTGTGTCTCTGCCTCTCTCTTTCTCACTGTGTGCCTATCATAAATAAATAAAAAAAAATTTAAAAAAAATAAAAATAAAACAATAACATTCATATCTTAGGAGACTCAGAAGATGAAGAGAGAGAACAGGTGGACCTTGCTCAGCCATTAGAGACGACAAATACCCACCATTTGCTTCAACATGGATGGAACTGGAAGGTATTATCCTGAGTGACATAAGTCAATCGGAGAAGGACAAACATTGTATGTTCTCATTCATTTGGTGAATATAGATAATAGTGAAAGGGAATATAAGGGAAGGGAGAAGAAATGAGTGGGAAATATCAGAAAGGGAGACAGAACATAAAGACTCCTAACTTTGGGAAAAGAACTAGGGGTGATTGTAGGGGAAGTGGGCAGTGGGTGGGGTGAATGGGTGACGGGCACTGAGGGGGCCACTTGACGGGATGAGAACTGGGTGTTATTCTGTATGCTGGCAAATAGAACACTAATAAAAAGTAAATTTATTATTAAAAAAAAGAAAGAAACAAAGAGTGGCACCTGGGTTGCTCAGTCAGTTAAGCTTCTGTCTTGGGCTCGGATCATGATCCAGGTCCCAAGACAGGCTCCCTGTTCAGCTAGGAACCTACTTCTCCCTCTCCCTCTGTCCTGCTCGCTCATGCTTTTTCTCTCCTCTCTCTCTCAAATAAATAAATAACATCTTTGAATAAAAACAATCAAACAAACCTAGAGGGAAGAGAAATCTCCCATGTAGAAGAATTTCAAACAATTTGTGCAGACATTCCACCGTCAAGTTCATGAGCATATCTTCCCACTCTTATGTGTGCAATACACATAGTAACTTCCTTCTACAAAATATATTATGAGAAACTTAAAATAATAATGATAAAATAATAATAATAATAATAATAATAATAATAATAATAAAGAATCAGTTTACTACGGACAAAGCTGACAAACCCTACTTCAGCAAGATGATCAGAACGATGCCAAGACTGATAAATCATGTAGATAGTATCTATTCTTTATATGATATAATGAAAATGGCAGTATATCTTTGTATATAATCTACAAAAACAGTTCAATCATGAGATAAACAACAGACATGTCCCAACTGAGGGAAATTTTACAAAATACTCTACTTCTCAAAGTGTTCCAGTTCAACAAAAACAAGGAAAGGCTGAAAGACTCTCACAATCCAGAGGAGCCTAAGAAAACAGGAGGACAAATAGAATGTCATATGAGGGGTGGTACCTTAGCAAAAACTAAGGAAATCTGAATAAAGTATGGTCTTTGGTGAATGCGAATATTTTAATATTGATTCATTAGCTAATATTTGTACCGTACTAATATAAGATATCAATAATTGGAGAAATTGAGTGCAAGTGCATGCAAATGCTCTGTACTATCTTCTCAATTTCCCTATAAATCTTTGTTTTTTTCCTAATAAATAAGATTTATTTTGAAAATTGACTTAAATGAATCAGGCTCCAAGTGTGAAGATATTTTAAGAATCGTTGAATTAACTTTTGCCTTATTCTTAAAGAGTTCCTTCCATGGGAACAAAGTAAGAATTTTATATCAGAAGGAAAGAAAAACACTTAGGAACACGTATAATGCCTCCTCAACCTGAAAAGCAGGAACGGATAATAAATAGCAAAAATCAGATAAAAATAATTCTAGTATAATAGACACCATATTGCTAGTGCATTTAAAATTAGCAATGCATAACATTTATTTCCCTGACATTTGTCTTCCAAAGAGTTCAAAGTGTTTCAGTGTCAGTTGAAAAAGGGGAAGAATCTCAGGGAAGAATCCTTCACATAATAATAGGACCATTGGTAATAATGTCTCTCAGTTCTTTCCAAATCCATAAAGATGATGAGTGACTGAGCTGTGAAGAAAGAGAAGACATTCCCTCATCCCTCTGATTTACTTGTGTCAGAATATTTTAACCATAGTACTACGGATAGTAAATTATCCTTATTAACAGGAAATACGTCTCAGATTGGAATCTGATCAATCAGAAGTGCAGAGAAAAAAACACTTTGACTTGCTCTTCATCTTATAAAGAGAAAGGACAGCTTTTCTATGTACAAAGTCGGTTGTCAAGATAGCCTCAGGGAGTAAGAGTCTGCAGCATCGAATCCCACTACACAGCTGGGACGCCCAGGAGCCAGGTCTTCCTGATTACAAATCCCTGGGCCTGTCCCACAACACAAGCTGCCAGGCTGAGGTCATTTGCAATTGCTCTCTTAGGAGCTCTGGGGAAGGGGGAAGGAGCTAGATAGGATGGGAATGGATGCAAGGAGGCCGAGAAAATGAAGGCCTTTCCACTTTAAGTTCAGCGTTCGAACACGTCAAGCCATCCCAGGACCCTGTGAAGAAGAGCTGAAATTTACATTGCTTCAGTTACAGGAAAAAAACAAAAGTTTACAGCTTATTGCTCTGGAGAGCCCCACAATAGAATAAGAACTGAGCCCACGCCAAGGGCTGGAAGCGCCTATTAGAATGAGAACAGAGCTCAATGCCAATGAAGGCCCCATATCAAAATGTAAACAGAACTTGAAGAATTGTTCCAGCCCTTCTGGAGGGCCATGAGACAAGGCCTTAAAACTGAGCTAAAACCCAACTCGGGGTCCAGGTCCCTGCTCCGCTGTGTTGGGTTCGGGGGTACTTTAACGCAAGCTCGAGTTTGGAAATCAACCCTCATGTGTTTGCATTTGTGTCAACTCCGTAGTGGTTTCTCAGATTCGCAATCTTGGACACAACAACCCCATGTCCCCTCCCACCTGGGCTGAACCCCTATGCCCTCCCACCCAGGCTGACCCTCAGTCACCTCCCTGCCCACAACAGCTGGGCACAGGCCCTCACACAGTTCCATGGGCACGGTGGGCACTCCCACCATTCCTGGCCTCCCAGAGGAAGGAAGGAGGTTTCTGCAGGACACACTCCCATGGTTGCCCCAGGGCTCCCTGCCCAGCACAGCAGGTCGTGACAGGTCAGGTTCTGTATCCCTGATGCCTGCTCCTCCTCCCCGGTTTTCCCACAGGAAATGAAGGAGGAGGCCCTGGTCTCCTCCTAGGACATCACGCAGGTAGACCTGGACGTCAACAGGACATTCAGCAATCACATCATGTTTTGGTACTACTACAGGGTAGGGTGAGGCTGAGGGGCCAGGGGGGATCAGGCTCCGGGGGAGGACCAGGGGCTTCTGGGTCGGGAACACAGGGCTTCCGAGGCTGGGAGAAGAACAGAAGCCAGCAACACACAGCTGCATGGTAAGGCGCTGGGGATGAACCCCGTGCCCCATCCCCCGGGGTCTCAGGGATGAGGAGGCCACTAGGATGGGGCCTCCAGGGGTTGCCATGTGAGCTGAACCCCAAAGGTGTGAGGGACGGCCCTCTGAAAAGCAGGGGGCGGGGTTGCGGGCCGTGGGGGGCAGTAAGGGGACCTGGGGGCTGGGTGTATGGCTGTGACTGGAGGAGGACACACATCGATCCGATGAGGGTCGGACGGGTCAGGGTGACACCCCCTCTCAGTGCTTTATATATTTCTAAATTCTATGCATTTAATTTGAGACAATTTGCAATTTGTAAACATACATAGTATGATGACCCGAGATATTGCCCCCAGTCCAGCCAGGGCCCTGCACTAACCACACAGGGCCCCAGGGGCAGGTGTCACAGCAAACCCCAGACTGGGGTCGCCTTTATCTGTAGATGTCTCCCCATGCATCTTAGAGAAAGGGTTTGCCGTGTGTCTACCAGCCCCCCACCCCATCCCCCCATTTCCCAGAAACACATCATCCCCCTACATCATCATCCCCCATGGCATTGCCCCTACACCATCCCCCTCACACACACAAAGCCCCACACAATCCCCACTAGCACTATACCTCAACACTATCCCCCCTACACCAGCCCCCAACTCCACCACCATCATACCCATGCCCCCACACCATCCACCCTCACACCATCGGCCCTGAAAAAGGACCCGGTGCAGCTGCCCCCTGTGGGACATGCTCAGCCTCCCCGGGGTTCTCTGGATACCCTGCTCCCATCAGAAGCCCGGGTGTCCCATAGAGTACCCAGGGGTTACAGGGAGGAGGGAAGACAGGGAGCCCCCGACATGGTGTGTGCAGGTGAGTGGTTCAGAGGACCCACTGTGCCCTGCCTCCGTCCACTGTCTCTCCTGGAGCATGGCACACCCTGCACAGGACACCAGCCCCTAACCTAGAGGGACCTGGGCTGACTGGGCACCAGGCTCTGGGGAGCTGGGTTGATTTGAGCCCCCAACAGGCCCAACAAAAAGACTAATGGGATCCAGCCCCCCATGGCCCTGGCCAGCCCTGGATTCTGGCCCCGGGCTGAGCGAGCCTTCTCACAGTTGAATGTGGCCTCCTGGGCACTGGGCGTGCCCCACAGATCCAGGTCACTGACCTAGGCAGACCAGGGAATCCCGGGACACCCCAGGGTGGGGAGAGCAGGGGTAGGCCGGTGGGCCCCACCCACACCCACAACAAGGGGCAGGCTCCTACAGGTTTTGGGGCCCCAGGGGTCCTGAGGCCGGGGTCCAGCTGCCCTGCAGGGACCCAGCACAAGAGCCCATGAGCTGCAGTTCCAGGTCAGCTCTGCTGTCCTCAGAACCGTCACTCAAGCTGAAACCTCAGGACACACGCCCCCAACCAGAGTCCACACATGCTCCCAGGTGGGGGACTCCAGCACTCACCCCCCCACCCTGTGTGATTCTTGCCCTCCCCTAAAGACAAAAAGGTCTCCTTCCCCAGGGGAAGGGGCACACCCTCTGATCTGAGCCCATTTCCTGTACAGATTCAATAAAGTGTTGTGGTGCGAAAATGCACAGCCAGCCCGTTTCTGTGTCTCCCAGAACACTGTGCACGGGGCTTGGAGAGACCCCCAGAGAGGAGGAGGGGGCACCACCGAGGCCCCAACCAGCCCACGTAGGGGCGCCGCTAGTCACACACAGCTGTCGTCCCCACGTGCCATCCAGGGGTGGCCGGACGCCAGGTTCAGGCCTCACAGATTTTACTGGGACTCAGCCTGTGCCCTGTGGGCCAGAATGGGCGGGACAGAGTGACAGTCAGGGAGCCTCAGGTCACCAGGGTCTGTGCAAAGTGACCTGAGAGGCCACTGCTCCCTCTGTCCAGGGGGCCGGGCCTGGCAGGATTCCGGGGCACTTCCTCCGCTCCCCGCAGCCCCATGCCTGGGTGCCTTGGGCACAAAGGGCCTGCGGGGCTGTCAGCGTGGCCGTGGAAGTGATATCAGGACAGCAGGCCCTTGTGTTGTGCCCAAGATTGCGAATCCAAGAAACCACCAAGGAGCCGACACTGATGAAACTCCTGAGGGTCTCTTTACAAGCTGGAGCTTGGGTCCAAGTGCACCAGACACATTGGAGCAGGGACTTGGACCCCGAGACTAAGAGCGAGGCAACTTTATAGGGGCCAGTGGACCATGGGATACGCAGAAAGTTGCAGAGTCATGTCGGTCCACATGTAATTGGCCGACTGAATTACACCTTACCCTATAGTATCCACTTGAGCTGGTCTATTACTTTGGTCAGAATTGGTGCACGATTTTGGCGGGCACAAAGCAGGGTTACATTGTTATGAGCCGATTTCCAATTAGGGTGTGCCCAGCGGCCTGACTAGGGTGGGGCAGCGCCTTAAGCTATAAGTAGGTCATTTGGGGGTCATAGGGGAGGTGGCCGGTGTAGCACAAAATGGAACGCGTCCTGCTCTGTTTGTCCAGGGGTAGGGGATTTTTGTTAAATTTCCTGGGCCCCACACTTACAGCTCATGCACCTGGGCCACCCTCACCAGGTGGACTCAGTGTGCACATCTTGTGGTGCTGGATCTCTCACACCAACGTGTGGAGGGCACCTTCCTTGCCCGAGTGAGTAGGGGATGGGTGAGCATGGGGCTCGGCTTGAAGGCCAGGCAGCACAGGGGACCGAGGAACCCCAGCCCCATCACCACCCCTACTCCCACACACAGACTGCCCCATGGCTCCCCGTAATAGTCACCTGGCGCCTCTGGAGATCCCCCCAGGGCGGCCCCGAGGTCCGGCTCCCTGCTGGAGAGGCATCAGGGAGAAGAGAAGCAGGCGGCGCTCGGGGAGACCCACTGCCGGACATGGGAATGTGGCCGAGCCAGATCTTCCAGCTCAGCTGACCCTCCAGCGGAAAGTCACTGCATGAGCGAGCCCTGGGGTGGACAGGAGAGCCCAGCTAGCCACCCAGCACCAGCACCAGAAATGAGGTTTTGCCAACCATTTCGGGATTTTGGGTTACCCAGCCATAGGATCCAATAGCTGCACGTGATAGCTGCATGTCATAGAGACACACACACCCCAAAACCAACAAAAGTCGTAATCCCCCCAGTGTTGCCAAACAGCAGCCGGATGGTTACATACAAGACGCTGTGATCCCCAATAGGATACATGGAAGATGCTATAAACCATGACTGCAGACGTGCTGGAGGCACGGAGATGTGCCTGCTGGGTTCCTACAAGGAGCACAGAGGGGAAGGAAGCATCCAATGGACAGGGGGCACCTCCTAGGAAAGGACACCAGGTCCCTGTGAAGGCTACAGAGGGTAAAATCTCTCCTCTTCTCCTTCTGCTTCTGGTTTTCCTCCTACATGCCATTTATCTCAATCATATTAGAAAGAATTTATTTTATGTTTTTAAATTTATTTTTATTGGAGTCCAATTTGTATGAATTCTTTCTCCAGCAAGGGTGTCATTCAGGAGAGAAGGAGACATAAAGATTTTCCTAGACAGGCCACATATAAAGGAGTTCATGACCACTTAACCAGTCCAGTAAGGAATTTTAAGAGGGACTCTTCTAGTGGGGGAAAAAAAGAGACCAAAAGAAACAAAGACTAGAAAGGCCCAGAGAACATCACCAGAAATACCAACTCTTCCAGAAACACAAAGGCACAAAGTTCATATCTTTGAATAATCACTCTGAATGCTGATAGACTAAATGCTCCAATCAAAAGATATAGAGTATCAGAGTGGCTTAAAAAACAGGATCCGGGATGCCTGGGTGGCTCAGGGATTGAGCCTCTGCCTTTGACTCAGGGTGTGATCCTGGAGTCTGGGATCAAGTCCCATATTCTGCTCCTGGTGGGGAGCCTGCTTCTCTCTCTGCCTAATTTTCTGCCTCTCTCTCTCTCTCTCATAAATAAAATCATTATTTAAAAATCAAGATCCATCTGTATGCTGCCTACAAGATGCTCACATTAGACTTATAGACACCAGGAGATTGAAAGTCAGGGGATGGAAAATCATCTATCATGCTAATGGATATCAAAAGAAAGCTGGAGGACCCATACTTATATCAGACAAACGAAATTTGAAACCTAACCCTGAGGGACACCTATTGGCTCAGTGGTTGAGCATCTGCCTTCGGCTCAGGGTGTGATCCTGGGATCCCAGGATCAAGTCTCACATCGGCCTCCTTTTGCGGAGCCTGCCTTTCCCTCTGCCTATGTTTTGCCTCTGCTTCTCTGTGTATCTCTCATGAATAAATAAATTAAATATTTAAATTTCAAAAAAGAAAGAACAAATAGTATAAGAAGAGATGAAGAAGGGCATTATTCATAATTAAAAAGACTCTCTATCAAGATCAAACAACTAAATATTTATGCTGCCAACATGAGAGTACCTAAATATAGAATCCAATTAACAGCAAACGTACAGGAACTCACTGATAATAATACAGTGACAGGGGATTTTAACACCCACTTATGGCAATGGACTGATCGTCTATACAGAAAATCAACAGGGGAACAATAGCCTTGACACACTGGACCACAGGGACTCAACAGATATAGTCTGAACATTTCATCCTAAAGCAGAATACACATTCCTTTCATTTTTTATTATTTATGATAGTCACAGAGAGAGAGAGAGTGAGAGAGGGGCAGAGACATTGGCAGAGGGAGAAGCAGGCTCCATTCACCTGGAGGCTGACGTGGGATTCGATCCCGGGTATCCAGGATCGCGACATGGGCCAAAGGCAGGCGCTAAACTGCTGCACCACCCAGGGATCCCTACACATTCCTTTCAACTGCACATGGGACATTCTACAGAACAGATCATCATATCATGGCCCGCAAATCAGCCCTCAACAGGTACAACAGGTACAAGAAGGTTGATATCACACCCTGTACATTTTTGTACCACGACGCTATGAAACTTGAAGTCGACAGTAAGAAAAAAAAAATTGGACAGACCAAAAATACGTGGAGATTATGAACATCCTACTAGAGAATGAATGGAGCAACCAAGAAATTAAATAGGAAATTTAAAACAAATGAAAATGAAAACATGTTTCTCAAAACCTCTGGGATGTAGCAAAGGCAGTCATAAGAGGGAAGTACATAGCAATACAGGCATACCTCAAGAAACAAGAAGTCTCCAACACACAACCTAACCCTACACCTAAATGAGCTGGAAAAGGAATAGCAAACATAGCCTGAACCCTACAGAAGAAGGGAAAAAATAAAGATGAGAGCAGAAATAAACATGCAGAAACAACAAAACAGTAGAATGGAATAACGAAACTAAGATCTGGTTCTTCAAAATAATTAATAAAATAGACAAAGCCCTAGCCAGTCTTATCAATGAGAAAAGAGAAAAGACCTATATAAATAAAGTCACAAATGAGAGAAGAGAGATCGCAATCAACACCAGAAAAATAAGACAATTATAAGGGAATACTATGAAAGATTATACGCTAACAAACTGGGAGACCAGGAAGAATTGGAGAGATCCCTAGAAATGTGCAAACAATCAAAACTTAAATAGGAAGAAATAGAAATGTGAACAGACCCATAAGTAGCAAAGGAATTGAATCAGCAAGGCACCTGGGTGCCTCAGTGGTTGAGCACCTGCTTTGGCTCAGGTCACGATCCCAGGATCCTGGGGCATCAAGTCCCACATCAGGCTCCCCACATGGAGCCCCATTTTCCCTCTGCCTATACCTCTGCCTCTCTGCGTCTCCCATGAATACATAAATAAAATCTTTAAAAAAGAAAAAGATATAAAGATAAGAAAGGACCCAAATAAAATCACAAAAGAGAAAAGAGAAATAACAACCAACACTAGAAATACAAACGTTTATAAGAGAACATTATGAAAAATTATATGCCAGCAACCCCGAACCTGGAAGAAATAGATCAATTCCTGGAAATATATAACATAGCAAAAATGATGAAGAAATAAGAAACTTGAACACACAGATAACCAGCAGAGAAATTGAATCAGCAATCAAGAATCTCCCAACAGGAGACGCTTAGATCAATAGAATAGAATGGAAAGCCGAAAGAAGATACAAACCTGTAACTCTATGGTCCATTAATCGACAACAAGGCGGGAAGGAATATCCAATGGCACAAAAACAGTCTCTTCAACAAACCCTAAACCTGACCCCAGGATAAGAACAAACAGTGTTGGGAAAACCAGGCAGCCACATGCAGAAGAATGAAACTGGACAACTTTCTTACACCATATATATAAAAAATAAATTCAAAATGGATGAAAGACCTAAATGTGAGACCTGAAACCATACAAAGAAGAAAAGATAGGCAGCAACATCTTTGACATTGGCCATTGGATCTTCTTTCCAAATATGCATCTGAGGTGAGCGAAACAAAAGCAAAAATCCTATCGGGAGTTCATCAAATTGAAAAGCTTCTGCAAAGTGAAGGAAATAAGCAACGCTAAAATGCAACATACAAAATGAGAGGAGATATTTGTAAACAACACATCCAATAAAGAGTTAGTATGCAAAAAACGTAAAGCAAATATAAATCTCAGCATCCTAAACACAAATTATCCAACTGCAGATGGGCAGAAGACATGAATGAACTTTGTCTCTGTCAAGACATCCAGATGGCCACCAGACACACGGACAGACACTCAGCGTCACTCATCATCAGGAAACGCAAACCAAAACCACAATGAGATGTCACCTGACAGCCGAGAGAATGATAAAATTAACAACACAATAATCAACAGGTGTTGGTGAGGTTATGGAGAAGGGGGAGCCCCCTTACACTCCTCGTGGTCATGTGAACAGGTGCAGCTACTGTGGAAAACAGTGTGGAGTGTCCTCAAGAAGTTAAAAGTAGAAGTACCCTATGATTCCAAAATTGCACAGTTAGGTATTTATCCCAAGGATATAAAAGTAGTCTCTTAGATTCAAAGAGGGACACAGAGCCTATTGTTTGTAGTGACGTTATCAACAATAGCCAATCTGTGGATACAGCCCAGATGTCCATCGACAGATGAATGGGCAGAGACCATGTGGTAAATATACACACTGCGACATCACTCGGTCATCAGAAGGGATGAAATGAAGCCATTTACAATGACGTGGGAGAAGTGGAAAGGACTTATGCTCAAGGAACTCAGTCAGAGAAAGATACCAAATACCATACAATTGCATTCACATGTGAATTTTAAGAAACCAAACAAACTGGCAAGGGGATCGAAGGGGTGGGATGAGAGAAGCAAACCAAGAAACTCACTCTTAACCACAGAGAATAAACTAATAGATACCAGAGGAAGGTGGGGGGGATGGGGAATCAGGCGATGGGGATAGTGGAGGGCACCTGTGACCAGTACCAGGCGTTGCATCCAAGGGTTGAATCAGTATGTGGTAAACCTGAAACTATATCATACTGTGTTTACAAACAGGAATTCAATAAAAGTTTAAAATAATAATTGTTAGTATTGATGAAACATGTGTGCACAAGAGATAAAATCAGAAAGGCAACTGAAAATCCAAATAAAGAGTCTTTAGAGCCACAAATCCCCTCCTTAGCTCAGCTCGGGAGAAGCCTGCCATGCCTTTTCTGACCGCAGCAGAAGCCTGGATTTTGATTCTCTGGGGAGGCCACTGACTTGGAGTCAAGCTATCTTTGAACCCAAAACCTAAATAGTGTGCATAAAACTAAACTGCCCAAGATACTAGGAGTCCCAGTGCACGCACAGGCCAAGACCCAAACTCTAACCATACACAGACATATCCCTAACCCTACACTTAAGCCTAATGTTAACCTAAACCTTAAACAAGACCTATCACTAATCAAAAACCAAACACAAACCCCAAACCGAAACACATTCACTGAACCTACAGGCCAAGCTTTACCCTAACTCCTAAACCTATTCTTAGGTTTCCTTAACCCTGACCCCTACCTTAAATCTAACCCTAACCCTAACCTCTAACCTAACCTTAATGTATTCAAATACTATTCTTAACCTTATCCTGTACCCTAATCCTAACCCTCTAATACTAACCCTATCTCATACCGCAAACTGTACCCTAACCCGTACCCTAAAACTAAACCCTAACCCACTGCCTAACCCTATCTCTTACCCTTTTCCAAAACCGTACACTGACCCTACCCTGACCCTGACCTGACCATTACCCCTAACCAAACACTAACCCTAATCCTAACCCCTATCCTAACCCTACCATTCACCCTAACTCTAAACCAAGCACTAACTTTAACCCTAACCCCTAACCCTAACACCTAACCGTAACTCACTCCCTAACCCCTAACCCTAACTGGAAACCTAATCACAACCCTAACACTAACCATAACCCTAACCCCAACTCCTAACATCCTGCCCTAATCCCTAAGCCTAAACCCTAACCTTAACTCTAAATCCTGTCCCTAACATTAACCCTAACCCCTTTCCCTAATCCCTAACCCCCATCCAACTCCTAACGACTCACCCTTACCCTTATCCCTCACGGTATCCTCTAATCCGTAACCATAAGCATAATCACTAAACCCTAACATCTAACCTAATGTAACCACCAACTGCCTCCCCTCCCCTGACCCTACCATTCATTCTACCCATTCACTTACCCTGTGGTTCTGAGTAGTCCCTTCTGATGTGGACGTGGCCCCTAATGGCGCCTCCAGAGTCCTCCAGGGGGTCCTGTGGAAGCCAGGATCCTGTGCGTGTGAACGTGGCCCCACGTGTTCCTGGGTCATAGTCAGCGGGTCCTGAGGACGCTGGGTCTCCTGTCACTGTGGACTGTGCCTCACATCCTCTGGAAGCCTCACAGCAGGTCCTCAGGAGGCCGAGGGCTCCTGTATGCCTGGACATGGCCTCATGGCCCCCAGAAAACTCACTGGGGGTCCTGAGGGGGCTGTGGGCTCCTGTAAGCATTGACACAGCCCCCTATATCCTGAAGCCAAAGGGCAGGTCCTGAGGAGGCCAGAGACTCATGTCAGTGTGGATTTGGCACCCACATCTTTCTTACGCCTCACCACAGGCGCTGACAAGGCTGGGGTCTTCTGTCTGCATGGAAGCATCCCCATATTTCCCGAAATCTACACCGGGGGTTCTGAGCACATCAGCGTCCTGTTGTGTGGGCGTGGCCCCACGTCCTCCCATAACGTCACTGCGGGTTCTGAGGAGGCCAGGGCTCCTGACACCGTGGATGCGGCCCCCACCTTCCAGAAGCCTCAACTTATGTCCTGAGCGGCCCGGGAGCTCCTGCCAGAGTGGACGCGGCACCACAGCTTCCTGAAGCCTCCCTGCAGGTCCTGAAGCAGCCCAGGTGTTCCTGTCAGGGTGGATGCGGGCCCACATCTTCCTGAAGCCTCACCGCGGTTCCTGAGGAGACCGGGGTCATCAGCGTGGATGCGTCCCCATGTCCTCCTCAGACCTCCCCAGCACAGGTGGGCTCCTGTTAGTGCAGGTGGATAAGGCCTACTGACCCTCGCGGCCCTTGGGCAGTGCCTGGGCTCGGGCGCCTCCTGTGGGACGCTCAGGCACTGCAGGAGGCCATGCATGAGGCAGCGTCCCCGTACCCGGGGCCACAACTGCCTCCTTCCAGGCTCTAGCTGAGGCCTATGAGCTTGGGAAACGACTCACTGAAACGGAGCCTAATACCCGGCTTCCCCAGAAATACTTAAGGACAATGATTAGAGCCCACAGGACACAAAAAGAAATGTGTACCAGACTTTAACCACGCCCTGCAAAACTCACTCAACCCTCCTCCTCTGTGGGCGGGACCGCAGGCTGGTGCAGCCGCCCTGGAAACAGTGTGGAGGCTCCTCAGGAAGTTACAAATAGAGCCGCCCTGGGACCAGCAGGTGCACGGCCTTAGCTCAGCCCGAAGATACAGATGCATGAGACTCGGGGACACCTCACCCCAATGTCCACAGCAGCCGGGTCCACAGTAGCCACCTTGTGGGAGGAGCCTTGGTGCCCTCAGGCAGATGATGGATAAAGAGGATGGAAGATAGATGATGGTCATAGATGATAGATAGTTAGATGATAGGAATGGTACTCAGCTATCAAAGAAAAGAAAATATTGCCATTTGCAATGATGTGGATAGAACTAGAGGGATCGTGTTAAGTGAAATAAGTCAGTCAGGAAAGAAAATTACCGTATGGTTGCATTCATAGGTGAAATTAAAGAGCAAAGCAGATGGGCATCTGTGAAGGGAAGGAAAAACAAATAAGATGAAAACAGACATGGAGGAAAAAAGACTCAATCACAGGAAACAAACTGAGGGTCGCTGGAGGGGAGGGGAGTGGAGGGACAGGGTAACTGGTAGATGGGCATGAAGGAGGGCACATGATGTCATGAGCCCTGGTTTTATCTCCAACTGGTGAATCCCTGAATTCTACCTCTGAAAGTATAATACACTATACTCTTAATTAATTGGGTTTAAATTAAATTAAGTTTAAAAAATCAGTTGACGGTATCGGAGTGCATTTTCTTCCAGTCTCTCTATTCTGCTCCTTCAGCTTATGCCAGAACCACACCCCTGTGGGTTTGGTTTGTTTAAGTAGGCTCCATGCCTCGTCCACAGTTCAGCACAGGGCTAGAATTCATGACCCCGAGATCAAGACCAAGGGTGAAGTCAGGAGTCGGATGCTTAACCAACAGAGCCAGGTGGGGCCCGAGAACCACACTGCTTTATCCTGTGTCTCTGTGACATTGTTTGTAATAGGAAAGTGGAGGGAGGGGCAAGATGGCGGAAGAGTAGTGTCCCCAAATCACCTGTCCCCACCAAATTACCTAGATAATCTTCATCATCCTGAAAATCTATGAATTCGGCCTGAGATTTAAAGAGAGACCAGCTGGAATGCTACAGTGAGAAGAGTTCACACTTCTATCAAGGTAGGAAGAGGGGGGAAAAGAAATAAAGAAACAAAAGGCATCCAAGGGGGAGGGGCCCCACGAGGTGCTGGGCTAAGGCCGGGGCGAGTGCCCCCAGGACAGGAAAGCTCTGTCCCGGAGAAGCAGGAGCTTCACCAATCTTCCTGGGTGGAAAGGCACCCGCTGGGAGTTGGAGCAGGACGCCAGGATGGCGGGGATGCCCTCGGGCTCCCTGGAACAATAACAGACACCTGCGCACCGAGGAAACTGCACCATACCCCGCGGCTGAGCTCCCTAAAAGACTGCAGGGCCCACGGCTGGACCCGGAGCAGCTCGGAGGGGCTCGGGCGGCGGCTCCGCATGGAGGGGGCTGCAAGGCCAGGAGCAGCTCGGAGGGGGCTCCAGCAGAGGAAGAGGATCCCTGCGGAGAGGGCTGCGGGGCTCTGGGACCAGCTCAGAGGGGCTCGGGCGGCAGTGCCGCGGAGGCGGCAGTGTGGCCGGGAGGGGGAATCCAACAGCGCAGGCACTGGAGCACAGGGTGCCAGGACACAGCCCAGGATTTGGCCTCCCCCTGGGACAGGCAGAGCCCCGGAAGGCCCACGACAGCTAGGACGCTTCTGCCCAGAGCTGAGCCGATCAGCGACCCCACCTTGGCACCTCCAGGCCCTACAGAGGGAGAGCTCCATAGTTACTGTGGGAGCTGAATCCAGGGCTCCAGAGCTGCCAGCGTCACTGAGATGGTTCCTCCTGGAGCCTCACTGGTTAAACAACCCCCACTGATCCCTGCACCAGGCAGAGGGCAGAGCAGCTCCCTCAAGAGCTAACACCTGAAAATCAGCACAACAGGCCCCTCCCCCAGAAGACGAGCTAGACGGACAAGTTCCAGGGGAAGTCAACGGACTTAAAGTATACAGAATCAAAAGATACTCTCCCGTGGTTTTTTCTTTTCTTTTATTTTCTCTTCTCTTCTTTTCTTTCTTTTCTTTTCTTTTCTTCTTTCTTTTTGATTTGTTTCATCTCCCACCCTTTATTCCTTTCTTTCTTTTTCTTTCTCTTTTTCTTCTTTTTTCTTTTTTTTCTTCCTTTTCTCTTTTTCTCTTTTCTTTCCTTCTTTCTCTCCTCTCTTTTTCTCCTTTTCCCAATACAATTTTTTGGCCACTCTACACTGAGCAAAATGAATAGAAGGAAAACCTCACCTCAAAAGAAAGAATCAGAAACAGTCCTCTCTCCTAAGAGTTACAAAATCTGGATTACAATTCAATGTTAGAAAGCGAATTCAGAAGCATGATTATACAGCTACTGGTGGCTCTAGAAAAAAGCATAAAGGACTCAAGAGACTTCATGACTGCAGAATTTAGATACAATCAGGCAGAAATTAAAAATCAATTGAATGAGATGCAATCCAAACTAGAAGTCCTAACAACGAGGGTTAAGGAGGTGGAAGAACGAGTGAGTGACATAGAAGACAAGTTGATGGCAAAGAAGGAAACTCAGGAAAAAAGAGACAGACAATTAAGAGAGCAAGAAGACAGATTAAGGGAAATAAACAACAGCCTGAGGAAGAAAAACCTACTTGTAATTGGGGTTCCCGAGGGCGCTGACAGGGGCAGAGGGCCAGAATATGTATTTGAACAAATCCTAGCTGAAAACAATCCTAATCTGGGAAGGGAAACAGGCATTCATATACAGGAAATAGAGAGATCCCCCCCCTAAAATCAATAAAAACCGTCCAACACCTCGACATTTAATAGTAAAGCTTGCAAATTCCAAAGATAAAGAGAAGATCCTTAAAGCAGCAAGAGACAAGAAATCCCTGACCTTTATGGGGAGGAGCATTAGGGTAACAGCAGACCTCTCCACAGCGACCTGGCAGGCCAGAAAGGGCTGGCAGGATATATTCAGGGTCCTCAATGAGAAGAACATGCAACCAAGAATACTTTATCCAGCAAGGCTCTCATTCAAAATGGAAGGAGAGATAAAGAGCTTCCAAGACAGGCAGGAACTGAAAGAATATGTGACCTCCAAACCAGCTCTGCAAGAAATTTTAAGGGGGACTCTTAAAATTCCCCTTTAAGAAGAAGTTCAGTGGAACAATCCACAAAAACAAGGACTGAATAGATGTCATGATGACACTAAACTCATATCTGTGGATAGTAACTCTGAACGTGAATGGGCTTAATGACCCCTTCAAAGGCACAGGGTTTCAGACTGGATAAAAAAGCAGGACCCAACTATTTGCTGTCTACAAGAGACTCATATTAGACAGAAGGACACCTACAATCTGAAAATAATGGGTTGGAGAACCATTTACCATTCAAATGGTCCTCAAAAGAAAGCAGGGGTAGCCATCCTTATATCAGATAAACTAAAATTTACCCCGAAGACTATAGTGAGAGATGAAGATGGACACTAAATCATACTTAAAGGATCTATCCAACAAGAGGACTTAACAATCCTCAATATATATTCCCTGAATATTGGAGCTGCCAAATATTTAAACCAATTAATAACGAAAGTGAAGAAATACTTAGATAATAATTATCTTATACTTGGTGACTTCAATCTAGGTCTTTCTACCCTCGATAGGTCTTCTAAGCACAACATCTCCAAAGAAACGAGAGCTTTAAATGATACACTGGAGCAGATAGATTTCACAGATATCTACAGAACATTACATCCAAACTGAACTAAATAAACATTCTTCTCAAGTGCACATGGAACTTTCTCCAGAATAGACCACATACTGGATCACAAATCGCGTCTGAACCGATACCAAAAGATTCAGATCATCCCCTGCATATTCTCAGACCATAATGCCTTGAAATTAGAACTAAATCATAACAAGAAGTTTGGAAGGACTTCAAACACGGGGAGGTTAAGGACCATCCTACTAAAAGATGAAAGGGTCAACCAGGAAATTGAGGAAGAATTAAAAAGATTCATGGAATCTAATGAGAATGAAGATACAAATGTTCAAAATCTTTGGCATGCAACAAAAGCAGTCCTAAGGAGGAAATACATCACAATACAAGCATCCATTCAAAAACTGGAAAGAACTCAAATACAAAAGCTAACCTTATTCATAAAGGAGCTAGAGAAAAAAACAGCAGCTAGATCCTACACCCAAAAGAATAAGAGATTTAATTAAAATTTGAGCAGACCTCAAGGAAATTGAGACCACAATAAATGTGGAACAGATCAACAAAACCAGGAGTTGGTTCTTTAAAGGAATTAATAACATACATAAACCATTAGCCAGTCTTATTAAAAAGAAGAGAGAGAAGACTCAAATTAATAAAATCATGAATGAGAAAGGAGAGATCACTACCAACACAAGGAAATACAAACGATTTTAAAAACATATTATGAACAGCTATACGGAAATAAATTAGGCAATCTAGAAGAAATGGACGCATTCCTGGAGCCACAAACTACCAAAACTGGAACAGGAAGAAATAGAAAACCTAAACAGGCCAATAACCAGGGAGGAAATTGAAACAGTCATCCAAAACCTCCCAAGTCACAAAAGTCCAGGGCCAGAAGGCTTCCCAGGGGAAATCTATCAAACGTTTAAAGAAACCATACATATCCTACTAAAGCTGTTTGGAAAGATAGAAAGAGATGGAGTACTTCCAAATTTGTTCTATGAAGCCAGCATCACCTTAATTCCAAAACCAGACAAAGACCCCACCAAAGAGGAGAATACAGACCAATATCCTTGATGAACATGGATGCAAAAATTCTCAACAAGATACTAGCCAATAGGATCCAACAATACACTAAGAATATTATTCACCATGACCAAGTAGGATTTATCCCCGGGCCAAAAGGATGGTTCAACACTCGTAAAACAATCAATGTGATTCATCATATCAGCAAGAGAAAAACCAAGAACCATATGATCCTCTCATTAGAAGCAGAGAAAGCATTTGACAAAATAGAGCATCTATTCCTGATCAAAACAGTTCAGAGCGTAGGGATAGAGGGAACATTCCTCGACATCTTAAAAGCCATCTACGAAAAGCCCACAGCAAATATCATTCTCAATGGGGCAGCACTGGGAGCCTTTCACCTAAGATCAGGAATAAGACAGGGATATCCACTCTCACCACTGCTATTCAACATAGTATTGGAAATCCTAGTCTCAGCAATCAGACAACAAAAGACATTAAAGGCATTCAAATTGGCAAAGAAGAAGTCAAACTCTCCCTCTTTGCTGATGACATGATACTCTACCTAGAAAACCCAAAACCCTCCCCCCCAAGATTGCTAGAACTCATACAGCAATTTGGTAGCGTTGCAGGATACAAAATCAATGCCCAGAAATCAAAGGCATTTCTATACACTAACAATGAGACTGAAGAAAGAGAAATTAAGGAGTCAATCTCATTAACAATTGCACCCAAATCATACGATACCTAGGAATAAACCTAACCAAGGAGGTAAATGATCTATACCCTAAAAACTATAGAAAACTTCTGAAAGAAATTGAGGAACACACAAAGAGATGGAAGAATATTCCATGCTCATGGATTGGCAGAATTAATATTGTGAAAATGTCAATGTTACCCAGGCAATGTACACGCTTAATGCAATCCCTATCAAAATACCATGGACTTTCTTCAGAGAGTTAGAACAAATTATTTTAAGATTTGTGTGGAATCAGAAAAGACCCCGAAAAGCCAGGGGAAATTTATTTTATTTTATTTTATTTTATTTTATTTTATTTTATTTTATTTTATTTTATTTATTTTATTTTATTTTATTTTTTATTTATTTATGATAGTGACACAGAGAGAGAGAGAGGCAGAGACACAGAGAGAGAAGAGCAGGCTCCATGCACCGGGAGCCCGACGTGGGGCTCCATCCTGGGTCTCTAGGATCGTGCCGTGGGACAAAGGCAGGTGCCAAACCGCTGCGCCACCCAGGGATCCCAAGCCAGGGGAATTTTAAAAAAGAAAACTATATCTGGGGGCACCACATGCCAGATTTCAGCTTGTACTACAAAGCTGTGGTCATCAAGACAGTGTGGAACTGGCACAAAAACAGATACATAGATCAATGGAACAGAATAGAACCCAGAAGTGGACCTTGAACTTTATGGTCAACTAATATTCGATAAAGGAGGAAAGACTATCTATTGGAAGAAAGACAGTCTCTTCAATAGATGGTGCTGGGAAAATTGAACATCCACAATCAGAAGAATGAAACTAGACCACTCTCTTTCACCATAAACAAAGATAAACTCAAAATGGATGAAAAATCTAAATGTGAGACAAGAGTCTATCAAAATCATAGAGAACACAGGCAACACCCGTTTTAAACTTGGCCACAGCAACTTCTTGCAAGGTACATCCATGAAGGCAAAAGAAACAAAAGCAATAATGAACTATTGTGACTTCATCAAGATAAGAAGCTTTTGCACAGCAAAGTATACAGTCAACAAAACTAAAAGACAACCTACAGAATGGGAGAAGATATTTGCAAAAGACGTATCAGATAAAGGGCTAGTTTCCAAGATCTATAAAGAACTTCTTAAAATCAACACCAAAGAGACAAACAATCCAATCATGAAATGGGCAAAAGACATGAAGAGAAATCTCACCGAGGAAGACATTGACATGGCCAACATGCACATGAAAACATGCTCTGCATCACTTGCCCTTAGGGATATACAAATCAAAACCACAATGAGATACCATGTCACACCAGTGAGAATGGAGAAAATTAACAAGGCAGGAAAACACAAATGTTGGAGAGGATGAGGAGAAAAGGGAACCCTCTTACACTGATGTTGGGAATGTGAACTGGTGCAGTCACTCTGGAAAACTGTGTTAGGTTCCTCAAAGAGTTAAAAATAGACCTGCCCGACGACTCAGCAATTGCACTATTTCGGATTTACCCCAAAGATTCAGATGCAATGAAACGCCGGGACACCTGCACCCCGATGTTTATAGCAGAATGTCCACAATAGCCAAACTGTGGAAGGAGCCTGGTGTCCATCGAAAGATGAATAGATAAAGAAGATGTGGTTTATGTATACAATGGAATATTACTCAGCCATTAGAAATGACAAATACCCACCATTTGCTTCAACGTGGATGAAACTGGAGGGTATTATGCTGAGTGAAGTAAGTCAATCGGAGAAGGACAAACAGTGTATGTTCTCATTCCTTCAGGGAATATAAATAATAGTGAAAGGGAACATAAGGGAATGGAGAAGAAACGTTTGGGAAATATCAGAAAGGGAGAGAGATCATAAAGACTCCTAACTCTGGGAAAAGAACTAGGGGTGCTGGAAGGGGAGGAGGGCAGGGGGTAGGGGTGAATGGGTGACGGGCACTGAGGGGGACACTTGACTGGATGAGCGCTGCGTGTTATTCTGTATGTTGGTCAATTGAACACCAATAAAAAATAAATGTATTTTTAAAAAAAGATGAAACAACTACATATTTATGCTGCCAACATGGGAGTACCGAAATATAGAAACCAATTAACAACAAACGTACAGGAACACACTGATAATAATACAATGACAGGGGATTTTAACACCCACTTATGGCAATGGACTGATCGTCTATGCAGAAAATCAACAGGGGAACAATAGCCTTGACACACTGGACCAAAGAGACTCAACAGATATAGTCTGAACATTTCTTCCTAAAGCAGAATACACATTCTTTTCAAGTGCACAGGGGACATTCTCCAGAATAGATTATATCATGGACCACAAATCAGCCCTCAACAGGTACAACAGGTACAAGAAGGATGGTATCACAGCATGTATATTTTCGGACCACGACGCTATGAAACTCGAGGTCGACAGTATGAAAAAATTTGGACAGACCAAAAATTCGTGGAGATTATGATCATCCTACTAGAGAATGAATGGAGCAACCAGGAAATTAAAGAGGAAATTTAAAACTAATGAAAATGAAAACATGTTTCTTCAAACCTCTAGGATGTAGCAAAGACAGTCCTTAGAGGGAAGTAGATAGCAATACAGTCCTACCTCAAGAAACAAGAAGTCTCCAATACACAACTCAACACTACACCTAAAGGAGCTGGAAAAGGAATAGGAAACAAAGCCTAAAGCCTACAGAAGAAGGGAAAAATAAAGATGAGAGCAGAAATAAACAATACAGAAACGACAAAACAGTAGAATAGAATAATGAAACTAAGAACTGGTTCTTCAAAATAACTAAGAAAATGGATCAAGCCCTAGCCAGCCTTATCAACAAGAAAACAGAAAAGAACTAAATAAATAAAATCACAAAAGAGAGAAGAGAGATCACAATCAACACCAGAAAAATAAGACAATTATAAGGGAATACTATGAAAGATTATACACTAACAAACTGGGAGACCTGGAATAAATGGACAAATCCCTAGAAATGTATAAACGAGCAAAACTGAAATAGGAAGAAATAGAAAATGTGAACACACCCATAACTAGCAAAGGAATTGAATCAGCAAGGCCCCTGGGTGCCTCAGTGGTTGAGCATGTGCTTTGGCTCAGGTCATGATCCCGGGGTCCTGGGGAATCATGTCCCACATCAGGCTCCCTGCATGGAGCCTCATTTTCCCCGTGCCTATACCCCTGCCTCTCTGTGTCTCGCATGAATACATAAATAAAATCTTTAAAAAAGAAAAAAGATAAATGATGAGAAAGGACCCAAATAAAATCACAAATGAGATAAGAGAAATAACAACCAACACTAGAGAAATACAAACATAAGAGAACATTATGAAAAATTATATGCCAGCAACCTAGAACCTGGAAGAAATTGATTAATTCCTGGAAATATATAACATAGCAAAAATGAAAAAGGAAGAAATAAGAAACTTGAACAGACTGATAACCAGCAAAGAAATTGAATCAGCAATCAAGAATCTCCCAACAGGAGACGCTTAGATCAATAGAACAGAATGGAATGGAATGCCGAAACAAGATACAAACCTGTAACTCTATGATCCATTAATCGACAACAAGGCAGGAAGGAATATCCAATGGCACAAAGACAGTCTCTTCAAAAAACCCTAACCCTGACCCCAGGATAAGAACAAACAGTGTTGGGAAAACCAGGCAGCCACATGCAGAAGAATGAAACGGGATCACTTTCTTACACTATATATATAAAAAATAAATTCAAAATGGATGAAAGACCTAAATGTGAGACCTGAAACCATACAAAGAAGAAAAGATAGGCAGCAACATCTTTGACGTTGGCCATTGGATCTTCTTTCTAGATATGCCTCTGAGTTGAGGGAAACAAAAGCAAAAATACTATTGAGACTTCATCAAATTCAAAACCTTCTGCAAAGTGAAAGAAACAACCAATGCTAAAAGGCAACATACAAAATGAAAGGAGATATTTGTAAACAACACATCCAATAAACAGTTAGTATGCAAAATACGTAAAGCAAATATAAATCTCAGCATCCTAAACACAAATTATCCAACTGCAGATGGGCATAAGACATGAATGGACTTTGTCTCTGACAAGACATCCAGATGGCCACCAGACACCGAAAGACACTCAGCGTCACCCATCATCAGGGAAATGCAAATGAAAACCACAATAAGATGTCACCTGACAGCCGTCAGAATGGCTAAAATTAACAACAGAAGAAACAACAGGTGCTGTTGAGGCTATAGAGAAGAGGGAGCCCCCTTACACTCCTGGTGGACATGCGAACAGGTGCAGCCACTGTGGAAAACACTGTGGGGGGTCCTAGAGACGTTAAAAATAGGGGATCCCTGGGTGGTGCAGAGGTTTGGCACCTGCCTTTGGCCCATGTCGCGATCCTGGTGACCCGGGATCGAATCCCACGTTGGACTCACAGTGCACGGAGCTTGCTTCTCCCTCTGCCTGTGTCTCTGCCTCTCTCTCTGTGACTATCAAAAAAAAAATTAAAAAAAAAAGTTAAACATAGAGCTACCCTACGATTCCAAAATTGAAGAGCTAAGTATTTACCCCAAGGATACAAAAGTCGTTTAGTAGATTCCAAGTGGGACACGCAGCCCAGTGTTTGTAGCAGCGTTATCAACAACAGCCAAACTGTGGATACAGCCCAGATGTCCATCGAGTGATGAATGGGAAGAGACGATGTGGTAAATATACCAACTGCGACATCACCGGGTCATCAGAAGCGATGAAATGAAGCAATTTACAATGACGTGGGAGAAGTGGAAAGGACTTATGCTCAAGGAACTCAGTCAGTCAGAGAAAGATACCAAATACCATACAATTGCATTCACATGTGAATTTTAAGAAACCAGACAAACTGGCAAAGAGGCACAGGGGGGATGAGAGAAGCAAACAAAAAAACACTTTCTTAACCACAGAGAATAAACTAATAAATACCAGAGGAAGGTGAGGGGGATGGGGAATCAGGGGATGGGGATAATGGAGGGCACCTATGGCCAGTACCAGGCGTTGTATCCAAGGTTTGAATCACTATATGGTAAACCTGAAACTATATCATTCTGTGTATACAAATAGGAATTCAAGTAAAACTTTATTTTTTTTAAATTTTTATTTATTTATGATAGTCACAGAGAGAGAAAGAGAGGCAGAGACACAGGCAGAGAGAAGCAGGCTCCATGCACCGGGAGCTCGACGTGGGAATCGATCCTGGGTCTCCAGGATCGCGCCCTAGGCCAAAGGCAGGCGCCAAACCGCTGCGCCACCCAGGGATCCCCAAGTAAAACTTTAAAATAATAATAGATAGTATTGATGAAACATGTACGCACTAGAGATAAATCAGAAAGGCAACTGAAAATCCAAATAAAGAGTCTTTAGAGCCACAAATCCCCTCCTTAGCTCAGCTCGGGAGAAGCCTGCTATGTCTATTCTGACCCCATCAGAAGGCTGGATTTTGATTCTCTGGGAAGGCCACTGACTTGGTGGAGTCAGGCTATCTTTGAACCCAAAACCTAAATAAAGTGCATAAAACTAAACGGCCCAAGATGCTAGGAGTCCCAGTGCAGGCACATGCCAGACCCAAACTCTAACCATACACAGACAAAACCCTAACCCTACACTTAAGCCTAATGTTAACCTAACCCTTAAACAAGACCCATCACTAATCGAAAAACAAACACAAACCCCAAGACCAAAACACATTCACTGAACTTTCTGCCAACCCTCACCCTAACTCCTAAACGTAGGTTCGCCTAAACTTAGGTTTCCTTAACCCTGACCCCTACCTTAAATCTAACCCGAACCCTAACCTCTAACCCTAACCTTAAAATAAGGTATTCAAATCCTATTCCTAACCTTACCTGTACCCTAACCCTAACCCTCTAATACTAATCCTATCTCATACCCCAAACTGTACCCTAACCCGTACCCTAAAACCAACCCCTAACCCACTCCCTAACCCTATATCTTGCCCTTTTCCAAAACCGTACCCTGACCCTGACCTGACCCTAATCCTAACCCGTAACCATACACTAACCCTAACCCTAGCCCTAACCCCTATCCTAATCCTAACCCTCACTCTAACGCTAAACCTAGCCCTAAGTTTAACTGTAACCCTTAACCCTAACCCCTAACTCTAACCCCTAACCATAACTCACACCCTAACCCCTAACCCTAACTGCAAACCTAAGCCCAACCCTAACTCTAACCATAACCCTAACCCCAACCTCTAACCTCCTGCCCTAATCCCTAGAGCCTAAACCCTAACCCTAACACTAAATCCTGTCCCTTACCCTAACCCCCATCCTAACTCTTAACACTGACCAATAACCTTATGCCTCACCTAACCTCTAATCCGTAACCATAAGCATAATCACTAACCCCTAACATCTAACCTAAGGCTAACCACCAACCTCCTCCCCTCCCCTCACCCTACCATTCATTCTACCCTTTCACTTACCCTGTGGTTCTGAGGAGTCCCTTCTGATGTGGAAGTGGCCCCCAACAGCTCCTCCAGATTCCTCCAAGGGATCCTGAGGAAGCCAGGCTCCTGTGAGTGCGACGCGGCCCCACGTGTTCCTTAGTCATAGTCAGCGGGTCCTGAGGACGCTGGGTCTCCTGTCACTGTGGACTATGCCTCACATCCTCTGGAAGCCTCACAGCAGGTCCTCAGGAGGCCGGGGGCTCCTGTCACCCTGGACAAGGCCCCACATCCCCCAGAAAACTCACCGCAGGTCCTGAGGAGGCTGTGGGCTCCTGTCAGCATACACGCAGCCCCTTATGTCCCGAAGCCAAAGTGCAGGTCCTGAGGAAGACAGGGTACCTGTCAGCATTGACGTGGCCCCACATTTTCCTCAAGCCTCACCATAAGACCTGAGGAGGCTCGGGGATCCTGTCAGCATGGATGTGGCCCCAAATCTTCCCAAAACTTCCCAGTGGGTCCTGAGGAGGCTGGAGACTCCTGTCACTGTGGATGCGGCACCCACATTTTTCTTAGGCCTCACCACAGGCCCTGACAAAGCTGGGGTCTTCTGTCCCCATGGACGCATCCACATATTTCCCCAAGTCTACACCAGGGGTCCTGAGGATGTCAGCGTCCTGCTGTGTCCATGTGGCCCCAAATCCTCCCGAAGTGTCGCCGAGGGTTCTGAAGAGGCTGGGGTTCCTGTAACCATGAATGTGGCCCCCAGCTTCCAGAAGCCTCAACTTATGTCCTGAGGGACCCGGGAGCTCCTGCCAGAGTAAACACGTCGCCACATCTTCCTGAAGCCTCCCCACAGGTCCTGAGACAGCTCAGGGACTCCTGTCAGTGTGGATGCAGGCCCATTTCTTCCTGAAGCCTCCCCGCGGGTCGGGAGGCTGCTCAGGGGCGCCTCTCAGCGTGGATGCGGGACCACAATTTCCTGAAACCTCCCTGCGGGTCCTGAGGTGCTCAGGGCTCCTGTCAGCGTGAATGTGGGCCCACATCTTCCAGAAGCCTCCCTGCGGGTCCTGAGGCGGCCCAGGGGCTCCTGTCAGGGTGGATGTGGGCCCACATATTCCTAAAGCCTCATCGCGGGTCCTGAGGAGACCGGGGTTCCTGTCAGCATGAATGTGGCCCAATTTTCCCCTGAAGACTCCCCGCGGGTCCTGAGGAGGCTGCAGCTCATCAGCATAGACGCGTCCCCATGTCTTCCGCAGGCCTCCCCAGCACAGGCTGGCTCCTGTTAGTGCAGGCAGAGGAGGCCTACTGCACATGCATGCCCCATGGGAGGGGCCTGGGCTCAGGCGCCCCCTGCGGGATGCTCAGGCGCTACAGGAGACTGTGCAGGAGGCAGCGGGTGCTCTCTGGGCTGCACCTGCCTCCTTTCAGGCTTCATCTGGGGCCTGTTATCTTTGGAAACATCTCACTGAAAAGGAGCCCAACAGCCGGCTTCCCCAGAAATACTTAAGGACAAGGAATTGGAGCCCACAGGACGTGAAATGAAATGTGGACCAGACTTTTACCACGTCCTGCAAAACTCACTCAACCCTCTTCCACTGTGGGCGGGACCGCGGGTTGGTGCAGCCACCCTGGAAACAGTGTGGAGGCCCCTCAGGAAGTTACAAATTGAGCCGCCCTGCAACCAGCAGGTGAACGGCCTGGAGCTCACTCCGAAGATACAGATGCAGTGAGACTTGGGACACCTGCACCCCAATGTCCACAGCAGCCGAGTCCACAGTAGCCACACTGTGGGAGGAGCCTCGGTGTCCTCTGCCAGATGATGGATAAAGAGGATGGGAGATAGATGATGGTCATAGAGGAATGGAACTCAGCTATCAAAGAGAAGGAAATCTTACATTTGCAATGATGTGGATAGAACTAAAGGGATCATGTTAAGTGAAGTAACTCACTCGGAAAAGAGAATGACATGTGGTTTCATTCATAGGTGGAATTAAAGAAGCAAAGCAGATGAACAACTGTAAAGGGAAGGAAAAACAAATAAGATGAAAACAGATGCAGGAAATACAGACTCTTAATGATAGGAAACAAACAGGGTCGCTGGAGGGGGCAGATAACAGGGTACTGGCATGAAGGAGGTCACGTGATGTCACGAGCACTGCTGTTATCTCCACCTGGTGAATCCCTGAATTCTTCCCCTGAAAGTATAATACACTATACGTTAATTAATTGGGTTTAAATTAAGCTAAAAAAATCAGTTCTATCAGAGCACATTTCCTTCTGGACTCTCTGTTTTGCTCATTCAGCTTATGCCGGGACCACCCCCGTGGGTCTGGTTTGTCTAAGTAGGCTCCACGCCTCCTCCATGGCCCAACACAGGCCTAGAACTCACGACCCCTGAGATCAGGACCGGAGGTGAGGTCAGAAGTCAGATGCTTAACCGACGGAGCCAGCCGGGGGCCCGAGAACCACACTGCTTTATCCTGTGTCTCTGTGACATCTTTTGAAATAGGAAAGTGCTGCGTCCCACTCTGTCATGCTTCTCCAATACTGATTTGCTCTCCGGGGTCATTTGTTGTGGGGGTTGGCTGTTATGGATTTTGTTTTTTTTTTTTCCTATTTCTAAGATCTGCCACCATGATTTTGATAGGAATGACATGAAACTGAGGGTGGCTTCAGGAACTGTGGACATTTTCACAAGATGAGGCTCCCACCCCACGAGCCCAGGACAGCCTCCCAGAGCCTGGTATGGCTCAGTGCACAAGTCTTGTGCTCCTTTGGTTCAGTCTCATTATTTATTCTCCTTGATGCTCCTGAGAAGGCCTTCACGTCCTTCCTTTCCTTCCTGAGTGCTCATTGTCAGGAGACAGCAAGGCTACTTTGCTCTGTAGGGTCAGTTTGTGTCCCGTGACTTTACTGAACTCACTCCTTAGTTCTAACAGGTTTTGGTGGAGGCTCTGGGGTTTCCTGTTTCTAGTTCCGCATCTTCAGCATATAAGGACAGTGTGACGTCCCCCTTCCAGGTGTGGAACCTTTGCTGTTTACAGCTTAATGTCCTAGAAAGCCCCACAATTGAATCAAAACTGAGCCCAGGCCAAGGGCAGGAAGCCCCTATTAGAATGAGAACAGAGCTCAATGCCCTTAAAGGCCCCATACCAAAATGTAAACAGAACTTGAGGAATTGCTCCAGCCCTTCTGGAGGTCCCGAGACCAGCCCTTAAAACTAAGCTAAAACCTACCTCGGGTCCAAGTCCCTGATCTGCAATGTTGGGGTGTACTTGGACACAAGATCCAGCTTGTAAATAATCCCTCGTGTGTTTGCATCAGTGTCGGCTTCTTGGTGGTTTCTCATATTCGCAATCTTGGGCACAACAGTCTGAGATAAAAAAACAAAACCAAAAGAAACTCAGACTCGGGCAGAGTGAAAGCAGGGTTCTGAGAGAAGCGGCAGGGAACCGGGGGCTTGGCGGCTCTTCTGTGGTGGGCCTGCAGACTGGGGGGCGGAATCCTCAGTCCTAGAGCTAGAGGACCAGCGTCCCCACCCGCCTCCCCCCCATCAGACCCGAGTCTCAGGGAGCAGCACAGCACTGCCCGCTGGAGGCCAGAGGTGCTGACGCCCACCCCGTCACTGATCCCTGCCGGTGCATCTCCCAGGCAGATGTGCACCTGACAATCAGCACCACATCCCATCGCCAGACACCACACAGACCACTCGCTGCCACCAAGTTGTCAGACCACAGAGGCCCGGAGAGGAGGCCCGGAGACACATTTGCCTCTTGCAAAATTTGCACCCCTATCGAACGAAATCCTTTGAAGCGAAGCTTACAGAAGGTCTGCATGTGGGATGTTCAAGTCCTAAGCTCAAACCAAGGAGTGTGCATGCCTTGGAGGCAGCTGTCCGCTAGGAGCGAAATTGACAAGGCAGACACTTGGTTCTCACTCCGCCACACTCGCGCATACAATTAAATGCTGTGGAAGCGGAACGTACAGGCAGTCAGGATGGGGGAAGTACAGGCCATAAGCTCAACTCTCAGAAGTGTGTATGCTTTGCAAGCTGATGACTGCTAGACAATTATCGAGATGAGGTATACCTGAGCTACACTCTAATTGAACAAGGACGTTGGCAATCACTATATTGAACTCAGATACACGTGTACAGTCCTGACACTTCCACTGGCATTTCTCCAACCTCTTTTAGCACCTAATGTAAGGAAGTTAGCAGCTATGACTATGGGTAGGCAGGATGCGGGAGGGTCCTGCCCTGAGCTCAGCTCTCACAAGAGACCATGCCTAGAAGCCCGCTTTCAACTAGCTGCATTCTAATGGCCGTGAGACCATAGCAGTCTTCTAACTCAGGAGGTTTGAAGAATACCACTCTACTGTACCTGGAGACACCTTCCAGGCCTGCACTATTCCACTTGCTTCTCACAAGCTTCTGACAAACGTCTCTGGTGAAGATGTTCAAAACTCATTCTGCAGGCAGTGTGGAACTGTGAGGGACTAGGTGTGAGCTCAACTCTCGGGAGAGAGATGCTTTTGGTCTCAGAGTTCAGCTAGCTTCTCACGTATGGAACTTAGTATGTAGCACCTGTCTACTACAGGAATTACTAGGAAATCGCTGGATTGAGCTTGGAGGCACTAGTCTTGTATGCCGGGATTTTCCACTTAACTCTCACAACACTTCAGTCACGCATCGAGCCTAGGCCTGTTAGCAGTGAAGTGTACCTGCAGGCAGGATGTGGGAAGTACAGGCCATAAGCTCAACTCTCAAAAGTGTGTACAACTGGGAGGCAAATGTCTGTTACCCACTCGTACATGGGAGTTAGAAACTAGCTACACTCTAATTGAACAAGGACGTTGGCAATCACTGTATTGAACTCAGATACACGTGAGTACCATCCTGACACTTCCACTTGCATTTCTCCAACCTCTCCCAGCACCTAAGATAAGGACGTTAGCAGCTACGACTATGGGCAGGCAGGATGCAGGAAGGTCCTGCCCTGAGCTCAGCTTTCAAAAGGAGACCTGCCTCGAAGCCAGCTTTCTACTTACTGCGTTCTGATGGCCATCAGAACGTGGCAGCATTGTAATTCAGGATGTTCCATGAATACCGCTTTACTGCACCTGGAGACACAAACTTGAAGCCTGCAGCTTACCCCTTGGGTCCCATGAGCTTCTGACAAACATGTCTAGTGAGGATGTTCATAACTGCATCTGCAGGCAGTGTGGAACTGGGAAGGACCACGTGTCAGCTCATCTCCGAGAGGGATGTTCCCCAGAGAGAGAGCTTTCAGCTAGGTACTCAGGTTTGGAAGTTAGTAGGTAGCTCCCATCTGAGGGAGGAATTCCTCAGAAGTTGCTGGATTGAACTAACACACATTTGCCTCTCGCAAAACTTGCGTCCCGTATCGAACAAAATCCTTTGGAAGCTAAGCGTAAAGGCGGTCAGCATGTGGGAGGTTCAAGTCCTAAGCTCAATCCAAAGGTGTGTGCATGCCTTGCAGGCAGCTGTCCGCTGGGAGCCAAATTGACAAGGCAGACACTTGGTTCTCACTGCGCTACTCTCCTGCATACAACGAAATGCTGTGGAAGCAGAACGCACAGGCAGTCAGATGGGGGAGGTACAGGCCATAAGCTCAAATCTCAGAAGTGTGTATGCTTTGCAGGCCGACGTTGCTAGACACTTATCGAGGCGAGGTATACCCGAGCTACACTCTAATTGAACAAGGACGTTCGCAATCGCTATATTGAACTCAGATACACGTGAGTACAGTCCTGACACTTCCACTCGCATTTCTCCAACATCTCCCAGAACCTCACTTAAGGATGTTGGCAGCTATGACAATGGGCAGGCAGGATGCAGGAGGGTCCTGCCCTGACCTCAGCTCTCACAAGAGAGCATGCCTAGAAGCTCGCTTTCAACTAGCTGCATTCTAATGGCCATGAGACCATAGCAGTCTTCTAACTCAGGAGGTTCGAAGCATACCACTCTACTGCACCTGGAGACACCTTCCAGGCCTGCATGATTCCACTTGTGTCTCACAAGCTTCTGACAAACGTCTCTGGTGAAGATGTTCAAAACTCATTCTACAGGCAGTGTGGAACTGTGAGGGACTGGGTATGAGCTTAACTCTCAGGAGAGAGATGCTTTTGGACTCAGGGTTCAGTTAGATTCTCACGTATGGAACTTAGTATGTAGCACCTGTCTACTACAGGAATTACTAGGAAATCGCTGGATTGAGCTTGGAGGCACTAGTCTTGTGTGCTGGGACTTTCCACTTACCTCTCACAACACTTCAGTCACGCATCGAGCCTAGACCTGTTAGCAGCGAAGTGTACCTGCAGGCAGGATGTGGAAAGTACAGGCCAAAAGCTCAACTCTCAGAAGTGTGTATGCTTTGTAGGCCGATGTCTGCTAGACAGTTATCGAGGTGAGGTATACCCGAGCTACACTCTAATTGAACAAGGACGTTGGCATCGTTGTATTGAACTCAGATACACGTGAGTACAGGCCTCATGCTTCCACATGCATTTCTCACAACCTCTCCCAGCACCTAATATAAGGATGTTAGCAGCTATGTCTACAGGCCGGCAGGATGCGGGAGGGTCCTGTCCTGAATTCAGCTCTCAAAAGGAAGCATGCCTCGAAGCCGAAAGTCTGGAGGTTCAATGAACACCGATCTACTGCACCTGGAGACACAACCATTGAAGCCTTCGACTTGCCCCCTGCGTCCCATGAGCTTCTGGCGTACATCTCTAGTGAGGATTTTCGAAACTCTATCTGCAGGCAGTGTGGAACTGTGAGGGACTGTGTGGGGTCTCACCTCTCAGAATCAAGTTCCCCTGTACACTGCTTTCAACTAGCTTCTCTTGTATGGAAGTAATAGCAATGTATGAGAGGAATTCCTCGGTAGTCACTGGATTGAGTTTCAAGACACTTGTTTCCTTGCCTGCACCGTCCAATTGCCTCTCACACAACTTCTGTCCTGCAACAAACCTAGGCCTCTTAGAAGCGAAGTGTACATGCAGTCAGTGTGGGACCCAGGAAATTTCTTTTTATTTATTTATGATAGTCACACAGCGAGAGAGAGATAGAGAGGCAGAGACATAGGCAGAGGGAGAAGCAGGCTCCATGCACCGGGAGCCCGACATGGGATTCGATCCCGGGTCTCCAGGATCGTGCCCCTGTCCAAAGGCAGGCACTAAACCACTGCGCCACCCACGGATCCCGGGACCCAGGAAATTTAACAAAAATCCCCTACTCCTGGACAAGCAGAGCAGGACTGATTTCATTTTGTGCTACACCTGTCACCTCCTGTATGACCCCTACATAACCTGCTTATTGCTTAAGATGCTGCCCCACCCAAGTCAAGCTTTTGGGCACACGCTACTCAGAAATCGGCCCATAACAATGTAACCCTGCTTTGTGCCCACCAAAACTGCGCACCAATTCTGACCAAAGTAATAGGCCAGCTCAAATGGATACTATAGGGTAAGATGTAATTCAATCGGCCACCTGCGTGTGGACCGGCATGACTGTGCAACTTTCTGTGTATCCCATGGGCCACTGGCCCCTATAAAGCTGCTATGCCTCTTAGTCTCGGGGTCCAAGTCCCTGCTCCGCTGTGTCAGGTATACTTAGACCCACGCTCCAGCTTGTGAATAAACCCTCTTGTGTTTGCATCGGTGTTGGCTTCTCGGTGGTTTTTAGGATTCACAATCTTGGCCACAACATTTGGGGGCTCGTCCGGGATCTGAGAGACCTCCAGGACCTTATCCGGAGGATTTCACGCGTGGTGAGTGCACTCAACTTTTTCCACCTTTTGCGCGCATATTCTCTAAGAGCTCTAACCTGTAGGGATTCCAATCTGTATTAGGTCGGCATTGGCTTAGGTGGATGCGCTGGTGGGCCATCAACCGGGGGTCTTGAGGAGACGTCCCTTGCCCCTGCCTGGAGGATGGAGGTCCTATCTGTAAGAAGGATGGAGGTCCTCATCTGTATGGATGACGGGGGTCCTCATCTGTAAGGAGGACGGGGGTCCTCATCCGTATGGAGGACAGGGTCCTCACCGTAAGGAGGATGGGGGTCCTCCTCTGTATGGAGGACGGGGGTCCTCATCCATAAGGAGGACAGGGGGTCCTCATCCGTAAGGAGGACGGGGGTCCTCATCTGTAAGGAGGGCTGGCTGCCAGCCCTTCGGATTACTTTCTGTCTTGTCTCCGCAGCCGCACTAGAACGTTTGTCTGTTACTGTGTTCTTGTTACCTGTTTGCGTGTTGGTCTGTGTTACCTGTTTGTGTGCTGGTCTGTGTTACTGTGTTCTTGTTAACTGTGTGTTTGACTGTGTTATTTGTGAACTGTCATAACTGTCTGTGCCTTGGTGTGGACGGGGGACATAATGGGGCAGATGCAAACCATACCCTTGTCTCTTATGCTCTCCCACTTCTCGGATATTAGGGAAAGAGCTCTTATTCTGAGCATAGACATACAGAGAGAGATTCCAAATTTATTGCATATCAGAATGGCCAACCTTTGATGTGGGATGCCCCGAGAATGAAATTTTCACCTACCTATTATCTTACAGGTTAAGGCCGTGAACTTCAGGGACAAATCAGATGGCCACCCTGACCAGATGCCCAACATCCTGGCCTGTCAGGACATGATCGAGAATTCCCCTCCTTGGCTAAAACCCGTTTTTACTCCCCAAAGCACACAACTCGCCTGAAGGTAAGGAGAGACTCCGGGTCCACCGCCAGACTCTAATGGCAGGTCTCCAGGCTGCCGCGTGCAAGACTACCAATCTGGCCAAGGTCTATGATGTGAGACAGGGTAAGGATGAGAGTCCAGCAGCCTTCTTAGAGGGAGCAATAGAGGCTTTTAGGCAGTACACCCCTATGAACCCAGAAGCCCCGGAAACAAAGGCCGCAATTATCATGGCTTTTGTTAACCAGGCCGCTCTGAACATTAAAAAGAAATTGCAAAGAGTAGAGAGACTGGGAGAGAAGAGCTTGCAGGACTTAGTGATAATAGCAGAACGAGTCTATAATAGAAAAAGTCCGGAAGAACTGCATGTTACCACCCCACACGCTATTAAAGGGGTACTCAAACAGCCTCCAGACAGCTGGATCAGCAATGCCCATCTGACCCATTATCAGAGCCTACTGCTAAACCCCACCAGAATTTTATTTAAGCCACCGACAACCCTGAATCTGGCAACGCTACTCCCTAACCCAGACTGGGACCCCCCTCTGCACGACTATCAAGAAATTTGGGCACAGGTGTACGGAATCAGAGCTGATCTCCAGGACCAGCCACTGCCGAACGCCGATGCCACCTGGTACACGGACGGCAGCAGTTTTGTCCGAAAAGGAGTCCGAATTGCGGGGGCAGCCATACCATAACCACAGAGACCGTCTGGGCGGAGCCATTGACAGCCTAAATGTTGGCTCAATGGGCAGAACTGATCCCATAGGCTAAGGCACTGACCATGGAGGAAGGTAAACGAATAAACATCTACACCGACAGCAGATACGCCTTTGCCACCGCTCCCATTCACAGAGCCCTTTACAGAGAGAGAGAGAGCTTCTGACAGCAGAGACAAAGACTGTTAAAAACAAAACGGAGATTCTTGAACTCCTGAGGACCCTCTGGCTGCCCAAGGCCCTAGCCATCATCCACTGTCCGGGGCTCCAAAAGGCAGACACACCAGTAGCCAGGGGAAACCGGCTAGCCGATTTAAAAGCAAAGAAGGTGTCCCTTTTGGTGACCCAGGTCTTAGCAACCACGCTACCTGATCCGGGGGAACGGAACCTGCCGGACACCCCCAACTTTAGTGATGCTGACTTACACTGGATCAAACACTTGCCTATGACCCAGTGATTGTGTGGCTGGTGGAGGGCCACAGACTCCAGCATCATCTTGCCAGAGGAACTGGGATGGCGAGTCCTATCCAAAACACATCAGAGTACTCACACGGGAACAAGGAAGATGGAAGACCTCATACGACATGCAAAGATCACTATTAAAGACTCTCGAGCAAAGATCGAGCAGATCGTGGCAAGCTGCCACTCATGCCAGTTAACTAATGCCACCGCCCATGGATCTAACCCAGGCACCTGGCTCCGGGGGGACCGCCCAGGAGCCTACTGGGAAGTGGACTTCACTGAGGTAAAACCTGGAAAATATGGATACAGGTATTTATTAGTGTTTGTAGATACTTTTTCAGGATGCACAGAGGCATTTCCTACCAAACCTGAAACGGCACAGACCGTGACCAAGAAACTGCTGGAAGACATCTTACCGAGGTATGGTTTTCCTGTTAAGATTGGGTCAGACAAGGGCCCAGGATTCTTCTCTAAGGTAACACAGGGAGTGGCACTAGTACTTGGGGCAGATTGGAAATTAGATTGTGCATATAGGCCCCAGAGCTCAGGACAGGTAGAGAGGATGAACAGAACATTAAAGGAGACCTTAACTAAATTAGCCCTGGAGACTGGCGGGGACTGGGTGACTCTCCTCCCCTTCGCCCTATATAGGGTGAGGAACTCCCCATATAAGATGGGACTGACTCCCTACGAGATCATGTTCGGTCTTCCTCCACCTGTTATCCCCATTTTAAAACTTGAGGTGCTTGCTGAATTTGATGATCACCAACTTCTTTTCTCCCTCCAAATGTCATGAACCCATGAGCAGGTGTGGCCTAAGCTGAGGGCCCTCTATGAGACTGGGCCACCCCCGGATCCCCATCGATATCAGCCAGGGGACTGGGTGTACATGTGTACGTGTGGAGATATCAACACCGGACACTTCAACCTCGCTGCAAGGGACCTACACCCTGATCCTGACCACTGCCAACGCTCTCAAGGTCGACGGGATTACTCCCTGGTCCACTACACCCACGTCCAGCCAGCTGACCCACATACCGTTCTCAAGAACTTTGTTCCAGAATGGAAAAGCCACCCGGACAAGGACAATCCCCTAAAGCTAAGAGTGCACCGTTCTCACTAATTTCGCACCTGCAAGACTCCCTAGTCTGAGGTTGTCCTTCAAAATAGAAAGGGATTAGACTTAGTCTTCTTACAACAAAGGGTGTGTGTGTGGTGTGTGTGGGGGGGGTTATGTGCTGCCTTAAACGTAGAATGCTGCTTCTTCGCTGGAATATAAATGGCAGCGAGAACAGCAACAAGGTTGGTTAAAATCCTGGTTTAATCATTCCACCTGGCTCACTCTAAGAGCAACCTGGACCCTTGATTGGATCCTGCATAGGATCCTCTGAAAATGGGGGGAATGCGTGACCCAGGAAATTTAACAAAAATCCCCTACCCCTGGACAAGCAGAGCAGGACTGATTCCATTTTGTGCTACACCTGCCACCTCCTGTATGACCCCCACATAACCTGCTTTTTGCTTAAGGCGCTGCCCCAACCTAGTCCAGCCGCTGGGCACACCCTAATTGGAAATCGGCTCAGAACAATGTAACCCTGCTTTGTACCCGCCAAAACTGCGCGCCAATTCTGACCAAAGTAATAGGCCAGCTAAAATGGATACTATAGGGTAAGATGTAATTCAATCGGCCACCTGCGTGTGGACCGACATGACTGTGCACCTTTCTGTGTATCCCATGGGCCACTGGCCCCTATAAAGCTGCTACGTCGCCTCTTAGTCTCGGGGTCCAAGTCCCTGCTCTGCAATGTCGGGTATATTTGGACCCATGCTGGAGCTTGTAAATAAACCCTCGTGTGTTTGCATCGGTGTCGGCTCCTTGGTGGTTTCTCGTATTTGCAATCTTGGGCACAAGACCAGGGCCTGCTGCCCTGACCTCCCTTCCAGGGCCACACTGACCGCCCCACAGGCCCTCTGTGCCCGAGGCACACAGGCACGGGGATGCGGGGAGGGGAGGAAGTGCCCCGGAACCCGGCCAGCCCAGGCTTCCAGGACAGAGGGAGCACAGACCTCCTAGGTCGCTTTGCACAGACCCTGGTGACCTGAGGCTCCCTGACTGTCACTCTGTCCCAGCCCCTCCTGGCCCGCGGGGCACAGGCTGATTCCCAGTAAAGTCCGAGGGGTCCTGACCCTGGTGTCTGGCCGCCCCTGGTAGGCACATGGGGACATCAGCTGTGTGTGTGCCTGGCGGCGCCCCTGCAGGGGCTGGTTGGAGCCTGGGTGGTGCCCCCTCCTCCTTTCTGGGGGTCTCTCCACGCCCTGTGCACAGAGTTCCTGGAGACACAGAAATGGGTTGGTTGTGCATTTTCGCACCACAACACTTTCTTGACTTGCTACAGCAAACGGGCTCAGAGCCGAGGGTGCGCACCTTCCCCTGGGGAGGGAGACCTTTCTGTCCTTTAGGCGAGGGCAAGAATCACACGGGGTGGGGGGGCGGGGGCTGGAGTCCCCCACCTGGGAGCATGTGTGGACTCCGTGTGGGGGCGTGTGTCCTGAGGTTTCAGCCTGAGAGACGGTTCTGAGGACAGCAGAGCTGACCTGGGCCTGCAGCTCATGGGCTCCTGCGCTGGGTCCCCGCAGGGCAGCTGGACCCCGGCCTCGGGCCCCCTGGGGCCCCAGCACCTGGAGGAGCCTGCCTCCTGCTGTGGGTGTTGGTGGGGCCCACCAGCCTACCCCTGTTCTCCCCACCCTGGGGGGTCCCGGGATCCCCAGGGCTGCCCTAGGTCAGCGACCCGGATCTGTGGGGCACGCCAGGGCCCAGGAGGACACATCCAGCTGTGGGATGGCTTGTTCAGCCCAGAGCCAGAATCCAGGCCCGGCCAGGGCCATGGGGGGCTGGATCCCATTAGTCTTTGTCTTGGGCCTGGGGAGGGCTCAAATCACCCCAGCCCCCACAGAGCCCAGGGCCAGGCCAGCCCAGGTCCCTCTGGGTTAGGGTCTGGTGTCCTGTGCAGGGTGTGCCGCCCTCCAGGAGGGACAGTGGGAGGAGGCAGGGCACAGTGCATCCTGTGTTCCACCCACCTGCACCCACCCTGTCGGGGGCTCCCGGCCTTCCCTCTTCCCTGCAACCCCTGGGTACTCTATGGGACACCAGGGCTCTGATGGGAGTAGGCTGTCCAGAGAACCACGGGGAGGCTGAGCATGTCCCACAGGGGGCAGCTGCACTGGGTCCTTGCTGGGGGCCGATGGTGTTGGGGCAGAGGTATGATGGTGGTGGACTGTGGGGGATGGTGTAGGGGGGATGGTGTGGGGGTATAGTGTGGGTGGGGATTGTGTGGGGGTGTGAGGGGGATGGTGTAGGGGGGATGGTATGGGGACTATGCCATGGGGGATGATGATGTAGGGGGATGGTGTGGGGGTGGGGAATGAGCAGGATGGCTCAGGGTGCCTGCAGACACAGGGCATCCTCTTTCTCTAAGATGCACACGGAGACGTCTACAGATAATGGCGACCCCAGTCTGGGGTTTGCTGTGACACCTGCCCCAGGGGCCCCGTATGGTCAGTGCAGGGCCCTGGCTAGACCGGTGACATTATCTGGGGGTCATCATACTATGTATGTTTACAAATTGCAAATTGTCTCAAATGAAATGCATAGACTTTAGAAATATATAAAGCATCGAGGGTGGGTGTCACCCTGACCCGTCCCGCCCTCATCGGATCGACCTGTGTCCTGTTCCAGCTACGGCCATGGCGCCTGGCCCCCAGGTCCCCTTACTGCCCCCCATGGCCCCCACCCCAGCCCCTTGCCTTTCAGGCGGCTGTCCCTCAACCCTTTGGAAATCAGCTCACATGGCAACCCCTGGAGGCCCCATCCTAGTGGCCTCCTCATCCCCGAACTCCGGGTGTGGGGGCACGGGGGTCATCCCCAGCACCTTACCATGCGGTTGTGTGTTGTTGGCTGCTGTTGCTACCCCCGGCCACAGAAGCCCCGTGTTTCCTACCCAGAAGCCCCCAGGCCTCCCCTGGGGCCCCGAACCCCCCCCCCGCCCCAGGAGCCTCACGCGACCCCGTAGCGGTCCCAAAACATGGTGTGGCTACCGAACATCCTGTTGACGTCCAGGCCTATCTGCGTGATGTCCCTGGAGGAGACCAGGGCCTCCTCCTTCATTTCCTGCGGGAAAACCGGGGAGGAGGAGCCGGCATCAGGGACACAGACCCCGACCTGTCACCAGCTGCCGTCCTGGGCAGGGAGCCCTGGGGCCACCATGGGAGTGTGTCCTGCCAAAACCTCCTTCCTTCCCCTGGGAGGCCGGGGATGGCGGCAGTGCGCACCATGCCCTTGGGACCTCTGTGAGGGCCTGTGCCCAGCTGTTGTGGGCGGGGAGGTGACTGAGGGTCAGCCTGGGTGGGAGGGGACAGAGGGTCAGCCCAGGTGGGGAGGGGACATGGGGATGTTGTGCTCAAGATTGTGAATCCGAGAAACCACTAAGTAGCCAACACCGATTCAAACACAGGAGGGTTGATTTACCAACTCGAGCTTGCGTCCAAGTATACCCGACAGGGCGGAGCAGGGACTTAGACCCCGAGGTGGGTTTTAGCTTAGTTTTGTTTTTTTGTTGTTTTGGTTTTTTTTTAGCTTAGTTTTAAGGGCTGGTTTCAGGGATCTCCAGAAGGGCTGGAGCAATTCCTCAAGTTCTGTTTACATTTTGATATGGGGGCTTGGAGGGCATTGAGCTCTGTTCTTATTCTAATAGGGGCTTCCCGCCCTTGGCTTGGGCTCAGTTTTTATTGTAATGTGGGGCTTTCTAGGACATTAAGCTGTAAACTTTTGTTTTTTTTCCTGTAACTGAAGTAATGTAAATTTCAGCTCTTATCACAGGGACCTGGGATGGCTGGACATGTGCCAACGCTGAACATAAAGTGGAATGGCCTTAATTTTCTTGGCCTCCACATGTCCCATCCTATCTAGCTCCTTCCCCCTTCCCCAGAGCTCCTAAGAGAGCAATTGCAAATGACCTCTGGTGCTAGCATGTGTTGGGGGACAGGCCCAGGGATTTGGGATCAAGAAGACCTGGAGCTCGGGCCTCCTGGGTGGCTGTGCAGTGGGATTCGATACTGCAGACTCTTATTCCCTAAGGCTATCTTGACAACTGACTTTGTACATAGAAAACCTCTCCTTTGTCTTTAAAAGATGAAGAGCCAGTCAAAGCATTTTTTCTCTGCCCATCTGATTGCTCAGATTCCAATATGAGACGTATTTCCTGTTAATAAGGATAATTTACTATCCGTAGTACTCTGGTTAAAATATTCTGACACAAGTAGTTCAGAAGGATGAGGGTTTCTCATCTTTTTCTTCACAGTTCAGTCACTCATCAGGAAATGCATCTTTATGGATTTGGAACGAACTGAGAGACATTATTACCAATGGTCCTATTACTATGTGAAGGATTCTTCCCTGAGATTCTTCCCCTGTTTTAACTGACACTGAAACACTGCGAACTCTTTGGAAGATAAATGTCCAGGAAATAAATGTTATACATTGCTAATTTTAAATGCACTTGCAATATGGTGTCTAATATAAAAGAAGTATTTTTATCTGATATTTGCTATTTATTATCCTTTCCTGCTTTTCAGGTTGAGGAGGCATTATACGTGTTCATAATCGCTGTATTGAAATGAGATACAGGAGAGTACAAATCTGTCACTTCCACATGCTTTTCACACATCCTCTGCCAACACCTAACATAAGGATGCTAGGACCTATGTCTACAGGCAGTTATGATGCGGGAGGGTAATGCCCTGACCTCAGTTCTCACAACGAAACATGCCTAGAAGCCAGGTTTCAACTAGCTGCGTTCTTATGGCAGTGAGAACGTAGCAGCATTCTGAGTCTGGAGGTTCCAGAATTACCACTCTACTGCACCTGGAGACACTTTCCATGCCTGCATTATTCCACTTGCGTCTCTCCAGTTTCTGACAAACGTCTCTGGTCAAGATGTTCGAAACTCATTCTGCAGGCAGTTGGAACTGTGGGACTCGGTGTGAGCTCAACTCTCAGAAGTAAGTTGCCTTTGACACGGGGTTCAGCTAGCTTCTCCCGTATGGAACTTAGTATGTAGCACCAGTCTAAGACAGGAATTACTAGGAAATCGCTGGATTGAGCTTGGAGGCACTAGTCTTGTGGGCCGGCACCTTGCACTTACCTCTCACAACTCTTCAGTAATGCATCGATCCTAGGCTTGTTAAGAGCAAAGTGTACCTGCAGGCAGGATGTGGGAGGTACAGGCCATAAGCTCAACTCTCAGAAGTGTGTATGCCTGGGAGGTAGATGTCTGCTATGCACTCATATATGGGAGTTAGAACCTAGCTACAGGGATCCCTGGGTGGTGCAGGGGTTTAGCGCCTGCCTTTGGCCAGGGCGCAATCCTGGAGACCCGGGATTGAATCCCACATCGGGCTCCCGGTGCATGGAGCCTGCTTCTCCCTCCGCCTTTGTCTCTGACACTCTCTCTCTCTCTCTTTGTGTGTGTGTGACTATCTAAATAAATAAATTAATAAAAAAGAAAGAACCTAGCTACACTGAATAAAGAAGGCCATTGGACATCGCCATATTCAACACAGATACACGTGAGTACAGGCCTGTCGCTTCCACATGCGTTTCTCACAACTTCTCCCAGCACCTAACATTAGGATATTAGCAGCTACGTCTACAGGCAGCCAGGATGCGGGAGGGTTCTGCCCTGTCCTCAGCTCTCACAGGGAAGCATGCCTAGAAGCCAGCTTTCAACTAGCTGCATTCTTATGGCAGTGAGAAGGTAGCAGTATTCTGAGTCAGGAGGTTCCAAGATTACCAATCTACTGCACCTGGAGATACCGTCCAGGTCTGCCTTGTTCCCCTTGCGACTCAGAAGCCTCTGGCAAACGTCTCTGGTGAAGACGTGCAAAACTCACTGTGCAGGCAGTGTGGAACTGTGAGGGACTGAGGGTGAGCAAACTCTCAGAAGTAAGATGCTTTTGGACAAGGCATTCAGCTACCTTCTCACGTATGGAACTTAGTATGTAGCACCACTCTACCACAGAAATTACTAGGAAATCGCTGGATTGATCTTGGGGGCACTAGTCTTGTGTGCCGGGACATTCCAATTACCTCTCCCAACACTTCCATCACGCAGTGAGACTGGGACTTTAAGAAGCGAAGGGTACCTGAAGGCAGGATGTGGGGATACAGGCCATTGTTCAACGCTCAGAAGTGTGCCCGCTTTGTAGGCAGATGTCTGCTAGACACTTACTCAGGGGAGCTAGAACTGAGCTGCACTCTGATTGAACAAGGACTTTAGCAATCGCTGTATTGACCTAGGTTAAACGTGAGTACGGGCCAGTCATTTCGACAGGCTTTTCACACAACCGCTTCAGCACCTAACATAAGGAAGCCAGGACCTATGTCTACAGACAGTCAGTATGCGGGGGGGTCCTGCCCTGACCTCAGCTCTCACAGGAGAGCATGCCTAGAAGCCAACTCTCAACTAGCTGCGTTCTTATGGCAGTGAGAAGGTACCAGTATTCTCAGTGAGGAGGTTCCAAGATTACCACTCTACTGCACCTGGAGATACCCTCCAGGTCTGCATTGTTTCACTTGTGTCTCAGAAGTCTCTGGCAAACGTCTCTGGTGAAGACGTGCAAAACTCACTCTGCAGGCAGTGTGGAACTGTGAGGGACTGAGGGTGAGCTCAACTCTCAGAAGTAAGATGCTTTTGGACAAGGCGTTCAACTACCTTCTCACGTATGGAACTTAGTATGTAGCACCAGTCTACCAGAGGAATTACTAGGAAATCACTGGATTGAGCTTGGTGGCACTAGTCTTGTGTGCCGGGAGATTCCAATTACCTCTCCCAACACTTCCGTCAAGCAGCGAGCCTAGGCCTTTTAGAAGCGAAGGGTACCAGCAGGCTGGATGTGGAGGTACAGGCCATAAGCTCAACTCTCAGAAGTGTGTATGCATGGGAGGCAGATGTCTGCTACCCACTCTATATGCGAGTTGGAACCTAGCTACACTCTGATTGAAGAAGGTCTTTGGAAATCGCTGTATTCAACTCAGATACACGTGAGTTCAGGCACAACGATTCGACATGCTTTTCTCAAAACCTCTCCCAGCCACTAACATGAGGATGTTAGCAGCTCCGTCTACAGTCAGGCAGGATGCGGGAGAGTTCTGCCCTGAACTCAGCTCTCACAGGGAAGCATGCCTAGAGGCAGCTCTCAACTAGCTGCATTCTAATGGCAGTGAGAAGGTAGCAGTATTCTGAGTTAGGAGGTTCCAAGATTACCACTCTACTTCACCTGGAGATACCGTCCAGGTCTGCATTGTTAACTTGCGTCTCAGAAGCCTCTGGCAAACGTCTCTGATGAAGACGTGCGAAACTCACTCTGCAGGCAATGTGGAACTGTGAGGGACTGAGGGTGAGCTCAACTCTCAGAAGTAAGATGCTTTTGGACAAGGCGTTCAACTACCTTCTCACGTATGGAACTTAGTATGTAGCACCAGTCTACCACAGGAATTACTAGGAAATCGCTGGATTGAGCTTGGAGGCACTAGTCTTGTGTGCCAGGAGATGCCAATTACCTCTCCCAACACTTCCGTCAAGCAGCGAGCCTAGGCCTTTTAGAAGCAAAGTGTACCAGCAGGCTGGATGTGGAGGTACAGGACATAAGCTCAACTCTCAGAAGTTTGTATACATGGGAGGCAGATGTCTGCTACCCACTCGGATATGGGAGTTGGAAACTAGCTACACACTGACTGAAGAAGGCCGTTGCAAATCGCTGTATTCAACTCAGATACACGGGAGTTCAGGAACAAAGTCTCCACATGTTTTTCTCACAACCTCTCCCAGCCACTAATAGGAGGATGTTAGCACCTCCGTCTACAGTCAGGCAGGATGCGGGAGGGTAGAGCCCTGTCCTCAGCTCTCACAGGGAAGCATGCCTTGAAGCCAGCTGTCAACTAGCTACATTCCTATGGCAGTGAGAAGGTAGCAGTATTCTGAGTCAGGAGGTTCCAAGATTACCACTCTACTGCACCTGGAGATACCCTCCAGGTCTGCATTGTTAACTTGCATCGCAGAAGCCTCTGGCAAATGTCTCTGTTGAAGACGTGCGAAACTCACTCCGCAGGCAGTGTGCAACTGTGAGGGACTGAGGGTGAGCTCAACTCTCAGAAGTAAGATGCTTTTGGACAAGGCGTTCAACTACCTCTCACGTATGGAACTTAGTATGTAGCACCAGTCTACCACAGGAATTACTAGGAAATCGCTGGATTGAGCTTGGAGGCGCTAGTCTTGTGTGCTGGGAGAATCCATTACCTCTCCCAACACTTCCGTCAAGCAGTGAGCCTAGGCCTTTTAGAAGCAAACTGTACCAGCAGGCTGGATGTGGAGGTACAGGCCATAAGCTCAACTCTCCGAAGTGTGTATACATGGGAGGCAGATGTCTGCTACCCACTCGGATATGGGAGTTGGAAACCAGCTACACTCTGATTGAAGAAGGCAGTTGCAAATCGCTGTATTCAACTCAGATACACGGGAGTTCAGGCACAAAGTCTCCACATGTTTTTCTCACAACCTCTCCCAGCCACTAATAGGAGGATGTTAGCACCTCTGACTACAGTCAGGCAGGATGAGGGAGGGTTGTGCCCTGTCCTCAGCTCTCACAGGGAAGCATGCCTTGAAGCCAGCAGTCAACTAGCTGCATTCCTATGGCAGTGAGAAGGTAGCAGTATTCTGAGTCAGGAGGTTCCAAGAATACCACTCTACTACACCTGGAGATACCCTCCAGGTCTGCATTGCTAACTTGCGTCGCAGAAGCCTCTGGCAAACGTCTCTGTTGAAGACGTGCGAAACTCACTCTGCAGGCAGTGTGGAACTGTGAGGGACTGAGGGTGAGCTCAACTCTCAGAAGTAAGATGCTTTTGGACAAGGCGTTCAGCTACCTTATCACATATGGAACTCAGTATGTAGCACCAGTCTAAAACAGGAAATACTAGAAAATCGCTGGATTGAGCTTTAAAGCACTAGTCTTGTGTGCCGGGAGATTCCAATTACCTCTCCCAACACTTGCGTCAAGCAGCGAGCCTACGCCTTTTAGAAGCGAAGGGTACCAGCAGGCTGAATGTGGAGGTACAGGCCATAAGCTCAACTCTCAGAAGTGTGTATGCATGGGAGGCAGATGTCTGCTACCCACTCGGACATGGGAGTTGGAACCTAGCTACATTCTCATTGAACAAGGCAATAGGAAAACGCTGTATTCAACTCAGATACACGTGAGTTCAGGCCCAATGCTGACACATGCTATTCCCCCAACCTCTACCAGCACCTAACATAAGGATGTTAGCAGCTACGTCGACAGTCATGCACGATGCGGGAGGGTTCAGCCCTGACCTCAGCTCTCATAGGGAACCATGCCTAGAAGCCGGCTCTCAACTAGCTGCGTTTTTATGGCAGTGAGAAGGTAGCAGTGTTCTGAGTCAGGATGTTCCAAGATTACCACTCTACTGCACCTGGAGATACCGTCCAGGTCTGCATTGTTCAGTTGCGTCTCACAAGCCGTTGGCAAACGTCTCTGGTGGAGACGTGCGAAACTCACTCTACAGGCAGTGTGAAACTGTGAGGGACTGAGGGTGAGCTCAACTCTCAGAAGTAAGATGCTTCTGGACAAGGCGTTCAGCTACCTTCTCACATATGGAACTTAGTATGTAGCCCCAGTCTACCACAGAAATTACTAGGAAATCGCTGGATTAAGCTTGGAGGCACTAGTCTTTGTGCCTGCAGACTCCAATTACTTCTCCCAACACTTCCGTCACGCAGCAGATCTAGGCCTTTTAGAAGCGAAGGTTATCTGCAGGCCGGATGTAGATGTACAGGACGTAAGCTCAACTCTCAGAAGTAAGATGCTTTGGACAAGGCGTTCAGCTACCTTCTCACATATGGAAATTAGTACGTAGCACCAGTCTACCACAGGAATTACTAGGAAATCGCTGGATTTAGATTGGAGGCACTAGTCTTGTGTGCGTTTCGACTCCAATTACCTCTCCCAACACTTCCGTCACGCAGCAGATCTAGGCCATTTCGAAGCGAAGGGTACCTGCAGGCAGGATGTGGAGGTATAGGCCTTAAGCTGAACTCTCAGAAGTGTGTATGCATGGGAGGCAGATGTCTCCTACCCACTCGGACATGAGAGTTGGAACCTAGCTACACTCTGATTGAAGAAGGCCATTGGAAAACGCTGTATTCAACTCAGATACACGTGAGTTCAGGCCCAATGCTGACACATGCTATTCCCCCAACCTCTCCCAGCACCTAACATAAGGATGTTAGAGCTATGTCTACACTCAGGCAGGATGCGGGAGGGTTCTGCCCTGACCTCAGCTCTCACAGGGAAGCATGCCTGAAGCCAGCTGTCACCTAGCTGCGTTCTCATGGCAGTGAGAAGGTAGAAGTATTCTGAGTCAGGAGGTTCCAAGATTACCACTCTACTGCACCTGGAGACACCCTCCAGGTCTGCATTGTTAAGTTGCGTCTCACAAGCCTTTGGCAAAGGTCTCTGGTGAAGACGTGCGAAACTCACTCTACAGGCAGTGTGGAACTGTGAGGGACTGAGGATGAGCTCAACTCTCAGAAGTAAGATGCTTTTGTACAAGGCGTTCAGCTACCTTCTCACATATGTAACTTAGTATGTACCACCAGTCTACCAAAGGAATTACTAGGAAATCGCTGGATTAACCTTGGAGGCACTAGTCTTGTGTGACTGGAGATTCCAATATCCTCTCCCAACACTTTCGTCACGCAGCAGGTCTAGGCGTTTTCGAAGCGAAGGGTACCTGCAGGCAGGATGTGGAGGTCCATGCCGTAAGCTCAACTCTCAGAAGTAAGCATGGGAGGCAAATGTCTGCTACCGACTAGTACGTGGGAGTTGGAACCTAGCTACACTCTGATTGAAGAAGGCCGTTGGAAAACGCTGTATTCAACTCAGATACACGTGAGTTCCGACTCAATGGTTACACATGCTATTCCCCCAACCTCTCCCAGCACCTAACATAAGGATGTTAGCAGCTACCTCTACAGTCAGGCAGGATGCGGGAGGGTTCTGCCCTGACCTCAGCTCTCACAGGGAAGCAGGCCTAAAAGCCTAGTTTTTTGTGCCTGGAGACTCCAATTAACACTCCAAACACTTCCGTCATGCAGCAGGCTTAGGCCTTTTCGAAGCGAGGGGTATCTGCAGGCGGGATGTGGAGGTACAGGCCGTAAGATCGACGCTCAGAAGTAAGCATGGGAGGCAGTTGTCTGCAAGCCACTAGTACATGGGAGTTGGAACCTAGCTACACTCTGATTGAAGAAGGCCGTTGGAAAACGCTGTATTCAACCACATACACGTGAGTTCAGGCCCAATGCTTACACATGCTTTTCCGCCAACCTCTCCCAGCACCTAACATAAGGATGTTAGCAGCTACGTCTACACTCAGGCAGGATGCGGGAGGGTTCTGCCCTGACCTCAGCTCTCACAGGGAAGCATGCCTAGAAGCCAGCTCTCACCTAGCTGCCTTCTTATGGCAGTGAGAAGGTAGCAGTATTCTGAGTAAGGAGGTTCCTAAATTACCACTCTACTGCACCTGGAGATACCCTCCTAGTCTGCATTGATAAGTTGCGTCTCACAAGCCTTTGGCAAACGTCTCTGGTGAAGACGTGCGAAACTCACTCTGCAGGCAGTGTGGAACTGTGAGGGACTGAGGGTAAGCTCAACTCTCAGAAGTAAGATGCTATTGGACAAGGCATTCAGCTACCTTTTCACATATGGAAATTACTACGTAGCACCAGTCTACCACAGGAATTACTAGGAAATCGCTGGATTGAGCTTGGAGTCACAAGTCTTCTGTGCGTTTAGACTCCAATTACCTCTCCCAACACTTCTGTCACGCAGCAGGCTTAGGCCTTTTCGAAGCGAAGTGTACCTGCAGGCAGGATGTGGAGGTACAGGCCAGAAGCTCAACTCTCAGAAGTGTGTATGCATGGGAGGCAGATGTCTGCTACCTACTCGGACATGGGAGTTGGAACATAGCTACACACTGATTGAAGAAGGCCATTGGAAATCGCTGTATTCAACTCAGATACACGTGAGTTCAGGCCCAATGCTGACACATGCTATTCCCCCAACCTCTCCCAGCCCCTAACATAAGGATGTTAGCATCTATGTCTACACTCAGGCAGGGTGCGGGAGGGTTCTGCCCTGACTTCAGCTCTCAGAGGGAAGCATGCCTAGAAGCCAGCTCTCAACTAGCTGCGTTCTTATGGCAGTGAGAAGGTTGCAGTATTCTGAGTCAGGAGGTTCCAAGATTATCACTCTACTGCACCTGGAGATACCGTCCAGGTCTGCATTGTTAAGTTGCGTCTCACAAGCCTTTGGCAAACGTCTCTGGTGAAGACGTGCGAAACTCACTCTGCAGGCAGTGTGGAAGTGTGAGGGACTGAGGGTGAGCTGAACTCTCAGAAGTAAGATGCTTTTGGACAAGGCATTCAGCTACCTTCTCACATATGGAACTTAGTATGTAGCACCAGTCTACCACAGGAATTACTAGGAAATCGCTGGATTGAGCTTGGAGGCACTAGTCTTGTGTGCCAGGACTCCAATTAATCTCCCAAAACTTCCGTCACGCAGCAGGGCTAGGCCTTTTAGAAGCGAAGGGTAGCTGCAGGCACGATGTGGAGGTACAGGCCGTAAGCTCAACTCTCAGAAGTAAACATGGGAGGCCGATGTCTGCAACCCACTAGTACATGGGAGACGGAACTTAGCTACAATCTGATTGAAGAAGGACGTTGGAAAACGTGTATTCAACTCATATACACGTGAGTTCAGGCCCAATGCTGACACATGCTATTTCCCCAACTTCTCCCAGCACCTAACATAAGGATGTTAGCAGTTATGTCTACACTCAGGCAGGTTGCGGGAGGGTTCTGCCCTGACCTCAGCTCTCACAGGGAAGCATGCCTAGAAGCCAGCTCTCCCCTAGCTGCCTTCTTATGGCAGTGATAAGTTAGCAGTATTCTGAGTGAGGAGGATCCAAGATTACCACTCTACTGCACCTGTAGATACCGTTCTGGTCTGCATTGTTAAGTTGCGTCTCACAAGTCTTAGGCAAACGTCTCTGGTGAAGACGTGCAAAAGTCACTCTGCAGGCAGTGTGGAACTGTGAGGGAGTGTGGGTGAGCTCAACTCTCAGAAGTAAGCTGCTTTTGGACACGTTGTTCAGCTACGTTCTCACATATGGAACTTAGTATGTAGCACCAGTCTACCACAGGAATTACTAGGAAATCGCTGGATTTAGATTGGTGACACTAGTCTTGTGTGCGTTTAGACTCCAATTACCTCTCCCAACACTTCCGTCACGCAGCAGGCTTATGCCTTTTCGAAGCGAAGGGTACCTGCAAGCAGGATGTGGAGGTACAGGCCGTAAGCTCAACTCTCAGAAGTAAGCATGGGAGGCAGATATCTGCAACTCACAAGTACATGGGAGTTGGAACCTAGCTACACTCTGATTGAAGAAGGCCGTTGGAAAACGCTGTATTCAACTCAGATACACGTGAGTTCAGGCCCAATGCTGACACATGCTCTTCCCCCAACCTCTCCCAGCAGCTAAAATAAGGATGTTAGCAGTTATGTCTACACTCAGGCAGGATGCGGGAGGGTTCTGCCCTGACCTCAGCTCTCACAGGGAAGCATGCCTAGAATCCAGCTCTCACCTAGCTGCCTTCTTATGGCAGTGAGAAGGTAGCAGTATTCTGAGTAAGGAGGTTCCTAAATTACCACTCTACTGCACCTGGAGATACCCTCCTTGTCTGCATTGATAAGTTGCGTCTCACAAGCCTTTGGCAAACGTCTCTGGTGAAGACGTGCGAAACTCACTCTGCAGGCAGTGTGGAACTGTGAGGGACTGAGGGTAAGCTCAACTCTCAGAAGTAAGATGCTATTGGACAAGGCATTCAGCTACCTTTTCACATATGGAAATTACTACGTAGCACCAGTCTACCACAGGAATTACTAGGAAATCGCTGGATTGAGCTTGGAGTCACAAGTCTTCTGTGCGTTTAGACTCCAATTACCTCTCCCAACACTTCTGTCACGCAGCAGGCTTAGGCCTTTTCGAAGCGAAGTGTACCTGCAGGCAGGATGTGGAGGTACAGGCCAGAAGCTCAACTCTCAGAAGTGTGTATGCATGGGAGGCAGATGTCTGCTACCCACTCGGACATGGGAGTTGGAACATAGCTACACACTGATTGAAGAAGGCCATTGGAAATCGCTGTATTCAACTCAGATACACGTGAGTTCAGGCCCAATGCTGACACATGCTATTCCCCCAACCTCTCCCAGCCCCTAACATAAGGATGTTAGCATCTATGTCTACACTCAGGCAGGGTGCGGGAGGGTTCTGCCCTGACTTCAGCTCTCAGAGGGAAGCATGCCTAGAAGCCAGCTCTCAACTAGCTGCGTTCTTATGGCAGTGAGAAGGTTGCAGTATTCTGAGTCAGGAGGTTCCAAGATTATCACTCTACTGCACCTGGAGATACCGTCCAGGTCTGCATTGTTAAGTTGCGTCTCACAAGCCTTTGGCAAACGTCTCTGGTGAAGACGTGCGAAACTCACTCTGCAGGCAGTGTGGAAGTGTGAGGGACTGAGGGTGAGCTGAACTCTCAGAAGTAAGATGCTTTTGGACAAGGCATTCAGCTACCTTCTCACATATGGAACTTAGTATGTAGCACCAGTCTACCACAGGAATTACTAGGAAATCGCTGGATTGAGCTTGGAGGCACTAGTCTTGTGTGCCAGGACTCCAATTACCTCTCCCAACACTTCCGTCACGCAGCAGGGCTAGGCCTTTTAGAAGCGAAGGGTAGCTGCAGGCACGATGTGGAGGTACAGGCCGTAAGCTCAACTCTGAGAAGTAAACATGGGAGGCCGATGTCTGCAACCCACTAGTACATGGGAGACGGAACTTAGCTACAATCTGATTGAAGAAGGACGTTGGAAAACGTGTATTCAACTCATATACACGTGAGTTCAGGCCCAATGCTGACACATGCTATTTCCCCAACTTCTCCCAGCACCTAACATAAGGATTAGCAGTTATGTCTACACTCAGGCAGGTTGCGGGAGGGTTCTGCCCTGACCTCAGCTCTCACAGGGAAGCATGCCTAGAAGCCAGCTCTCCCCTAGCTGCCTTCTTATGGCAGTGATAAGTTAGCAGTATTCTGAGTGAGGAGGATCCAAGATTACCACTCTACTGCACCTGTAGATACCGTTCTGGTCTGCATTGTTAAGTTGCGTCTCACAAGTCTTAGGCAAACGTCTCTGGTGAAGACGTGCAAAAGTCACTCTGCAGGCAGTGTGGAACTGTGAGGGAGTGTGGGTGAGCTCAACTCTCAGAAGTAAGCTGCTTTTGGACACGTTGTTCAGCTACCTTCTCACATATCAACTTAGTATGTAGCACCAGTCTACGACAGGAATTACTAGGAAATCGCTGGATTGAGCTTGGAGGCACTAGTCTTGTGTGCCTGGACTCCAATTACCTCTCCCAACACTTCCGTCACGCAGCAGGGCTAGGCCTTTTAGAAGCGAAGGGTAGCTGCAGGCACGATGTGGAGGTACAGGCCGTAAGCTCAAGCCTCAGAAGTATGCATGGGAGGCAGATGTCTGCAACCCACTAGTACATGGGAGTTGGAAAATAGCTACACTCTGATTGAAGAAAGCCATTGGAAAACGGTGTATTCAACTCAGATACACGTGAGTTCAGGCCCAATGCTGACACATGCTATTCCCCCAACCTCTCCCAGCACCTAACATAAGGATGTTAGCATCTATGTCTACACTCAGGCACTATGTGGGAGGGTTCTGCCCTGACCTCAACTCTCACAGGGAAGCATGCGTAGAAGCCAGCTCTCAACTAGCTGCGTTCTTATTGCAGTGAAGGTAGCAGTATTCTGGGTCAGGATGTTCCAAAATTACCACTCTACTGCACCTGGAGATACCGTCCTTGTCTGCATTGTTAACTTGCATCTCACAAGCGTTTGGCAAACGTCTCTGGTGAAGACGTGCGAAACTCACTCTGCAGGCAGTGTGGAACTGTGAGGGACTGAGGGTGTTCTCAACTCTCAGAAGTAAGATGCTTTTGGACAAGGCATTCAGCTACCTTCTCACATATGGAACTTAGTATGTAGCACCAGTCTACCACAGGAATTACTAGGAAATAGCTGGATTGAGCTTGGAGGCACTAGTCTTGTGTGCCTCGAGACTCCAATTACCTCTCCCAACACTTCTGTCACGCAGAAGGTCTAGGCCTTCAGACGCGAAGGGTATCTTCAAGCACGATGTGGAGGTACAGGACGTAAGCTCAACTCTCAGAAGTTAGCATGGGAGGCAGATGTCTGCAACCCACTAGTACATGGGAGTTGGAACCTAGCTGCACTCTGATTGAAGAAGGCCGTTGGAAAACGGTGTATTCAACTCAGATACACGTTAGTTCAGGCCCAATGCTGACACATGCTCTTCCCCCAACCTCTCCCAGCACCTAATATAAGGATGTTGGCAGCTATGTCTACACTGACACAGGATGCGGGAGGGTTCTTCCCTGACCTCAGCTCTCACAGGGAAGCATGCCTAGAAGCCAGCTCTCACCTAGCTGCATTCTTATGGCAGTGAGAAGGTAGCAGTATTCTGAGTCAGGAGGTTCCAAGATTACCACTCTACTGCACCTGGAGATACCGTCCAGGTCTGCATTGTTAAGTTGCGTCTCACAAGCCTTTGGCAAACGTCTCTGGTGAAGACGTGCGAAACTCACTCTGCAGGCAGTGTGGAACTGTGAGGGACTGAGGGTGAGCTCAACTCTCAGAAGTAAGATGCTTTTAGACAAGGCGTTCAGCTACCTTCTCACTTATGGAACTTAGTACGTAGCACCAGTCTACCACAGGAATTACTAGGAAATCGCTGGAATTAGATTGGAGGCACTAGTCTTTTGTGCCTTGGAGACTCCAATTACCTCTCCCAACACTTCCGTCACTCAGCAGGCTTATGCCTTTTCGAAGCGCAGGGTACCTGCAGGCAGTAAGCATGGGAGGCAGATGTCTGCAACCCACAAGTACATGGGAGTTGGAACCTAGCTACACTCTGATTGAAGAAGGTCGTTGGAAAACGCTGTATTCAACTCAGATACACGTGAGTTCAGGCCCAATGCTGACACATGCTATTCCCCCAACCTCTCCCAGCACCTAACATAAGGATGTTAGCAGTTATGTCTACACTCAGGCAGGATGCGGGAGGGTTCTGCCCTGACCTCAGCTCTCACAGGGAAGCATGCCTAGAAGCCAGCTCTCACCTAGCTGCCTTCTTATGGCAGTGAGAAGGTAGCAGTATTCTGAGTAAGGAGGTTCCTAAATTACCACTCTACTGCACCTGGAGATACCCTCCTTGTCTGCATTGATAAGTTCCGTCTCACAAGCCTTTGGCAAACGTCTCTGGTGAAGACGTGCGAAACTCACTCTGCAGGCAGTGTGGAACTGTGAGGCCTGAGGTTAAGCTCAACTCTCAGAAGTAAGATGCTTTTGGACAAGGCGTCCAGCTACCTTCTCACATATGGAACTTAGTATGTAGCACCAGTCTACCACAGGAATTACTAGGAAATCGCTGGATTTAGATTGGTGGCACTAGTCTTGTGTGCGTTTAGACTCCAATTACCTCTCCCAACACTTCCGTCACGCAGCAGGCTTAGGCCTTTTCGTAGCGAAGGGTACCTGCAGGCAGGATGTGGAGGTACAGGCCAGAAGCTCAACTCTCAGAAGTGTGTATGCATGGGAGGCAGATGTCTGGTACCCACTCGGACATGGGAGTTGGAACATAGCTACACGCTGATTGAAGAAGGCCATTGGAAAACGCTGTATTCAACTCAGATACACGTGAGTTCAGGCCCAATGCTGACACATGCTATTCCCCCAACCTCTCCCAGCACCTAAAATAAGGATGTTAGCATCTATGTCTACACTCAGGCAGGGTGCGGGAGGGTTCTGCCCTGACTTCAGCTCTCAGAGGGAAGCATGCCTAGAAGCCAGCTCTCAACTAGCTGCGTTCTTATGGCAGTGAGAAGGTTGCAGTATTCTGAGTCAGGAGGTTCCAAGATTATCACTCTACTGCACCTGGAGATACCGTCCAGGTCTGCATTGTTAAGTTGCGTCTCACAAGACTTGGCAAACGTCTCTGGTGAAGACGTGCGAAACTCACTCTGCAGGCAGTGTGGAACTGTCAGGGACTGAGGGTGAGCTCAACTCTCAGAAGTAAGATGCTTTTAGACAAGGCGTTCAGCTACCTTCTCACTTATGGAACTTAGTACGTAGCACCAGTCTACCACAGGAATTACTAGGAAATCGCTGGAATTAGATTGGAGGCACTAGTCTTTTGTGCCTTGGAGACTCCAATTACCTCTCCCAACACTTCCGTCACTCAGCAGGCTTATGCCTTTTCGAAGCGCAGGGTACCTGCAGGCAGTAAGCATGGGAGGCAGATGTCTGCAACCCACAAGTACATGAGAGTTGGAACCTAGCTACACTCTGATTGAAGAAGGTCGTTGGAAAACGCTGTATTCAACTCAGATACACGTGAGTTCAGGCCCAATGCTGACACATGCTATTCCCCCAACCTCTCCCAGCACCTAACATAAGGATGTTAGCAGTTATGTCTACACTCAGGCAGGATGCGGGAGGGTTCTGCCCTGACCTCAGCTCTCACAGGGAAGCATGCCTAGAAGCCAGCTCTCACCTAGCTGCCTTCTTATGGCAGTGAGAAGGTAGCAGTATTCTGAGTAAGGAGGTTCCTAAATTACCACTCTACTGCACCTGGAGATACCCTCCTTGTCTGCATTGATAAGTTGCGTCTCACAAGCCTTTGGCAAACGTCTCTGGTGAAGACGTGCGAAACTCACTCTGCAGGCAGTGTGGAACTGTGAGGCCTGAGGTTAAGCTCAACTCTCAGAAGTAAGATGCTTTTGGACAAGGCGTCCAGCTACCTTCTCACATATGGAACTTAGTATGTAGCACCAGTCTACCACAGGAATTACTAGGAAATCGCTGGATTTAGATTGGTGGCACTAGTCTTGTGTGCGTTTAGACTCCAATTACCTCTCCCAACACTTCCGTCACGCAGCAGGCTTAGGCCTTTTCGAAGCGAAGGGTACCTGCAGGCAGGATGTGGAGGTACAGGCCAGAAGCTCAACTCTCAGAAGTGTGTATGCATGGGAGGCAGATGTCTGGTACCCACTCGGACATGGGAGTTGGAACATAGCTACACGCTGATTGAAGAAGGCCATTGGAAAACGCTGTATTCAACTCAGATACACGTGAGTTCAGGCCCAATGCTGACACATGCTATTCCCCCAACCTCTCCCAGCACCTAAAATAAGGATGTTAGCATCTATGTCTACACTCAGGCAGGGTGCGGGAGGGTTCTGCCCTGACTTCAGCTCTCAGAGGGAAGCATGCCTAGAAGCCAGCTCTCAACTAGCTGCGTTCTTATGGCAGTGAGAAGGTTGCAGTATTCTGAGTCAGGAGGTTCCAAGATTACCACTCTACTGCACCTGGAGATAACTTCCACGTCTGCATTGTTAACTTGCGCTCAGAAGCCTCTGGCAAATGTCTCTGGTGAAGACATGCGAAACTCAATCTGCAGGCAATGTGGAACTCTGAGGGACTGAGGGTGAGCTCAACTCTCAGAAGTAAGATGCTTTTGGACAAGGCGTTCACCTACCTTCTCACGTATGCAACTTAGTATGTAGCACCCGTCTACCACAGGAATTACTAGGAAATCGCTGGATTGAGCTTGGAGGCACTAGTGTTGTGTGCCGGGAGATTCCAATTACCTCTCCCAACACTTCCGTCAAGCAGCGAGCCTAGGCCTTTTAGAAGCGAAGGGTACCAGCAGGCTGGATGTGGAGGTACAGGCCATGAGCTCAACTCTCAGAAGTGTGTATTCATGGGAGGCAGATGTCTGCTACCCACTCGTACATGGGAGTTGGAAATTAGCTATACTCTGATTGAAGAAGGTCTTTGGAAATCGCTGTATTCAACTCAGATACACGTAAGGTCAGGAACAACGATTCCACATGAGATTGGAGCCAGAACATATAGACATCTAACTCTGGGAAACGAACTAGGGGTGGTAGAAGGGTAGGAGGGTGGGTGGTGGGGAGAATGGTGATGGACAGTGAGGGGGGCACTTGACGTGATGAGCACTGGGTCTTATTATGTATGTTGGTAAATTGAACACAAATAAAAAATTAATTTATTATAAAAAGATTCATGGAAACTAATGAGAATGAAGATACAACCGTTCAAAATCTTTGGAATGCAGCACAAGCAGTCCTAAGGGGGAAATACATCACAATAGAAGCCTCCATTCAAAAACTGTAAAGAACTCGAATACAAAGGTAACCTTACACATAAACTAGCTAGGGAAAAAAACAGCAGATAGATCCTACACCCAGCAGAGGAAGAGAGTTATTTAAGATTCGAGCAGAACTCAACGAAATCGAGACCAGAACTGTAGAACAGATCAACAAAACCAGGAGTTGGTTCTTTGAACGAATTAATAAGATACATAAACCATTAGCCAGCCTTATTAAAAAGAAGAGAGAGAAGATTCAAATTAATAATATCATGAATAAGAAAGGAGAGATCACTACCAACACCAAGGAAATACAAATGATTTTAAAAACATATTATGAACAGCCATATGCCAACAAATTAGGCAATCTAGAAGAAAGGATTGGACGCATTCCTGGAAAGCCAGAAACTACCAAAACAGGAAGAGGAAGAAATAGAAAACCTGAACAGGCCAATAAGCAGAGAGGAAATTTAAGCAGTCATTCAAAACCTCCCAAGACACAAAAGACCAGGGCCAAATGGCTTCCCAGGGGAATTCTATCAAACTTTTAAAGAAGAAACCATACCTATCCTACTAAAGCTGTTTGGAAAGATAGAAAGAGATGAAGTACTTCCAAATTCGTTCCATGAGGCCAGCATCACCTTAATTCCAAAACCAGAAAAAGACCCCACCAAAAAGGAGAATACAGACCAATATCCCTGATGAGCATGGATGCAAAAATTCTCAACAAGATACTAGCCAATAGGATCCAACAGTACATTAAGAAAATTATTCACATGAACGAGTAGGATTTATCCCAGGGACACAAGGCTGGTTCAACACTAGTCAAACAATCAATGTGATTCATCATATCACCAAGAGAAAAACCAAGAAGCATATGATCTTCTCATTAGATGCAGAGAATACATTTGACAAAATAGAGCATTCATCGCTGATTGAAACCCTTCAGAGCATAGGGATAGCGGGAACATTCCTCGACATCTTAAAAGCCATCTACGAAAAGCCCACAACAAATATCATTCTCAATGGGGAAGCACTGGGAGCCTTTCCCCTAAGATAAGGAACAAGACAGGGATGCCCACTCTCACCACTCCTATTCAAAATAGTACTGGAAGTCCTAGCCTCAGCATTCAGACAAAAAAAAGACATTAAAGGCATTCAAATTGGCTAAAAAGTAGTCAAACTCTCCCTCTTCACCGATGACATGATACTCTACCTAGAAAACCCAAAAGCCTCCACGCCAAGATTGCTAGAACACATACAGCAATTTGGTAGCATTGCAGGATACACAACCAATGCCCAGAAATCAATGGCATTTCTATACACAAACAATGAGGATGAAGAAAGAGAAATTAAGGAGTCAATCTCATTTAGAATTGCACCCAGAAGCATAAGATACCTAGGAATAAACCTAACCAAGGAGGTAAAGGATCTCAACCCTAAACACTATAGAACGCTTCTGAAAGAAATTGAGGAAGACACAAAGAGATCGAAATATATACCATGCTCATGGATTGGCAGAATTAATATTGTGAAAATGTCGTGTTACGCAGGGCAATGTACACGTTTAATGCAATCCCTATCAAAATACTATGGAGTTTTCAGAGAGTTAGAACAAATTATTTCAAGATTTGTGTGGAATTAGAGAAGACCCCGAATAGCCAGGGGAATTTTAAAAAAGAAAACCATATCTGGGGACATCACAATGGCAGATTTCAGGATGTATTAAAAGTTGTGGTCATCAAGACAGTGTGGAACTGGCACAAAAACAGACTCATAGATCAATGGAACAGAATAGAGAACACAGAAGTGGACCTAGAACTTTATGGTCAACTAATATTCGATAAAAGAGGAAAGACTATCCATTGGAAGAAAGACAATCTCTTCAATAGATGGTGGTAAGAAAATTGGACATCCAAATGCAGAAGAATGAAACTAGACCACTCTCTTTCACCATACACAAAGATAAACTCAAAATGGATGAAAGATCTAAATGTGAGACAAGAGTCCATCAAAACCCTAGAGGAGAACACAGGTAACACCCTTTTTGAACTCGGCCTCAGTAAATTCTTGCAAGATTCATCCACAAAGGCAAAAGAAACAAAAGCAAAAATGAGCTATTGTGACTTCATCAAGATAAGAAGCTTTTGCACAGCAAAAATATAGTCAACAAAACTAAAAGACAACCTACAGAATGGGAGAAGATATTTACAAATGACGTATCAGATAAAGGGCTAGTTTCCTAGATCTATAAAAACTTCTTAAAATCAACACCAAAGAAACAAACAATCCAATCATGAAATGGGCAAAAGACATGAATGGAAATCTCACAGACAAAGACATAGACATGGCCAACATGCACATGAGAAAATGCTGTGCATCACTTGCCTCAGGGAAATACAAATCAAAACCACAATGAGATACCACCTCACACCAGTGAGCATGGGGAAAATGAACAAGGTAGGAAACCACAAATGTTGGAGAGGATGCAGAGAAAAGGGAACCCTCTTACACTGTTGGTGGCAATGTGATCCGGTGCAGCCACTCTGGAAAACTGTGTGGAGGTTCCTCAAAGAGTTAAAAATAGACCTGCCCTATGACCCAGCAATTGCACTGTTGGGGATTTACCCCAAATATTCAGATGCTATGAAATGCCGGGACACCTGCACCCCGATGTTTTTAGCAAGAATGTCCACAATACCGAAACTGTGGATGGAGCCATGGTGTCCATCGAAAGATGGATGGATAAAGAAGATGTGGTTTTTGTATACAATGGAATATTATTCAGCCATTAGAAACGACAAATACCCACCATTTGCTTCAACGTGGATGGAACTGGAGGGTATTATGCTGAGTGAAGTAAGTCAATCGGAGAAGGACAAACGTATGTTCTCATTCAATTGGTTAATATAAATAACAGTCAATGGGAATATAAGGGAATGGAGAAGAAACGTGTGGGAAATATCAGAAACGGAGACAGAAGATAAAGACTCCTAACTCTGAAAAAGGAACAAGGGATGCTGGAAGGGGAGGAGGGCAGGGGGTGCAGGTGAATGGGTGAAGGGCACTGAGGGGGTCCCTTGTCAGGATGAGCACTGGGTGTTATTCTGATTGTTGGTAAATTGAACACCAATAAAAAATAAATTTATTTTAAAAATAGTTCAAACAACTAAATATTTATGCTGCCAACATGGAAGTACATAAATATAGAAACCAATTAACAACAAACGTACAGGAACTCACTGATAATAATACAATGACAGGGGATTTTAACACCCACTCACTTATGGCAATGGACCGATCGTCTAGCAGAAAATCAACAGGGGAACAATAGCCTTGACACACTGGACCACAGGGACTCAACAGATATAGTCTGAACATTTTAACCTAAAGCAGAATGCACATTACTTTCAAGTGCACATGGGACATTCTCCAGAAGAGATCATATCATGGCCCACAAATCAGCCCTCAACAGGTACAACAGGTACAAGAAGGTTGATATCACACCCTGTACATTTTCGGACCATGACTCTATGAAACTCGAAGTCGACAGTAAGAAAAAAAATTGGACAGACCAAAAATACGTGGAGATTATGAACATCCTACTAGAGAATGAATGGAGAAACCAGGAAATTAAAGATCAAATTGAAAACAAATGAAAAAGAAAACGTTTCTCCAAATCTCTGGGATGTTGCAAAGGCAATCCTAAGAGGGAAGTACATAGCAATACAGGCCTATCTCAAGAAACAAGAAGTCTCCAATACAAAACCTAACCCTACGCCCTATAGGCTGGAAAAGGAATAGCAAACAAAGCCTAAAGCCTACAGAAGAAGGGAAAAAAAAGATGAGAGAAGAAATAAAGAATGCAGAAAAAACAAAACAGTAAAATGGAATAAAGAAACTAAGAGCCGGTTCTTCAAAATAATTAATAAAATGGATCAAGCCTTAGCCAGCCTTATCAACGAGAAAAGAGAAAAGACCTAAATAAATAAAATCACAAATGAGAGAAGAGAGATCACAATCAACACCAGCAAAATTAGACAATTATAAGGGAATACTATGAAAGATGATATACTAACAAACTGGGAGTCCTGGAAGAAATGACAAATCCCTAGAAATGTGCAAATGAGCAAAACTGAAATAGGAAGAAATAGAAAATATGAACACACCCATAACTAGCAAATAAATTGAATCAACAAGGCACCTGGGTGCCTCAGTGTTTGAGCATCTGCTTTGGCTCATGTCATGATCCTGGGGAAATCACATCCCACATCAGGCTCCCCCCATGCTGCCTCATTTTCCCTCTGCCTATAACTCTGACTCTCTGTGTCTCTCATGAATACATAAATAAAGGTGCAGCCACTGTGGAAAACAGTCTGGAGGGTCCTCGAGAAGTTAAAAATAGGGGATCCCTGGGTGCGCAGCGGTTTGGCGCCTGCCTTTGGCCCAGGGCGTGATCCTGGAGACCCGGGATCGAATCCCACATCGGGCTCCCAGTGCATGTAGCCTGCTTCTCCCTCTGCCTGTGTCTCTGCCTCTCCCTCTGTGACTATCACAAAAATTTTTTTAAAAAAATAGTTAAAATAGAGCTACCCTACTATTCCAAAATTGCACAGCTAGGTATTTACCCCGAGGATACAAAAGTAGTTTAGTAGATTTGAAGAGGAACACGCAGCCCAGTGTTGGTAGAAGCATTATCAACAACAGCAAAACTGTGTATACAGCCCAGATGTCCATCGACAGATGAATGGGCCAAGACGATGTGGTAAATATACACACTGAGACATCACTCGGTCATCAGAAGCGATGAAATGAAGCCATTTACAATGACGTGGGAGAAGTGGAAGAGACTTATGCTAAATGAACTCAGTCAGAGAAAGATAGATACCAAATACCATACAATGGCATTCACATGTGAATTTTAAGAAACCAAACAAACTGAAAAGGGGCAGAGGGGGGGATGAGAGAAGCAAACAAAAAAACACACACTCATAGTCACAGAGAATAAACTAATAAATACCAGAGGAAGGTGGGGGGGATGGGGAATCAGGGGATGGGGATAGTGGAGGTCACCTCTGACCAGTAACAGGCGTTGTATTCAAGGATTGAATCACTATGTGGTAAACCTGAAACTATATCATACTGTGTTTACAAAGAGGAATTCAAGTAAAACTTTAAAATAATAATTAGTAGTATACAGGAAACATGTGCACACAAGAGATAAAATCAGAAAGGCAACTGAAAATCCAAACAGTCTTTAGAGCCACAAATCCCCTCCTTAGCTCAGCTCAGGAGAAGCCTGCCATGCCTATTCTCACCCCAGCAGAAGCCTGGATTTTGATTCTCTGGGGAGGCCACTTACTTGGTGGAGTCAGGCTATCTTTGAACCTAAAACCTAAATAGAGGGCATAAAACTAAACTGCCCAAGATGCTAGGAGTCCCAGTGCAGGCACATGCCAAGACACAAACTCTAACCATACACAGACATAACCCTAACCATACACTTAAGCCTAATGTTAAGGTAATCCTTAACAAGAACTATCACTAATCAAAAACCAAACACAAACCCCAAGACCGAAACACATTCACTGAACCTTCCTGCCAGCCCTCACCCTAACTCTTAAACCTATTTTAAACCCTTAACCCTGACCCTTACCTTAAATCTAACCCTAACCCTAACCTCTAACCCTAACCTTATTTAATGTACTCAATTCCTAATCCTAACCTTAACCTGTACACTAACCCTAACCCTATAATACCAATAGTATCTCATACCCCAAACTGCACACTAACCTGTACCCTAAAACTAATCCCTAACCCACTGCCTAACCCTCTCTTACCCTTTTCTAAAACCGTACCCTGACGCTGACCTGACCCTAACCCTAACCCCTAAAGAAACACTAAATCTAACCCTAGCCCTAACCCCTATCCTAAACCTAACCCTCACCCTAACCCTAAACCTAGCCCTAACTTTAACTTTAACCCCTAACCCTAAACACTAACCCTAACTCACACCCTAACCCGTAACCCTAACGCAAATCTAGCCCAACACTAACTCTAACCATAACCCAAACCCCAACTCCTAACCTCCTGCCATAATCCCTAAAGTCTAAACCCTAACCCTAACTCCTGTCCCTAACCCAAACCCCCATCGTAACTCCTAACCACTGACTCTTACCCTTATCCCTCATCCTAACCTCTAATCCATAACCATAAGCATAATAACTAACCCCTAACATGTAACCTAACCCTAACCACAAACTGCCTCCCCTCCCCTGACGGTACCATTCATTCTACCCATTCACTTACCCTATGGTTCTGAGGAGTCCCTTCTGACATGGACGAGGCCCACAACGGCGCCTCCAGTGTCCTCCAGGGGGTCCTGAGGACGCCGGGCTCCTGTGAGTGCGGACATGGCTCCACGAGTTCCAGAGTCATAGTCAGCGGGTCCTGAGTACGAGAGGTCTCCTGTCACTGTGGAGTATGCCTCACATCCTTTGGAAGCCTCACAGCAGGTTCTCAGGAGGCCGGGGTCTCCTGTCAGCCTGGACATGGTGCCATGTCCCCTGAAAACTCACCGCAAGTCCTGAGGAGGCTGTGGGTTCCTGTCAGCCTAGACGCAGCCCCATGTGTCCCGAAGCCAGAGTGCAGGTCCTGAGGAGGACGGGGGTCCTCTCAGTCTTGATGTGGCCCCAGAATTTCCTCAGCCTCACCATAAGACCTGAGGAGGCTGGGGGCTCCTGTCAGAATGGAAATAGCCCCAAATCATCCCAATTGTTCACAGTGTGTCCTGAGGAGGCCAGAGACTCCTGTCAGTGTGGATTCGGCATCCCCATTTTTCTTAGGCCTCACCACAGGCTCTGACAAGGCTGGGGTCTTCTGTCCTCATGGACACATCCCAATATTTCCCGAAGTCTACACCGGGGGTCCTGAGGACATCAGCGTCCGGTTGTGTGGACATGGCCCCATGTCCTCCCGAAGCGTCACTGCAGGTTCTGAGCTGGCCGGGGCTCCTGTCACTGTAGATGCAGCCCCCAGCTTCCAGAAGACTCAACTTATGTCCTGAGGGGCCCGTTAGCTCCTGCCAGAGTGGTCGCGGCGCCACATGTTTCAGAAGCCTCCCCGCGTGTCCTGAGGTGGCCCAGGGGCTCCTGTCAGCGTGGATGCGGGCCCACATCTTACTGAATCCTTCCCACAGGTCCTGAGGCAGGCCAGGAGCTCCTGTCAGGGTGGGTGCGGGCCAACTATTTCCTGAACCCTCCCGGGAGGTCCTGAAGTGGTCCAGGGGCTCCTGTCAGGATGGATGTGGACCCACATCTTCCTGAAGCTTCACCGTGTGTCGTGAGGAGACTGGGACTCCTGTCAGCGTGAACGCTGAGCAATATCCCCCTGAAGACTCCCCACATGCTCTGAGGAGGCTGTGGCTCATCAGCGTGGATGTGTCCCCCCATCTTCCTCAGGCCTCCCCAGCACAGGCTGGCTCCTGTTACTGGAGGCAGAGGAGGCCTACTGCACATGTGTCCCCCCTGTGCAGTGCCTGGGCTCGGGCGCCCCCTGCGGGATGCTCAGAGGCTACAGGAGGCTGTGCAGGAGGCACGTGCCCATCCCCAGGCCCACCTCTGCCTCCTTCCAGGCTCCAGCTGGGGCCTGTTAGCTTCGGAAACATCTCACTGAAAAGGAGCCCAACACCCGGTTTCCTCAAAAATACTTAAGGAGAAGGAATTGGAGCCCAAAGGACACGAAATGAAATGTGGACCAGACTTTTACCACATCCTGTAAAACTCACTCAACCCTCTTCCACTGTGGGTGGGACAGCAGGCTGGTGCAGCCGCCCTGGAAACAGTGTGGAGGCCCCTCAGGAAGTTACAAATAGAGCCGCCCTGCAACCAGCAAGTGTACGGCCTGGAGCTCACTCCGAAGATACAGATGCAGTGAGACTCGGGACACCAGGACCCCAATGTCCACAGCAGCCGTGTCCACAGTGGTCACACTGAGGGAGGAGCCTCGGTGCCCTCTGCCAGATGATGGATAAAGAGGGTCATAGAGAGAGGAATGGTACTCAGCTATCAAAGAGAAGGAAATCTTGCCATTTGCAATGACGTGGATAGAACTAGAGGGATCATCTTAAGTGAAATAGGTCAGTCGGAAAAGAGAATGTCCGTGTGGTGTCATTCATAGGTGGAATTAAAGAAGCAAAGCAGATGAACATCTTTGAAGGGAAGGAAAAACAAATAAGATGAAAACAGATACAGGGAATACAGACTCTTATATATAGGAAACAAACTGAGTGTCGCTGCAAGGGAGGGGACGGGGGAGGGGATAACAGGGGACCAGCATGAAGGAGGGCACGTGATGTCACGAGGACTGCTGTTAGCTCCAACTGGTGAATCCCTGAATTCTTCCTCTGAAAGTATAATACACTATACATTAATTAATTGGGTTTAAATTAAATTAAGTTAAAAAATCAGTTGTATCAGAGCACGTTTCCTTCTGGACTCTCTGTTCTGCTCCTTCAGCTTATGCTGGGACCACCCTCGTGGGTCTGGTTTAAGTAGGCGTCAGGCCTCGTCATGGACCATCCCCGGGCTAGAACTCATGGCCCCGAGATCAGGACCGGAGGTGAGGTCAAGAGTCGGATGCTTAACCAACAGAGCCAGGCGGAGTCCCGAAGACAAATCTGCGTTATCCTTTGTCTCTGTGACATCGTTTGTTTTATTATTTTTTTAATATTTTTTAAATTTTTTAATTTACTTATGATAGTCAGAGAGAAAGGCAGAGACACAGGCAGAGGAAGAAGCAAGCTCCATGCACCGGGAGCCCAACGTGGAATTCGATCCCGGGTCTCCAGGTTCGCGGCCTGGGCCAAAGGCAGGTGCCAAACCGCTGCGTCACCCAGGGATCCCTGTGACATCGTTTGAAATAGGAAAGTGCTGTGTCCCGCTCTGTCCTGCTTCTCCAATACTGATTTGCTCTCCGGGGTTATTTGTGGGGGCGGATGGATGTTTTGTTTTTTTTTTTTTTCCTATGTATAGGATCTGCCAACATGACTTGACAGGAATGACATTGAAATTGAGGGTGGCTTCAGGAACTGCGGATATTTTCACAAGATGAGGCTCCAAACCAGTGAGCCCAGGACAGCCTCCCAGAGCCTAGTGTGACTCAGTGTACATGTCTTGTGCTCCTTTGGTACAGTCTCATTATTTATTCTCTGTGATGCTCCTGAGAAGGGATTCACGTCCGTCATTTCCTTCCTGATTGCTCATTGTCTGGACACAGCAAGCCCCACAATAGAATAAAAACTGAGCCCAGGCCAACGGCAGAAAGCCCCTATTAGAAAAGATCTCACTGCCCTTGAAGGCCCCATATCAAAATGTAAACAGAACTTGAGGAATTGCTCCAGCCCTTCTGGAGGTCCCCGAGACCAGCCCTTAAAACTAAGCAAAAACCCACCTCAGGGTCCAATTCTCTGCTCCGCTGTGTCAGGTATACTTGGACAAAAGATTGAGTTTGTAAATAGTCCCTCGTGTGTTTGCATCGGAATCGCTTCTCGGTGGTTTCTCAGATTTGCAATCTTGGGCACAACAGTCTGAGATTAAAAAAACAAAACCAAAAGAAGCTCGGACGCGGGCAGAGAGAAAGCAGGGTTCTGAGCGAAGCGGCAGAGACCCGGAGGCTTGGGGAATCTTCTGTGGAGGACATGCAGACTGGGGGGCGGAATGCTCAGCCCCAGAGCCAGATGACCCAGCGTCTGTACCCACATCCCGCCTATCAGCGCCAAGTCTCAGGGAGCAGCACAGCACTGCTCACTGGAGGCCAGAAGTGCTGACGCCCACCCCGCCTCTGACCCCGCAGGTGTATCTCCCAGGCAGATGTGCACCTGACAATCAGCGCCATGGCCAATCCCCAACCCCGCACAGACCACTTGCTGCCACCAAGGTGTCGGACCACAGAGGCTGCAGAGATTCAGCTCTGCCTGGAAAGTATGGTCTAGCTTCCTTTGTACTTTGTGCTTTATTTTCATTTATTTTCTTTGATTCTATTTTATAAATTGCCTTATTTTAATTTTTATGTATGTACCTTATATATTTCTTATTTTTAGTTTCATGGTACTTTAATTTTGTTTCTTATTTTGGGATTTAGAATCTTTTAACAACCAGGCAAAAATAATCTGGTGGTTTTTTTGGGAGGGCAGTTGTTATTGTTTTTCTTGGTTTTTCATTTTCTTCCTTCTTTCTTTTCTGGAAAAAATAATGAGATGGAGAAATTTGTCTCCATAAAATAACATGAGGTAGTACTCACAGCCAGGAAGTCCATCAATACAAATATATGATGTCTAACTACAGTTTAAAACAATGATTATAAAGAGAGCATCTGGGCTAGAAAAAGAGCACAGAAGAAAACTAGAGAATCCCTTACTGTAGAAATAAAAGAACTGAAATCTAGTCAGGCCAACGTTAAAAATGCTATAACTGAGATGCAGTCCCAAGTGGAAGCCTTAAAAACAAGGAAGTTTATGGACCACAAACGCAGACTTGGAAACTCAGCCACTTATTAAAACAACAGAATTCATATCATGGGAGACTCAGAAGATGAAGAGAGTGAAAAGGTGGGCCTTGCTCAGCCATTAGAAACGACAAATAACCAGCATATGCTTCAAAGTGGATGGAACTGGAAGGTATTATGCTGAGTGAAGTAAGTTAATCAGAGAAGAACAAATATTATATGTTCTCATTCACTTGGGGGATATAGATAATAGTGAAAGGGAATATAAGGGAAGGGAGATGAAATGTGGGGGAAATATCAGAAAGGGAGACAGAACACAAAGACTCCTAAATCTGGGAAACGAACTAGGGGTGATGGAAGGGGAGGAGGGCGGTGGTGGGGGTGAATGTGTGACGGGCACTGAGGGGGGCACTTGACGGGATGAGCACTGGGTGTTATTCTGTATGTTGGCAAATTGAACACCAATAAAAATAAATTTATTATTAAGAAAAAAAAGAAAGAGAGAAAGAAAGAAAGAAAGAAAGAAAGAAAGAAAGAAAGAAAGAAAGAAAGAAAGAAAAAAAAAAAGAAAGAAAGAAAGAGTGGCACCTGGGTGGCTCAGTCTGTTAAGCTTCTGCCTTAGGGTCGGATCATGATCCAGGTCCAAGGAAGGCTCCCTGTTCAGCAGGGAACCTGCTTCTCCCTCACCCTCTGCCTCTCTAGCACATGTTTTTCACTCCTCTCTCTCTCAAATAAATAAATAGCATCTTTGAAAAAGAAACAAACAAACCCAGAGGGAAAAGAAATCTCCCATGTAGAAGATTTTCAAACAACTTGTGCAGACATTCCACCGTCAAGTTCATGAGCATGCTTCCCACTCTTATGTGTGGAATACACATAGTAACTTCCTTCTACAAAATATAATATGAAAAACTTAAAATAATAATGATAATATAATAATAATATTAGTAGTAATAATAATAAAAAAGAATCACTTTAATACAGAGAAATCTGACAAACACTACCTCAGCAAGATGATCAGATCGATACCAAGACTGATAAATCATGTTGATAGTATCTAACCTTTATATGATATAATAAAAATGGCAGTATATCTCTGTATAAAATCCACAAAAACAGTTGAATCATGAGATAAATAACAGACATGTCCTGACTGAGGGAAATTTTACAAAATACTCTACTTCTCAAAGTGTTCCAGTGCAACAACAACAAGGAAAGGCTGAAAGACTGTCACAATCCAGAGGAGCCTAAGAAAACATGAGGACTAATGGAGTGTAATATGAGGAATGGAGATTTAGCAAAAACTAAGGAAATCTGAATAAAGTATGGTCTTTGGTTATTGGAAAAATTTTAATATTGATTCATTAGCTAATATTTGTACCTTACTGATATAAGATATCAATAATTGGAGAAATTGAGTGCAAGTGCATGAGAATTCTCTGTACTATCTTCTCAATTTCCTTATAAAACTTTGTTTTCTTTCAAAGAAATAAGATTTAATTTGAAAATTGACTTAAATGAATCAGGCTCCCGTGTGAAGACATTTTAAGAATCGTTGAATTAACTTTTGCTTTATTCTTAAAGAGTTCCTTCGATGGGAACAAAGTAAGAATTTTATATCAGAAGGAAAGAAAAACACTTATGAACATGTATAATGCCTCCTCAACCTGAAGCAGGAAAGGATAATAAATAGCAAAAATCAGATAAAAATACTTCTATTATAATAGACACCATATTGCAAGTGCATTTAAAATTAGCAATGTATAACATTTATTTCCTTGACATTTGTCTTCCAAAGAGTTCACAGTGTTTCAGTGTCAGTTGAAACAGGGGAAGAATCTCAGGGAAGAATCCTTCACATAATAATAGGACCACTGATACAAATGTCTCTCAATTATTTCCAAATCCATACAGATGCATTTCCTGATGAGTGACTGAACTGTGAAGAAAGAGATGAGAAACCCTCATCCCTCTGAATTACTTGTGTCAGAATATTTTAACCAAGTACTACAGAGAATAAATTATACTTATTAACAGGAAATATGTCTCAGATTGGAATCTGAGCAATCAGATGGGCAGAGAAAAAATGCTTAACTTGCTCCTCAACTTTTAAAGACAAAGGAGAACTTTTCTATGTACAAAGTCAGTTGTCAAGATAGCCTTAGGGAAAAAAGAGTCTGCAACATGGAATCCTGCTGCACTGCCGGGACGCCCGTGCCCCAGGTCTTCCTGATCCCAAATACCTGGTCCTGTCCCCCAACACATGCTGCCACGCTGAGGTCATTTGCAATTTCTCTCTTAGGAGCTCCAGGGAGAGCGGCATGAGCTAGATAGGACGGGACAGGATGTGTGGAGTCCGAGAACATTACGGCCATTCTACTTTAAGTTCAGTATTAGCACAGGTTCAGCAATCCCAGGCCCCTGTTAAGAAGAGCTGAAATTTGCATTACTTCAGTTACTGGAATAAAACAAAAGTTTACAGCTAATGTCTTCGAAAACCCCACAGTAGAATAAAAACTGAGCCTAAGCCAAAGGCTGGAAGCCCCAAATAGAATGAGAAGAGAGCACAATGCCCTTGAAGGACCCATATCAAAATGTAAACAGAACTTGAGGAATTGCTCCAGCCCTTCTGGAGGTCCCCAAGACAAGCCCTTAAAACTAAGCTAAAACCCTCCTCGGGGTCCAAGTCCCTGCTCCACTGTGTGGGGTATACCTGGACCCACGCTCGAGTTTTGAAATCAACCCTCGTGTGTTTGCATCGGTGTCAGCACCTTAGTGGTTTCTCGGATTCGCGATCTTTGGAAAAACACCCCCATAACCCCTCCCCACCTGGACTGACCTCCTGTCCCCTCCCACTCAGGCTGACCCTCAGTCACCTCCCCACTGACAACAGCTGGGCACAGGCCCTCACACAGTTCCACGGGCACAGTGGGCACTCCAGCCATCCACAGCCTCCCAGGGGAAGGAAGGAGGGTTTGGCAGGACACACTCCCATGGTGACCCCAGGGCTCCCTGCCCAGGAGAGCACCTGGTGACAGGTCAGGGTCTGTGTCCCTGACGACAGCTCCTCCTCCCCGGTTTTCCCACAGGAAATTAAGGAGGAGGCCCTGGTCTGCTCCAGGGATATCACGCAGGTCGACCTGGACGTCAACAGGACGCTCAGCAGTCACATCAAATTTTGGGACTACTACGGGGTAGGGTGAGGTTGAGGGGCCAGGGGGGATCAGGACCCGGGGAGGACCAGGGGATTCTGGGTAGGGAAAAAATTCTGAGGCAGGGGGCAAAACAGCAGCCAACAACACACCGCTCCATGGTAGGGTGTTGGGGATGACCTCTATGCCCACACCCCTGGGGCCTCGGGGATGAGGAGGCAACTAGGATGGGGCCTCCAGGGCTTGCCCTGGGAGCTGAACCCCAAAGGGGAGAGGGACTGCCCCCATGAGAGGCAGGGGATGGGGTAGGGGACGTGAGGGGCATGAACCGGACCTGGGGGCCAGGCGGCATGGCCGTGGAGCAGGGATTTGGACCCTGAGTCTAAGAAGCGCAGCAGCTTTAAAGGGGCCAGTGGCCCATGGGATACACAGAAAGTTGCACAGTCGTGTCGGTCCACACGCAGGTAGCCGATTGAATTACACCTTACCCTATAGGATCCACTTGACCTGGCCTATTACTTTGGTCAGAATCGGCGTGCAGTTTTGGCGGGCACAAAGCAGGGTTACATTGTTATGAGCCGCTTTCCGATTAGGGTGTGCCCAACCGCTTGACTGGGTTGGGGAGCGCCTTAAGACATAAGCAGGTTATGTGGGGGTCATAGGGGAGGTGGCAGGTGTAGCACAAAATGGAATCAGTCCTGCTCTGCTTGTCCAGGGGTAGGGGATTTTTGTTAAATTTCCTGGGTCCCACACTTGCAGCTCATGCACCCGGCCACCCTCACCAGGTGGACTCAGTGTGCACACCTTCTGGTGCTGGATCTCTCACACCAGCGTGTAGAGGGTACCCTCCTCGCCCTAGTGAGTAGGGGCTGAGTGAGCATGGGGCTCGGCATGAAGGCCAGGCAGCATAGGGGACCGAGGAACCCCAGCCCCATCACCACCCCTACTCCCACACACAGGCTGCCCCATGGCTCCCCGTAATGGGCACCCGGCGCCTCTGGAGATCCCCCCAGGGCAGCCCTGTGGTCTGGCTCCCTGCTGGAGAGGCATCGGGGAGAAGAGAAGCAGCTGGCACTCAGCGGGAACCACTACTGGACATGGGAATGTGGCCGAGCCAGACCTTCCAGCTCAGCTGACCTTCCAGCAGAAAGTCACTGCATGAGCCAGCCCCAGGTCGTCCAGGAGAGTCCAGCAAGCTGCCCAGCGCCAGCACCAGAAATGATGTTGTGCCAACCATTTCGGTGTTTGGGTGACCCAGCCACAGGATCCGATAGCTGCACGTGATAGCTGCATATGATAGAGACACACACACCCTGAAACTAACAAAAGTCGGAATCTCTCAGTGTTGTCAAACAGCAGTCGAATGGTTACATATACGACGCTGTGCTCCCCAATAGGATACATAGAAGACGCTATAAATCACGACTGCAGAGGTGCTGGAGGCACGGAGATGTGCCTGCTGGGTTCCAACAAGGAGAGCAAAGGGGAAGGAAGCATACTTCAATGGGGGGGCCCCTCTTAGGAAAGGACACCAGGTCCCTGTGAAGGCTACGGATTGTGAAATCTTTCCTCCTCTCTTTCAGCTTCTGGATTTCCTCCTCCTTTGTTCTTCCTAATTCTAGTTTACCCTCCACCCTCCATCCAAACCAATGAGCAAAGAGGCTTCTTTATGATATCCGGTCCTAAAAGGAGGCTGAGCTCTGGTTAACGGGTTCAGAAATGATCATTATCTAGGTGTATGCTGATCCCCCGAACTCGTGCCTTCATGACTCTTCTCTCCCTGCAGAACGAGGGGAACCACAGGTCTTACAATGAAAGACGCCCACTTCCACTCAGGCGGGACTGTCCCTTGTGGAGGACGTCATCTGGGCCATGTAGTGCAAGTGGGGTGATCAAGAATAGGTCTCAGGTGAGACATAAGCAAGCACTTACCTTTGATATCATGCTTTATTTGTTCATCCATTTATTATTTGTTAAATATTTTAATTTTATGTCCTGTCTATACCCAATACGGTGTTCAAACTCATAACCCTGAGTTCAAGATACCCCAACCAGGCCAGCCAGGCACCCCAGTCCCATGTTTTATAACACTTTGCTTCCTTGCCTATCTCTGCATCGAACTGGAACATTGAGTCCATGACGGGGAGCTTTAGTAACCTCTGAATCCTAGAACGTTCTCACTGTATCCCAATCCTAGATTGACATTTACCATTGAATAGCACTTTAAATAAATAGTCAGTAAAATAACTACTACAGAAAAGGAAATTATCAAATTTTCACATATGTGGTCCTTGCTCCCTGGGCTCCCAGGGAAGCTATGGTTTCTTTAACATTGATCAAGGTCCAAATGACTCCACCACACCTCAAAGCGTGGGCTCAGTTTCTGCCCTGACACATGCAACACCCCTGCTTCAATTAACATGTATCATTCAATCAAAGGGAGCCTAACTGGCTCGGTGTGGTTCGTAAGAACATGGGACTCTTGTTCTTGGGGTAGCATGTTCAAGCCCAATGTTGGCTGTAGAGATTACAGAAAAATAAAATCTTTAAAAAAATCAATCAGTTTATCTTGGGGAGACATATCCCCGGATCCCACAAGGGCAGGGAGCCAGCTGATGGTTCTACGCACAATATTATATGCAGCAGAGCACAAAATGTGAACTTTCAGAAGTCTCCTAGAGTGGGGGACAAACCAACCTTAAGGTGTTCAGGTGGAGAAGTCAGGGACAGTCCCTGGAGCGACAGGGTGGGCTCAGGACCCCACGGGTCCCAAGGATGGTGGCACCAACTGTTCCCAGGCACAGGAGCGGGAACGCGGCTGAGAGCAGCGGGACTCGGGCCAGCTGTCTGCCCTGTGTGGCCATAAGCTGCAAACCCCTGTGCAGTCACCGGGCTGCGTTCCTGGGACAGGCCAGCAAAGGCCAGGAGTGGGAGGACACCCTCCCAGGCAGGAAGAGCACAGGTCTCCACCAGAGCAGCCCCTAAAATTTGGAGTTTTAAACTGCAGTAACTTGTCTGTGTAGAGGCTGACAAAATTGAGGTGGTTCCACTTTAAGTTCACTGTTAGCACAAGTACTGCCATCCCAGGCCCCTGTGAATAAGAGCTAAAATTTACATTATTTCAGTAACAGGAAAAAAAGAAAAAAACAGCTTACAGCTTAAAGTCCCAGAAAGCCCCATATTAGAATGATAACAGAACTCAATGCCCTTGAAGGCCCCATATCAAAATGTAAACAGAACTTGAGGAATTGCTCCAGCCCTTCTGGAGGTCCCCGAGTCCAGCCCTTAAAACTAAGCTAAAACCCACTTCGGGGGCCAAAGCCATGCTCCGCTGTGTCGGGTGTACTTGGATGCAAGCTCGAGTTTGGAAATCAACCATCGTGTGTTTGCATCGGTGTCAGCTCCTCAGTGGTTTCTCGGATTTGCAATCTTGGGCACAACACCTCCATGTCCCCTCCCCACCTGGGCTGACCCCACATCCCCTACACCCCAGGCTGACCCTCAGTCACCTCCTCGCCCACAACAGCTTGGACAGGACCTCACACAGTTCCCATGGGCTCGGTGGGCACTCCCGCCATCCTCGGCCTCCCAGGGAAAGGCAGGAGGTTTCAGCAGACCCACTCCCATGATGGCCCCAGGGCTCCCTGCCCAGCATGGCAGCTCGTGACAGGTTGGGGTCTGTGTCCCTGACGTGGGCTCCTGCTACCCGGTTTTCCAACAGGAAATGAAGGAGGAGGCCCTGGTCTCCTCCAGGGACATCACGCAGGTAGACCTGGACGTCAACAGGACGTTCGGCAGCCACACTATGTTTTGGGCCTGCTAGCAGGTCCGGTGAGACTGCTGGGCCAGGGGGCTTAGGGGCCCCAGGGGAGGCCTGGGGGCTTCTGTGTAGGGAAAACATGGCTTCTGAAGCCGGGGGGAGCAACAGCAACCAACAACACACCGCTCCATGGTAGGGTGATGGGGATGACCCACATGCCCCCAACCCTGGGGCCTCAGGGATGAGGAGGCCAATTGGATGGGGCCTCCAGTGGTTGCCATGGGAGCTGAACCCCAAAGGGGAGAGGTACAGCGCCCTGAGAAGCAGGGGATGGGGTGGGGGACATGGGGGTAGGAACCAGACCTGGGGGCCAGGTGGCATGGCTGCGGCTAGAGCAGGACACACATCAATCCCATGAGGGTAGGACGAGTCAGAGTGACACCCACTCTCGGTGCTTTATATATTTCTAATTCTATGCATTTAATTTGAGACAATTTGCAATTTGAAAACATACATAGTATGATGACCCCCAGATAATGACCCCGGTCCAGCCAGGGCCCTGCACTGACCACACGGTGCCACAGGGGCAGGTGTCACAGCAAACCCCAGACTGGGGTCGCCTTTAACTGTAGATGTCTCCTTGTGCATCTTAGAGGAAGGGGATGCCCTGTGTCCACAGGCCCACCTTGCCATCCTGCTCATTCCCCACCCCCACATCATTCCCCTACATCATAATCCCCAATGGCATTCCACAAAACACCATCCCCCTCACAGCCACACAGCCCCACACAATCCTAACCCACACTACACCACAACACCATCCCCCCTACACCATCCCCCACGCTCCATCACCATCTTACCCCTGGTCCCACACCATCTACCCCACACCATCAGCCCCCAGCAAACCCGGTGCAGGTGCCCCCTGTGGGACATGCTCAGCCTCCCTGGGGTTCTCTGGATACGCTGTTCCCATAAGAAGACCAGGTGTTCAATAGAGCACACAGGGGTTGCAGGGAGGAGGGAGGCACGGAGTCTCCAACAGAGTGGGTGCAAGTGAGTGGTGCAAAGGACCCACTGTGCCCTGCCTCTGCCCACTCTCCCTCCTGGAGGGCAACACACCCTGCACAGGAAAACAGCCCCTAACCCAGTGGGACCTGGGCTGCCCTGGCACCAGGATCTGTGGGAGCTGGGTTGATTTGGGCCCCCCCCATGCCCAACAAAAAGACTAATGGGTTCCAGCTCCCCATGGCCCTGGGCAGCCCTGCATTCTGGCCCCACACTGAGCGAGCCCTCTCACAGCTGGATGTGGCCTCCTGGGCCCTGGTGTGACCCACAGATCCAGGTCATGGAACTAGGGCAGCCCTGGGGATCCTGGTACACCCCAGGGTGGGGAGAGCAGGGATAGGCCAGTGGGCCCCACCGGCACCCACACCAGGAGGCAAGCTCCTCCAGATACTGGGGCCCCGGGGGCCTGAGGCCGGGTTCCAGCTGCCCTGCAGGAACCCAGCACAAATGTCCATGAGCTGCAGGTCCAGTTCAGCTCTGCTGTCCTCAGAACCATCTCTCGGGCTGAAACCTCAGGACACACGCCCCCACCCGGAGTCCACACATGCACCGAGGTGGGGGACTCCAGCACTCGACCCCCAACCAATGTGATTCTTTTCCTCCCGTAAAGGACAGAAAGGTCTCCCTCCCCAGGTGAAGGCGCGCACCCACGGCTCTGAGCCTGTTTACTGTAGAAACTCAATAAAGTGTTGTGGTGCGAAAATGCACAGTCAGCCCTTTTCTGTGTCTCCCAGAACTCTGTGCACGGGGTGTGGAGAGACCCACAGAGAGGAGGAGGGGGCATCACCCAGGCCCCAAACAGCCCCTGCAAGGGCACCGCAAGGCACACACTGCTGACGTCCCCATGTGCCTTCCAGGGGCGGACAGACGCCAGGATCAGGACCCCACAGACAATACTGGGACTCATCCTGTGCCCCGTGGGCCAGAATGGGCTAGGACAGACTGACAGCCAGGGAACCTCAGGTCACCAGGGTCCATGCAAAGCGACCTGTGAGGTCTGTGCTCCCTCTGTCCAGGAGGCCGGGGCTGTCCCGGTTCCGGGGCACCTACTACCCTCCCCGCATCCCCATGCCAGTATGCCTGGGGCACAGAGAGCCTGTGGGGCGCTCAGCGTGGCCCTGGAAGGGATGTCAGGACAGCAGGCCCTTGTGTTGTGCCCAAGACTACGAATCTGAGAAACCACTTAGGAGCCAACACCAATGCAAACTCCCGAGGGTTTCTCTACAAGCTGGAGCTTGGGTCCAAGTGCACCTGACACAGCGGAGCAGGGACTTGGACCCCGAGACTAAGAGGCATAGCAGCTTTATAGGGTCAGTGGACTGTGAGATATGCAGAAATTTGCACAGTCATGTCGGTCCACACGCAGGTGGCTGATTGAATTACACCTTACCCTATAGTATCCACTTGAGCTGGCCTATTACTTTGGTCAGAATCGGTGCACAGTTTTGGGGGACACAAAGCAGGGTTACATTTTTATGAGCCGATTTCCGATTAGGGTGTGCCCAGCAGCTTGACTTGGGTGGGACAGCGCCTTAAGATATAAGCTGGTCATTTGGGGGTCATAGCGGAGGTGGCAGGTATAGCACAAAATGGAATCAGTCCTGCTCTGCTTGTACAGGGGTAGGGGATTTTTGTTAAATAACCTGTGTCCCAACTTGCAGCTCACCCACCTGGGCAACGCTCACCAGGTGGACTCAGCGTGCACACCTTGTGGTGCTGGATCTATCACACCAGCTTGTGGAAGACACCCTCCTCGCCCTAGTGAGTAGGGGCTGGGTGAGCATGGGGCTCGGCCTGAAAGCCAGGCAGCACAGGGAACTGAGGAACCCCAGCCCTTCCCCACCCCAATCTCCACACACAGGCAGCCTCAGGGCTCCCTGCCATGGGCACCCGGCTCCTCAGGAGCTCCTGCCAGGGCAGCCCCGAGGTCTGACTCCCTGCTGGAGAGGCATCGGGGAGAAGAGAAGCAGCCGGCGCTCAGCAAGACCCACTGCCGGACATGGGAATGTGGCCAAGCCAGACCTTCCACCTCAGCTGACCCTCCAGCTGAAATTCACTACAGGAGTGAGCCCCGGGTTGGCAAGGAGAGCCCAGCTAGCCACCCAGCATCAACACCAGAGATGATGTTGTACCAACCATTTTGGCGTTTGGGTTACCCAGCCAGAGGATCCGATAGCTGCACGTGATAGCTTCATGTGATAGACACACACACACACCCCACAACCAACAAAAGTCAGAATCCCCCCAATGTTGTCAAACAGCAGCTGAATGGTTACATACACGACGCTCTGGTCCCCAATAGGATACCTGGAAGACGCTATAAACCATGACTGCAGAGGTGCTGGACGTACAGAGATGGGCCTGCTGTGTTCCAAAAAGGAGCGCAGAGGGGCAGGAAGCATCCTACGGGGGGGGGCCTCCTAGGAAAGGACACCAGGTCCCTGTGAAGGCTACAGATGGTGAAATCTGTCCTCCTCTCTTTCAGCTTCTGCTTTTCCTCCTAAATGCCATTTTCCTCAATCATAATAGCAAAAATTTATTTTATGTTTTAAACTTTCTTTTTATTGAGGTCCAATTTGTATGAATTCTTTCTTCAGCAAGGGTGTCACTCAGGATAGAGAGAAAGATTTTCCCAGACAGGCAAAGTATAAAGGAGTTCATGACCACTAAACCAGTCCAGTAAGGAATTTTAAGAGGGACTATTCTAGTGGGGGGAAAAAGAGACCAAAAGCAACAAAGACTAGAAAGGACCAGAGAACGTCACCAGAAATACCAACTCTACTGGTAACACAAAGGCACAAAGTTCATATCTTTGAATAAGCACTCTGAATGCTGATAGACTAAATGCTCCAATCAAAAGATATAGGGTATCAGAGTGGCTTAAAAAACAGGATCCAGGATGCCTGGGTGGCTCAGGGGTTGAGCCTCTGCCTTTGACTCAGGGTGTGATCCTAGAGTCTGGGATCGAGTCCCATATTGGGCTCCTGGTGGGGAGCCTGCTTCTTTCTTGGCCTAATTTTCTGTCTCTCTCTCTCTCTCTCTCTCATGCTCTCAAAAATAAAATTGATATTAAAAAAACAAGGTCCATTAGTATGCTGCCTAGTAGATGCTCACCTTAGACCTATAGACAACAGCAGATTGAAAGTCAGGGGATGGAATATCATCTATCATGAAAATGGTTATGAAAAGAAAGCTGGAGGACCAATACTTATATTAGACACACAAGATTTGAAACCAAACCCTGGGGGTCACCTGGTGGCTCAGTACTTGCACATCTGCCTTCAGCTCAAGGTGTGTTTTTGGGATCCCAGGATCGAGTCCCACATCGGCATCCCATTGGGGAGCCTCTCTCCCTCTGCCTATGTTTCTGTCTCTGCTCCTCTGTGTATCTCTCATGAATAAATAAATAAAATATTTAATCTCAAAAAAGAAAGAACAAATACTGTAAGAAGTGATGAAGAAGGGCATTATTTCATAGTTAAAAAGACTCTCTATCAGGATCAAACAACTAAATATTTATGCTGCCAACCTGGGAGTACCTAAATATGGAACCCAATTACCAATAAACATACAGGAACTCACTGATAATAATACAATGACAGGGGATTTTAACACCTACCCAGTAATGGCAATGGACTGATCATCTATGCAGAAAATATACAGGGGAAAAATAGCCTAGACACACTGGACCACAGGGACCCAACAGATATACTCTGAACATTTCTTCATAAAGCAGAATACACATTCCTTTCAAGTGCACATGGGACATTCTCCAGAACAGATCATATCATGGGCCACAAATCAGCCCTCAACAGGTACAACAGGTACAAGAAGGTTGATATCACACCCTGTACATTTTCGACCACGACTCTATGAAACTTGAAGTCGACAGTAAGAAAAAACTTGGACAGACCAAAAATACGTAGAGATTATGAACATCCTACGAGAGAATGAATGGAGAAACCAGGAAATTCAAGAGGAAATTTAAAACAAATGAAAATGAAAACATGTTTCTCCAAACCTCTGGGATGTAGCAAAGGCAGTCCAAAGAGGGAAGTACATAGCAATACAGGCGTATCTCAGGACACAAGAAGTCTCTAATACACAACCTAACCTTACACCTAAAGGAGCTGGAAAAGGAATAGGAAGCAAAGCCTAAAGCCTACAGAAGGGAAAAAATAAACATGAGAGCAGAAATAAACAATACAGAAACAGTAGAATGGAATAACGAAACTAAGAGTTGTTTCTTCAAAATAATTAATAAAATGGATCAAGCCCTAGCCAGCCAAATGAACAAGAAACGAGAAAAGACCTAAATAAATAAAATCACAAAAGAGAGATGAGAGATCACGATCAACACCAGAAAAATAAGACAATCATAAGGGAATACTATGAAAGATTATATGTTAACAAACTGGGAGACCTGGAAGAAATGGACAAATCCCTAGAAATGTGCAAACGAGCAAAACTGAAATAAGAAGAAATAGAAAATGTGAACAGACCCATAACTAGCAAAGGAATTGAATCAGAAAGGCAACTGTGTGCCTCAGTGGTCGAGAATGTGCTTTGGCTCAGGTCATGATTCTGGGGTCCTAGGGAATCAAGTCCCACATCAGGCTCCCCGCATGGAGCCTCATTTTCCCTGTGCCTATACCTATGCATCTCTGTGACTCTCATGAATACATAAATAAAATCTTTAAAAAAGAAAAAAAGATAAAAAAGATGAGAAAGGACCCAAATAAAATCACAAATGAGAAAAGAGAAATAACAACCAACACTAGAGAAATACAAACAATTATAAGAGAATATGATGAAAAATTACATGCCAGCAACCTAGATCCTGGAAGAAATAGATCAATTCCTAGAAATATATAACATAGCAAAAATGAAGAAATAAGAAATTTGAACAGTTAACCAGCAAAGAAATTGAATCAGCAATCAGGGTTCTCCCAACAGGAGACGCTTATATCAATAGAACAGAATGGAAAGCCAAAACAAGATACAAACATGTATCTATGACCCATAATGGACAACAAGGCAGGAAGGAATATCCAATGGCACAAAGACAGTCTCTTCAAGAAACCCTAACCCTGAACCCAGGATAAGAACAAATGGTGTTGGGAAAACCAGGCAGCCAAATGCAGTAGAATGAAACTGGACCACTTTCTTACACCATGTATATAAAAAATGAATTCAAAATGGATGAAAGACCTAAATGTGAGATCTGAAACCATACAAAGAAGAAAAGATAGGCAGCAACGTCTTTGACATTGGCCATTGGATCTTCTTTCTAGATATGCCTCTGAGGTGAGGGAAACAAAGCAAAAATCCTATTGGGACTTCATCAAATTGAAACATTCTGCAAAGTGAAGGAAACAACCAAAGCTAAAAGGCAACATACAGGAGGAGGGGCAAGATGGTGAAAGAGTAGGGTCCCCAAGTCACCTGTCCTCACCAAATTACCTAGATAACCTTCACATCATCCTGAAAATCTAGGAATTTGGCCTGAGATTTAAACAGAGAACAGATCGAATGCTACAGTGAGAAAAGTTCGCGCTTCTATCAAGGTAGGAAAACGGGGGGGGGAAAAGAAATAAAGAAACAAAAGGCATCGAAGGGGGAGGGGGCCCACGAGGAGCCGGGCTAAGGCCAGGGCGAGTGCCCCCCGGTCAGGAGAGCTCTGTCCCAGAGAAGCAGGATCTGAACCAATCTTCCTGGGCGGAATGGCCCTTGCAGGGATTCAGAGCAGGACCCCAGGAGGGCGGGGATACGCACGGGCTCCCTGGGACACTAACATACACCTGCACTCCTAGGAGAGTGCACCAAGCTCCCTAAGGGCTGCAGGGCACATGCACTGACTTGGGAGCAGCTCAGAGGGTCTCGGGCAGGGTTCTGTGTGGAAGGGGTTGCATGCCCTGGGAGCAGATTGGCAGCGGTGCCTCTGGCAGAGGAAGGGGCTCCGTGCAGTGGGGGCTGCGTGGCTCCGGGAGCAACTCGGATGTGCTCAGGTGGCGGCTCCCTGAGGGGGCTGCGTGACCAGGAGCAGCTCAGAGGGGCTGGGCGGCAGCTCTGGGGAGAGGCGGCTGCACGGCCAGGAGCGCGAATCCAACAGCGCAGGCCCCAGAGCACAGGGCGCCAGGACACATCCCAGGATTTGGCCTCCCCCGGGACAGGCAGAGGCCCAGAGGGCCCAGGACAACAAGGATGCTCCTGCCCAGAGCTGAGCAGATCAGCGGCCCCACCCCAGAGCCTCCAGGACCTGCAGATGGACTGCTCCCGAGTTACTGTGGGGGCTGAATACAGGTTTCCAAAAGTGGCCACTGTCACTGGGGTTGTTCCTCCTAGGGCCTTACAGGGTAAACTACCCCCACTGAGCCCTGCACCAGGCAGGGGACAGAGCAGCTCCCCCAAGTGCTAACACCTGGAATCGGCACAACAGGACCCTCCCCTAGAAGACCAGCTAGACGGACAAGTTCCAGGGGGAAGTCAAGGGACTTAAAGTATACAGAATCAGAAGATACTCCCCCATGTTTTTTTTTATTCCTGATTGCTTCCCCCACGCTTTTCCCCCGTTTTTTTCTTTTTCTTTCTCTTTTTATTCCCTTTTTTCTTCTTTCTTCCTTTATTCTTTTTTCTTTTTCTCTTTTCTTTCCTTCTTTCTCTCCTCTCTTTTTCTCCTTTTCCCAATACAATTTGTTTTTGGCCACTCTGCACTGAGCAAAATGACTAGAAGGAAAACCTCACCTCAAAAGAAAAAATCAGAAACAGTCCTCTCTCCCACAGAGTTACAAAATCTGATTTACAATTCAATGTCAGAAAGCCAATTCAGAAGCACTATTATACAGCTACTGGTGGCTCTAGAAAAAAGCACAAAGGACTCAAGAGACTTCATGACTGCAGAATTTAGATCCAATCAGGCCGAAATTAAAAATCAATTGAATGAGATTAAATCCAAACTAGAAGTCCTAACAATGAGGGTTAACGAGGTGGAAGAATGAGTGAGTGATGTAGAAGACAAGTTGATGGCAAAGAGAGAAACTGAGGTAAAAAGAGACAGACAATTAAAAGACCAGGAAGACAGATTAAGGGAAATAAACGACAACGTGAGGAAGAAAAACCTACATGTAATTGAGGTTCCTGAGGGCACCAAAATGGACAGAGAGACAGAATAAGTATTTGAACAAATCATGCCTGAAAACTTTCCTCATCTGGGAAGGGAAACAGGCATTCAGATCCAGGAAATAGAGAGATTCCTCCCTAAAATCAGTAAAAACCATCCAACACCTTGACATTTAATAGTGAAGCTTGCAAATTCCAAAGATAAAGAGAAGATCCTTAAAGCAGCAAGAGACAAGAAATCCCTGAACTTTATGGGGAAGAGCATTAGGGTAACAGCAGACCTCTCCACAGTGACCTGGCAGCCCAGAAAGGGCTGGCAGGATATATTCAGGGTCCTCAATGAGAAGAACATGCAACCAAGAATACTTTTTTTTAAAAATATTTTTTTTAATTTTTTTATTTATTTATGATAGTCACAGAGAGAGAGAGAGGCAGAGACACAGGCAGAGGGAGAAGCAGGCTCCATGCACCGGGAGCCTGATGTGGGAATCGATCCCGGGTCTCCAGGATCGCGCCCTGGGCCAAAGGCAGGCGCCAAACCGCTGCGCCACCCAGGGATCCCAGCAACCAAGAATACTTTATCCAGCAAGGCTCTCATTCAAAATGGAAGGAGAGATAAAGAGCTTCCAAGACAGGCAGGAACTGAAAGAATATGTGACCTCCAAACCAGCTCTGCAAGAAATTTTAAGGGGGACTCTTAAAATTCCCCTTTAAGAAGAAGTTCAGTGGAACAATCCACAAAAACAAGGACTAAATAGATATCATGATGACACTAAACTCATATCTGTCCATAGAAACTCTGAACATGAACGGGCTTAATGACCGCATCAAAAGGCGCAGGGTTTCAGACTGGATAAAAAAGCAGTACTCATCTATTTGCTGTCTACAAGAGACTCATTTTAGACAGAAGGACATGTACAATCTGAAAATTAAATGTTGGAGAACCATTTACCATTCAAATGGTGCTCAAAAGAAAGCAGGGGTAGCCATCCTTATATCAGATAAACTAAAATTTACCCCGAAGACTGTAGTGAGAGATGAAGAGGGACACTAAATCGTACTTAAGGGACCTATCCAACAAGAGGACTTAACTATCCTCAATATATATGCCCCGAATATGGGAGCTGCCAAATATTTAAATGAATTAATAACCAAAGTAAATAAATACTTAGATAATAATACACTTATACTTGGTGACTTCAATCTAGCTCTTTCTACCCTAGATAGGTCTCTAAGCACAACATCTACAAAGAAACGAGAGCTTTAAATGATACACTGGACCAGATGGATTTCACAGAAATCTACAGAACTTTACATCCAAACTCAACTGAATGCACATTCTTCTCAAGTGCACATGGAACTTTCTCCAGAATAAACCACATACTGGGTCACAATTAGGGTCTGAACCGATACCAAAAGATTGGGATCGTCCCCTGCATATTCTCAGACCATAATGCCTTGAAATTAGAACTCAATCACAACAAGAAGTTTGGAAGGACCTCAAACACGTGGAAGTGAAGGATCATCCTGCTAAAAGATGAAAGGGTCAACCAGGAAATTAAGGAAGTATTAAAAAGATTCATGGAAACTAATGAGAATGAACATACAACCGTTCAAAATCTTTGGGATGCAGCAAAAACAGTCCTAAGGGGGAAAAACATCACAATACAAGCATCTATTCAAAAAGGGAAACTACACAAATACAAAAGCTAACCTTACACATAAAGACGCTAGAGAATGGGATCCCTGGGTGGCGCAGCGGTTTGGCGCCTGCCTTTGGCCCAGGGAACGATCCTGGAGACCCGGGATCGAATCCCACATCAGGCTCCCAGTGCATGGAGCCTGCTTCTCCCTCTGCCTGTGTCTCTGCCTCTCTCTCTCTCACTGTGTGCCTATCATAAAAAAAAAGACGCTAGAGAAAAAAAAAAGCAGATAGATCCTACACCAAACAGAAGAATAGAGTTAATTAAAATTCGAGCAGAACTCAAGGAAATCCAGACCAGAAGAACTCTGGAACAGATCAATGGAACGAGGAGTTGGTTCTTTGAACGAATTAATAAGATAGATAAACCATTAGCCAACCTTATTAAAAAGAAGAGAGAAAATATTCAAATTAATAAAATCATGAATGAGAAAGGAGAGGTCACTACCAACACCAAGGAAATACAAAATATTTTAGAAACATATTATGAACAGACATACACCAATAAATTGGGCAATCTAGAAGAAATGGACGCATTCCTGGAAATCCAGAAACTACGAAAACTGGAACAGGAAGAAATACAAAACCTTAACAGGCCAATAACCAGAGAGGAAATTGAAGCAGTCATCCAAAACCTCCCAAGACACAAAAGTCCAGGGCCAGATGGCTTCCCAGGAGAATTCTATCAAATGTTTAAAGAAGAAACCACACCTATCCTACTAAAGCTGTTTGGAAAGATAGAAAGAGATAGTGTACTTCCAAATTCGTTCTATGAGGCCGGCATCACCTTAACTCCAAAACCAGACACGACCCCACCAAAAAGGAGAATTACAGACCAATAGCCCTGAAGAACATGGATGCAAAAATTCTCAACAAGATACTAGCCAATAGGATCCAAAAGGACATTAAGAAATTTATTCAGCATGACCAAGTAGGATTTATCCTCAGAACACAAGGCTGGTTCAACACTCGTCAAAAAATCAATGTGATTCAACATATCAGCAAGAGACAAACCAAGAACCATATGATCCTCTCATTAGATGCAGAGAAAGCATTTGACAAAATAGGGCATCCATTCCTGATCAAAACACTTCAGAGCATAGGGAGAGACGGAATATTTCTCGTAATCTTAAAAGCAATCTGGGAAAAGCCCACTGCAAATATCATTCTCAGTGGGGCAGCACTGGGAGCCTTTCCCCTAATATCAGGAACAAGACAGGGATGTCCACTCTCACCACTGCTATTCAACATAGTCTGGAAGTCTTAGCCTTTGCAGTCAGACAGCAAAAAGACATTAAAGGCATTCAAATTGGCAAAGAAGTAGTCAAACACTCCCTCTTCTCAGATGACATGATACTCTACCTAGAAAACCCAAAAGCCTCCACCCGAAGATTGGTACAACTCATACAGCAATTTCGTAGCGTTGCAAGATAAAAACTCAATGCCCAGAAATCAATGGCATTTCTATACACTGACAATGAGACTGAGGAAAGAGAAATTAAGGAGTCGATTTCATTTACAATTGCACCCAAATCATAAGATACCTAGGAATAAACCTAACCAAGAAGGTAAAAGATCTATACCCTAAAAACAATAGAACGCTTCTGAAAGAAATTGAGGAAGACACAAAGAGATGGAAAAATATTCCATGCTTATGGATTGGCAGAATCAACATTGTGAAAATGTCATTGTACCCAGGCAATGTACATGTTTAATGCAAAACCTATCTAAATACCATGGACTTTATTCAGAGAGTTAGAACAAATTATTTTAAGATTGGTGTGGAATCAGAAAAGACCCCGAATAGCCAGGGGAATTTTAAAAAAGAAAACCATATCTGGGGGCATCACAATGCCAGATTTCAGGGTGTACTACAAAGCTGTGGTCATGAAGACAGTGTGGTACTGGCACAAAAACAGACACATAGATCAATGGAACAAAATAGAGAACCCAGAAGTGGACCCTGAACTTTATGGTCAACTAATATTCGATAAATGAGGAAAGACTATCCATTGGAAGAAAGACAGTCTCTTCAATAGATGGTGCTGGGAAAATTGGACATCCACAGTCAGAAGAATGAAACTAGACCACTCTCTTTCACCATACACAAAGATAAACTCAAAATGGATGAAAGATCTAAATGTGAGACAAGAGTCCATCAAAATCCTAGAGGAGTACACAGGCAACACCCATTTTGAGCTCAGCCACAGTAACTTCTTGCAAGATTCATCCATGAAGGCAAAAGAAACAAGAGCAAAAATGAACTATTGGGACTTCATCAAGATAAGAAGCTTTTGCACAGCAAAGGATACAGTCAACAAAACTGAAAGACAACCTACAGAATGGGAGAAGATATTTGAAAAAGATGTATCAGATAAAGGGCTAGTTTCCAAGATCTATAAAGAACTTCTTAAACTCAACACCAAAGAAACAAACAATCCAATCATGAAATGGGCAAAAGACATGAAGAGAAATCTCACAGAGGAAGACATTGACATGGGCAACATGAACATGAAAAAATGCTCTGCATCACTTGCCATCAGGTAAATACAAATCAAAACCACAATGAGATACCACCTCACACCAGTGAGAATGGGGAAAATTAACAAGGCAGGAAACCACAAATGTTGGAGAGGATGCGGAGAAAAGGGAACCCTCTTATACTGTTGGTGGGAATGTGATCCGGTGCAGCCACTCTGGAAAACTGTGTGGAGGTTCCTCAAATAGTTAAAAATAGAACTGCCCTATGACCCAGCAATTGCACTGTTGGGGATTTACCTCAAAGATTCAGATGCAATGAAACTTTGGGACACCTGCACCCCGATGTTTATAGCACCAATGTCCACAATAACCAAAATGTGGAAGGAGGCTTGGAGTCCATTGAAAGATGAATGGATAAGGCATATGTGGTTTATGTATACAATGGAATATTACTCAGCCTATAGGAACGACAAATACCCACCATTTTTTTCAACGTGTATGGAACTGGAGGGTATTATGCTGAGTGAAGTAAGTCAATCAGAGAAGGACAAACAGTGTATGTTCTCATTAATTGGGGAATATAAATAATAGTGAAAGGAATATAAGGGAATGGAGAAGAATTGTGTGGGAAATATCAGAAATGGAGACAGAACATAAAGTCTCCTAACTTGGGAAACGAACTAGGGGTGGTAGAAGGGGAGGAGGAAGGGGGATGGGGGTGAATGGGTGATGGGCACTGAGGGGGGCACTTGACGGGATGAGCATTGGGTGTTATTATGTATGTTGGTAAATTGACCACAAGTAAAAAATTAATTTATTAAGAAAAATATTCATGGAAACTAATACGAATGAAGATACTACCGTAAAAAATCTTAGGAATGCAGCAAAAGCATTCTAAGGGGGAAATACATCACAGTACAAGCATCCATTCAAAAACCTGAATGAACTCAAATAGAAAAGCTAACCTTACTCATAAAGGAGCTAGAAAAAAGCAGCAGATAGATCCTACACCCAACAGAAGAGAATTAATTAAAATTCGAGCAGAACTCAAGGAAATCGATACCAGAAGAAATGTGGAACAGATAAACAAAACCAGGAGTTTGTTCTTTGAAAGAATTAACAAGATACATAAACCATTAGGCAGCCTATTAAGAAAAAGAGAGAATAAAGACTCAAATTAATAAAATCATGAATGAGAAAGGAGAGATCACTACCAACACCAAGGAATTAAAAACGATTTTAAAACATATTATGAACAGCCATATGCCAGTAAATTAGGCAATCTAGAAGAATTGGACGCATTCCTGGAAAGCCAGAAACTATCAAAACTGGAACACGAAGAAATAGAAAACCTGAACAGGCCAATAACCAGGGAGGTAATTGAAGTAGTCATCAAAAACATCCCAAGAAACAAAAGTCCAAAGCCAGAAGGCTTCCCAGGGGAATTCTATCAAACGTTTAAGGAAGAAACTATACCTATCCTACTAAAGCTGTTTGGAAAGATAGTAAGAGATGGAGTATTTCCAAATTCGTTCTATGAGGCCAGCATCACCTTAACTCCAAAACCAGACAAAGACCCCACCAAAAAGGAAAATTATAGACCAATAGCCCTGATGAACATGGATGCAAAAATTCTCAACAAGATACTAGCCAATAGGATCCAACAATACATTAAGAAAATTATTCAGCATGACCAAGGAGGATTTATCCTTGGGACACAAGGCTGGTTCAACACTTGTAAAACAATCAATGTGATTCATCATATCAGCAAGAGAAAAACCAAGAACCATATGATCCTCTCATTAGATGCAGAGAAAGCATTTGACAAATAAAGCATCCATTCCTGATCAAAATACTTCAGAGCGTAGGGATAAAGGGAACATTCCTCGTCATCTTAAAAGCCATCAATGAAAAGCCCACAGCAAATATCATTCTCAATGGGGAAGCACTGAGAGCCTTTCACCTAAGATAAGGAACAAGACAGGGATGTCCACTCTCACCAGTGCTGTTCAACATAGTACTGGAAGTCCTCGCCTCAGCAATCAGACAACAAAAAGACATTAGAGGCATTCAAATTGGCAAAGAAGTAGTCAAACTCTCCCTCTTCTCAGATGACATGATACTCTACCTAGAAAAACCAAAAGCCTCCACCCCAAGATTGCTAAAACTCATACAGCAATTTGGTACCGTTGCAGGATACAAAATCAATGCCCATAAATCAATGGCATTTCTATACACTAACAATGAGACTGAAGAAAGAGAAATTAAGGAGTCAATCCCATTTACAATTGCACCCAAAAGCATAAGATACCTAGGAATAAACCTAACCAAAGAGGTGAAGCATCTATACCCTAAACATTATAGAACACTTCTGAAAGATATTAAGGAAGACACAAAGAGATGGAAAAATATTCCATGCTCATGGATTGGTAGAATTAATATTATGAAAATGTCAATGTTACCAAGGACAATGTACACGTTTAATGCAATCCCTATCAAAATACCATGGACTTTATTCAGAGAGTTAGAACAAATTATTTTTTTAGATTTGTGTAAAATCAGGATAGATCCCGAATAGCCAGGGGAATTTTTAAAAAAGAAAATGATATCTAGGGGCATCACAATGCCAGATTTCAGGTTGTACTACAAAGCTGTGGTCATCAAGACAGTGTGGTACTGGCACAAAAACAGACACATAATAATTTTTTTTAATTTTTATTTATTTATGATAGTCACAGAAACAGAGAGAGAGAGAGAGGCAGAGACACAGACAGAGGGAGAAGCAGGCTACATGCACCGGGAGCCCGATGTGGGATTCGATACCGGGTCTCCAGGATCACGCCCTGGGCCAAAGCCAGGCGCCAAACCACTGCGTCACCCAGGGATCCCTAAAAACAGACACATAGATCAATGGAACAGAATAGAGACCCAGAACTTTATGGTCAACTAATATTTGATAAAGGGGGAAAGATTATCCACTGGAAGAAAGACAGTCTCTTCAATAGATGGTGCTGGGAAAATTGGACATCCACATGCAGAAGAATAAAACTAGACCACTCTCTTTCACCATACACAAAGATAAACTCAAAATGGATGAAAGATCTAAATGTGAGACAGGAGTCCATCAAAATCCTAGAGAAGAACACAGGCAACACGCTTTTTGAACTTGGCCACAGTAAATTCTTGTAAGATTCATCCACGAAGGCAAAAGAAACAAAAGCAAAAATGAACTATTGTGACTTCATCAGGATAATAAGCTTTTTCAGAGCAAAGGATACAGTCAACAAAACTGAAAGACAACCTACAGAATGGGAGAAGATATTTGCAAAAGACGAATCAGATAAAGGGCTGGTTTCCGAGATCTATAAAGAACTTCTTAAACTGAATACCAAAGAAACAAACAATCCAATCATGAAATGGGCAAAAGACATGAACAGAAATCTCACAGACGAAGACACAGACATGGCCAACATGCACATGAGAAAATGCTCTGCATCACGTGCCTCAGGGATATACAAATCAAAACTACAATGAGATACCACCTCATATCGGTGAGGATGGGGAAAATTAACAAGGCAGGAAACAACAAATGTTGGAGAGGATGTGGAGAAAATGGAACCCTCTTACACTGTTGGTGGGAATGTGAACTGGTGCAGCCACTCTGGAAAACTGTGTGGAGGTTCCTCAAAGAGTTAAAAATAGACCTGCCCTACGACCCAGCAATTGCACTGTTGGGGATTTACCCCAAATATCCAGATGAAATGAAAGGTCGGGACACCTGCACCCTGATGTTTTTAGCAGGAATGTCCACAATAAGGAAACTGTGGATGGAGCCATGGTGTCCATTGAGAGATGAATGGATAAAGAAGATGTGGTTTATGTATACAATGTAATATTACTCAGCCATTAGAAACGACAAATACCCACCATTTGCTTCAACGTGGATGGAACTGGAGGGTATTATGCTGAGTGAAGTAAGTCAATCAGAGAAGGACAAACATATGTGCTCATTCAATTGGTTAATATAAATAATAGTGAAAGGGAATATAAGGGAATAGAGAAGAAATGTGTGGGAAATATCAGAAAGGAAGACAGAATATAAAGACTCCTAACTCTGAGAAAGGAACATGGGAGCTGGAAGGGGAGGAGGGCAGGGGGTGCGGGTGAATGAGTGACAGGCACTGAGGGGGGCACTTGCCGGGATGAGCACTGGGTGTTATTGTTTGTTGGTAAATTGAATACCAATAAAATAAATTTATTTTAAAAAAAGTTCAAATAACTAAATATTTATGCTGCCAACATGGGAGTACCTAAATATAGAAACCAATTAACAACAAACGTACAGGAACTCACTATAATAATACAATGACAGGGGATTTTAACACCCACACACTTATGGCAATGGACCAATCGTCTATGCAGAAGATCAACAGGGGAACAATAGCCTTAACACACTGGACCACAGGGACTCAACAGATATAGTCTGAACATTTCAACCTAAAGCAGAATACACATTCCTTTCAAGTACACATGGGACATTCTGCAGAACAGATCATATCATGGGCCACAAATCAGCTCTCAACAGGTACAACAGGCACAAGAAGGTTGATATCACACCCTGTACATTTTGGGACAATGACGCTACGAAACTCGAAGTCGAGAGTAAGAAAGAAAATTGGACAGACGAAAATTACATGGAGATTATGAACATCCTACTAGAGAATGAATGGAGCAACCAGGAAATTCAAGAGGAAATTTAAAACAAATGAAAATGAAAACATGTTTCTCCAAACGTCTGGGATGTAGAAAGGCAATCCTAAGAGGGAAGTACATAGCAGTACAGGCCTACGTCAAGAAACAAGAAGTCTCCAATAAACAACCGAACCCTACCCCTAAAGGAGCTGGAAAAGGAATAGCAATCAAAGCCTAAAGCCTAAGAAGAAGGGAAAAAATAAAGATGAGAGCAGAAATAAAGAATGCAGAAAAAACAAAACAGTAGAATGGAATAACCAAACTAAGAGCTGGTTCTTCATAATAATTAATAAAATGGATCAAGCCCTAGCTAGGCTTATCAACGAGAAAAGACAAAACCTAAATAAATAAAATCACAAATGAGAGAAGAGAGATCACAATCAACACCAGAAAAAGTAGACAATTATAAGGGAATACTATGCAAGATTATACGCTAACAAACTTGGAGACCTGGAATAAATGGACAAATCCATAGAAATATGCAAATGAGCAAAACTGAAATAGGAAGAAATAGAAAATATGAACAGACCCATAACGAGCAAAGAAATTGAATCAGCAAGGCACCTGGGTGCCTCAGTGGTTGAGCATCTTCTTTGGCTCAGGTCATGATCCCGGGGTCATGGGGGATAACGTCCCACATCAGGCTCCCCGCATGGAGCCTCATTTTCCCTCTGCCTATACCTCTGCCTCTATGTGTCTCTCATTAATACATAAAAAAAGGTGCAGCCACTGTGTAAAACAGTCTGGAGGGTCCTCAAGAAGTTAAAAATAGGGGATCCCTGGGTGGCACAACGGTTTGGCGCCTGGCTTTAGCCCAGGGCGTGATCCTGGAGATCCGGGATCGAATCCCACATCGGGCTCCCAGTGCATGTAGCCTGCTTCTCCCTCTGCCTGTGTCTCTGCCTCTCTCTCTGTGACTATCACAAAAAAAAAATTAAAAGTTAAAAATAGAGCTACCCTACGATTCCAAAATTGCACAGTTAGGTATTTACCCCGAGGATACAAAAGTAGTTTAGTAGATTGGAAGAGGAACACGCAGCCCAGTGTTGGTAGCAGCATTATCAACAACAGCAGAACTGTGTATACAGCCCAGATATCCATAGACAGATGAATGGGCAGAGACAATGTGGTAAATATACACACTGCGACATCACTTGGTCATCAGAAGGGATGAAATGAAGCCATTTACAATGACGTGGGTGAAGTGGAAAGGACTTATGCTCAAGGAACTCAGTCAGTCAGAGAAAGATACCAAATACCATACAATTGCATTCACATGTGAATTTTTAAGAAACCAAACAAACTGGCAAAGGGGCGAAGGAGGGGATGAGAGATGCAAACCAAGAAACACACTCTTAACCACAGAGAATAAACTAATAAATACCAGGGGAAAGTGGGGGGGGATGGGGAATCAGGGGATGGGGATAGTGGAAGTCAACTCTGACCAGTACCAGGCGTTGTATTCAAGGGTTGAATCACTATGGGGTAAATCTGAAACTATATCATACTGTGTTTACAAAGAGGAATTCAAGTAAAACTTTAAAATAATAGTTGTTAGTATACAGGAAACATGTGCGCAGAAGAGATAAAATCAGAAATGTAACTGATAATCCAAACAGAGAGTCTTTAGAGCCACAAACCCCCTCCTTAGCTCAGCTCAGGAGAAGCCTGCCATGCCTATTCTGACCCCAGCAGAAGCCTGGATACTGATTCTCTGAGGAGGCCACTGACTTGGTGGAGTCAGGCTATCTTTGAACCCAAAACCTAAATAGAGTGCATAAAACTAAACTGCCCAAGATGCTAGGAGTCCCAGTGCAGGCACATGACAAGACACAAATTCTAACCATACACAAACATACCTAACCCTACACTTAAGCCTAATGTTAACCTAACCCTAAAACAAGAACTATCACTAATCAAAAACCAAACACAAACCCCAAGACCAAAACACATTCACTGAACATTCCTGCCAACCCTCACCCTAACTCTTAAACCTATTCTAAACCCTTAACCCTGACCCTTACCTTAAATCTAACCCTAATGCTAACCTCTAACAATAACCTTAACTTAATGTACTCAAATCCTATTCCTAACCCTAACCTCTACCCTAACCCTAACCCTCTAATACTAATCCTATCTCATACCCCAAAGTGTACCCTAACCCGTACCCTAAAACTAATCCCTAACCCACTGCCTATCCCTCTCTTACCCTTTCCCAAAACTGTACCCTGACCCTGACCTGACCCTAACCCTAACCCCTAAACAAACACTAAACCAAACCCTCGCCCTAACCCTAAACCTAGCCCTAACTTTAACTCTAACCCCTAACGTTAACTCTAACCCACATCCTAACCCCTAACCCTAACTGCAAACCTAGCCCAACCCTAACTCTAACTCTAATCCAAACCCCAACTCCTAACCTCCTGCCCTAAATCCTAAAGTCTAAACCCTAACCCTAACTCTAACTCCTGTCCCTAATCCAAACCCCCATCCTAACTCCTAACCACTGACCCTTACACTTATCCCATACCATAACCTCTAATCCATAACCATAAGCATATTCACTAACCCCTAACATCTAACCTAAGCCTAACCACCAACTGCCTCCCCTCCCCTGACCCTACCATTCATTCTACCTATTCACTTACTCTATGATTCTGAGGAGTCCCTTCTGACATGGATGTGGCCCCCATTGGCGCCTCCAGAGTCCTCCAGGGATTCCTGAGGAAGCCGGGATCCTGTGAGTGCGGACGTGGCCCCACGTGTTCCAGAGTCATAGTCAGCGGGTCCTGAGTATGCCGGGTCTCCTGTCACCATGGAGTATGCCTCACATCCTCTGGAAGCCTCACAGCAGGTTCTCAGGAGGCCAGGGGCTCCTGTCAGCCTGGACATGGCCCCACGTCTCCTGAAAACTCACTGCAGGTCCTGAGGAGGCTGTGGGTTCCTGTCAGCCGAGACGCAGTCCCATGTGTCCTGAAGCCAAAGTGCAGGTCCTGAGGAGGACGGGGGTCCTCTCAGTCTTGATGTGGCCCCACATTTTTCTCAGCCTCACCATAAGATCTGAGGAGGCTGGGGGCTCCTGTCAGCATGGACGTGGCTGCAAATCATCCCAACCCTTCACAGTGCATCCTGAGGAGGCCGGAGAATCCTGTCAGTGTGGATTCGGCATCCCCATCTTTCTTAGGCCTCACCACAGGCTCTGACAAGGCTGGGGTCTTCTGTCCGCATAGATGCATCTCCATATTTACCAAAGTCTACACTAGGGGTCCTGAGGAAATCAGCGTCCTGTTGTGTCTATGTGGCCCCAAGTCCTCCTGAAGCGTCACCGAGGGTTCTGAGGAGGCCGGGGCTCCTGTAACCATGAATGCGGCCCCCAGCTTCCAGAAGCCTCAACTTATGTCCTGAGGGGCCCGGGAGCTCCTGCCAGAGTGGACGCGGCGCCACATCTTCCTGAAGCCTCCTTGCAGGACCTGAGACGGCTCAGGGGCTCCTGTCAGTGTGGATGAGGGCCCATATCTTCCTGAAGCCTCCCTGCAGGTCCTGAGGCTGCTCAGGGACTCCTGTCAGCGTGGATGCGGGCCCACAATTTCCTGAAGCCTCGACGCAGGTCCTGAGGTGGCTCAGGGCTCCTGTCAGCGTGGATGAGAGCCCACATTTCCTGAAGCCTCCCCGCAGGTCCTGAGGCGGCCCAGGGGCTCATGTCAGGGTGGATGCGGGCCCACATTTTCCAAAAGACTCACCACGTGTCCTGAGGAGACCGGGGCTCCTGTCAGCAGGAACGCGGCCCAATTTCCCCCTGAAGACTCCCCGCGGGTCCTGAGGAGGCTGCAGCTCATCAGCCTAGACACGTCCCCACGTCATCCTCAGGCCTCCCCAGCACAGGCTGGCTCCTGTTAGTGCAGGCAGAGGAGGCCTATTGCACATCTGCGCCCCTTGGGAGGGTCCTGGTCTCGGGCGCCCCCTGTGGGACGCTCAGGCGCTGCAGGAGGCTGTGCAGGAGGCAGCGGGTGCTCCATGGGCCCCACCTGCCTCCTTTCAGGCTCCAGCTGGGGCTGTTAGCTTCAGAAACATCTCACTGAGAAGGAGCCCAACACCCGGGTTCCCCAGAAATACTTAAGGACAGGAATTGGAGTCCAGAGGACGCGAAATGAAATGTGGACCAGACTTTTACCACTTCCTGCAAATCTCACTCACCCCTCTTCCACTGTGGGCGGGACCGCAGGTTGGTGCAACCGCTCTGGAAACAGTGTGGAGGCCCCTCAGGAAGTTACAAATAGAGCCGCCCTGCGACCAGCAGGTGAACGGCCTGGAGCTCACTCCGAAGATACAGATGCAGTGAGACTCGGGACACCTGCACCCCAATGTCCACAGCAGCCGGGTCCACAGTAGCCAGACTGTGAGAGGAGCCTCAGTGCCCTCGGGCAGATGATGGAAAAAGAGGATGGGAGATAGATGATGGTCATAGAGAGAGGAATGGTACTCAGCTATCAAAGAGAAGGAAATCTTGCCATTTGCAATGATGTGGATAGAACTAAAGGGATCATGTTAAGTGAAGTAAGTCAGTCGGGAAAGAGAATGACCGTGTGGTGTCATTCATAGATGGAATTATAGAAGCAAAGCAGATGAACTACTGTGAAGGGAAAGAAAAAAAATAAGATGAAAACAGATGCAGGAAATACAGTCTATTAACGATAGGAAAGGAACTGAGGGTCCCTGGAGGGGGGGGGGGATAACAGGGGACCGGCATGAAGGAGGGCACGTGATGTCACGGGCACTGCTGTTATCTCCAACTGGTGAATCCCTGAATTCTTCCTCTGAAAGTATAATACACTATATGTTAATTAATTGGGTTTAAATTAAATTAAGTTAAAAAAAATCAGTTGTATCATAGCACATTTCCTTCTGGAATCCTTGTTTGCTCATTCAGCTTATGCCGGGACCACCCCCCCGTGGGTCTGGTTTGTCTAAGTAGGCTCCACGCCTCGTCCATGTTCCAGCCCAGCGCTAGAACTCAAGACCCCTGAGATCAGGACCAGAGGTGAGGTCAGGAGTCGGATGCTTAACCGATGGAGCCAGCCGGGGGCCCGAGAACCACACTGCTTTATCCTGTGTCTCTGTGTTATCATTTGAAATAGGAAAGTGCTGGGTCCCACTCTGTCATGCTTCTCCAATACTGATTTGCTGTTCGGGGCATTTGTTGAGGGGGATGGAGGTTATGGGTTTTTTTTTCCTATTTCAAGTTCTGCCACCATGATTTTGATAGGAATGACATTGAAACTGAGGGTGGCTTCAGGAACTGTGGACATTTTCACAAGATGAGAGTCCTACCCTACAAGACCAGGACGGCCTCCCAGAGCATGGTTTGGATCAGGGCACAAGTCTTGTGCTCCTTTGGTTCAGTCTCATTATTTATTCTCCTTGATGCTCCTGAGAAGGGAGTCACGTCCTTCATTCCTTCCTGAGTGCTCATTGTCGGGACACAGCAAGGCTACTCTGCTCTGTAGGGTCAGTTTGTGTCCCGTGACTTTACTGAACTCACTCCTTAGTTCTAACAGGTTTTGGTGGAGGCTCTCGGGTTTCCTGTTTCTAGTACATGTCTTCAGCATATAGGGACAGTGTGACATCCCCCTTAACAGGTGTGGAACCTTTGCTGTTTACAGCTTAATGTCCTAGAAAGCCAGACAATTGAATCAAAACTGAGCCCAGGCCAAGGGCAGGAAGCCATTATTAGAATGAGAACAGAGCTAAATGCCCTTGAAGGCCCCATATCAAAATGTAAACAGACCTTGAGGAATTGCTCCAGCCCTTCTGGAGGTCCCCGAGTCCAGCCCTTAAAACTAAGCTAAAACCCTCCTCGGGGACCAAGTCCCTGCTCCGCTGTGTTGGGTATACTTCGACACAAGATCCAGCTTGTAAATAATCCCACGTGTGTTTGCATCGGAATCGGCTTCTCGGTGGTTTCTCAGATTCGCAATCTTGGGCACAACAGTCTGAGATAAAAAAACAAAACCAAAAGGAGCTCGGATGCGGGCAGAGTGAAAGCAGGGTTCTGAGAGAAGTGGCGGAGACCCGGGGGCTTGGGGAATCTTCTGTGGAGGACATGCAGACTGGGGGGTGGAATGCTCAGCCCCAGAGCCAGAGGACACAGCCTCCCCACCCGCATCCCGCCCATTAGCAACAAGTCTCAGGGAGCAGCACAGCACTGCCGGCTGGAGGACAGAAGGGCTGACACCCAACCCGCCTCTGACCCAGCAGTCAGATGTGCACCTGACATCAGCGCCATGGCCAATCCTCAGACCCCGCACAGACCACTCCCTGCCACCAAGGTGTCGGATCACAGAGTCTGCAGAGATTCAGCTCTGCTTGGAAAGTAGGGTCTAGCTTCCTTTGTACTTTGTGCTTTATTTTCATTTAGTTTCTTTGATTCTATTTTATAAATTGCCTTATTTTAATTTTTATGTATGTACCTTATATATTTCTTATTTTTAGTTTCATGGTACTTTAATTGTGTTTCTGATTTTGGGATTTAGAATCTTTTAACAACCAGGCCAAAATAATCTGGTGGGTTTTCTTTGGGGAGGGCAGTTGTTATTGTTTTTCTTGGTTTTTCTTTTTCTTCCTTCTTCCTTCTTTCTATTTCTGGAAAAAATAATGAGATGGAGAAATTCACCTCCATAGAAAAACATGAGGTAGTACTCAAAATGCTATAACTGAGATGCAGTCCCAAGAAGAAGCCTTAAAAACAAGGAAGGTTATGGACCACAAAGGAAGACTTCGGAACTCAGCCACTTATTAAAACAATAACATTCATATCATGGGAGACTCAGAAGATGAAGAGAGAGAAAAGGTGGGCCTTGCTCAGCCATTAGAAATAACAAATACCTACCATTTCCTTCAATGTGGATGGAACTGGAGGGTATTATCCTGAGTGAAGTAAGTCAATCAGAGAAGGACAAATATTGTATGTTCTCATTCACTTGGGGAATATAGATAATAGTAAAAGGGAATATAAGGGAAGGGAGAAGAAATGTGTGGGAAATATCAGAAAGGGAGACAGAACATAAAGACTCCTAACTCTGGGAAATGAACTAGGGGTGATGTAAGGTGAGGAGGGCGGGGGTGGGGGTGAATGTGTGACGGGCACTGAGGGCGGCACTTGACGCGATGAGCACTGGGTGTTATTCTGTATATTGGCAAATTGAACACCAATAAAAAAGTAAATTTATTATTAAGAAAAAGAAAGAAAGAAAGAAAGAAAGAAAGAAAGAAAGAAAGAAAGAAAGAAAGAAAGAAAGAAAGAAAGAAAGAAAGAAAGAAAGAAAGAAAGAAAGAATGGCACCTGGGTGTCCTAGTCTGTTAAGCTTCTGCCTTAGGGTCAGATCATGATCCAGGTCCCAAGGAAGGCTCCCTGTTCAGCAGGGAACCTGCTTCTCCCTCTCCCTCTGCCCCTCTAGCACATGTTTTTCACTCCTCTCTCTCTCAAATAAATAAATAGAATCTTTGAAAAAGAAACAAACAAACAAACCCAGAGGGATGAGAAATCTCCCATGTAGAAGATTTTCAAACAATTTGTGCAGACATTCCACACTCAAGTTCATGAGCATAGCTTCCCACTCTTATGTGTGGAATACACATAGTAACTTCCTTCTACAAAATATATTATGAAAAACTTAATAATGATAATATAATAATAATAATATTAATAACAATAAAGAATCACTTTACTACAGAGAAACCTGACTAACACTACCTCAGCAAGATGATCAGATCGATACCAAGAATGATAAATCATGTTGATAGTATCTATCCTTCATATGATATAATAAAAATGGCAGTATATCCCTGTATATAATCCACAAAAACAGTTCAATCATGAGATAAACAACAGACATGTCTCAACTGAGGGAAATTTTACAAAATACTCTACTTCTCAAAGTGTTCCAGTTCACCAAAAGGAAAGGCTGAAAGACTGTCACAATCCAGAGGAGACTAAAAGCACATGAGGACAAATGGAGTGTGATAGAAGGGATGGTGACTTACCAAAACCTAAGGAAATCTGAATAAAGTATGGTCTTTGGTTATTGCGAATATTTTAATATTGATTCACTAGCTAATATTTGTACCGTACTGATATAAGATATCAATAATTGGAGAAATTGAGTGCAAGTGCATGAGAATTCTCTGTACTATCTTCTCAATTTCCCTATAAAACTTTGTTTTCTTTCTAAGAAATAAGATTTAATTTGAAAATTGACTTAAATGAATCAGGCTCCAGTGTGAAGACATTTTAAGAATCGTTGAATTAACTTTTGCCTTATTCGTAAGGAGTTCCTTCCATGGGAACAAAGTAAGAATTTTATATCAGAAGGAAAGAAAAACACTTATGAACACGTATAATGCCTCTTCAACCTGAAAAGCAGGAAAGGATAATAAATAGCAAAAATCAGATAAAAATACTTCTATTATAATAGACACCATATTGCAAGTGCATTTAAAATTAGCAATGTATAACATTTATTTCCTTGACATTTGTCTTCCAAAGAGTTCACAGTGTTTCAGTGTCAGTTGAAACAGGGGAAGAATCTCAGGGAAGAATCCGTCACTTAATAATAGGACCATTGGTACTAATGTCTCAATTATTTCCAAATCCATAAAGATTCATTTCCTGATGAATGACTGAGCTGTGAAGAAATAGATGAGAAAGCCTCATCCCTCTGAATTACTTGTGTCAGAATATTTTAACCATAGTACTAGGGATAGTAAATTATCCTTATTAACAGGAAATACGTCTCAGATTAGAATCTGAGCAATCAGATGGGCAGAGAAAAAATGCTTTAACTCGCTCCTGCACTTTTAAAGACAAAGGAGAACTTTTCTGTGTACAAAGTCAGTTGTCAAGATAGCCTTAGGGAATAAGAGTCTGCAGCATGGAATCCTGCTGCACTGCCGGGATGCCCGCGCCCCAGGTCTTCCTGATCCGAAATCCCTGGGCCTGTCGCTGAACACAGGCTGCAAGGCTGAGGTCATTTGCAATTTCTCTCCTAGGAGCTCCAGGGAGGGGGGCTTGAGCTAGATAGGACAGGACGGGATGCCTGGAGGCCGAGAACATTACGGCCATTCTACTTTAAGTTCAGTATTAGCACAGGCCCAGCAATCCCAGGCTCCTGTGAAGAAGAGCTGAAATTTACATTACTTCAGTTACTGGAATAAAACAAAAGTTGACAGCTTAATGTCTTAGAAAGCCCCACAATAGAATAAAAACTGAGCCTAAGCCAAGGGCTGGAAGCTCCAATTAGAATGAGAAGAGAGCTCAATGCCCTTGAAGGACCCATATCAAAATGTAAACAGAACTTGAGGAATTGCTCCAGCCCTTCTTGAGGTCCCCAAGACCAGCCCTTAAAACTAAGCTAAAACCCTCCTCGGGGTCCATATCCTTGGTCCACTGTGTGGGGTATACCTGGACCCTTGCTTGAGTTTGTAAAACAACCCACGTGTGTTTGCATAAGTGTCGGCTCCTTAGTGGTTTCTCGGATTCGCAATCTTGGACACAACACCCGCATGAACCCTCCCCACCTGGACTGACCTCCTGTCCCCTCCCACCCAGGCTGACCCTCAGTCACCTCCCCACCCACCACAGCTGGGCACAGGCCCTCACACAGTTCCAAGGGCACGGTGGACACTCCCCCCGTCCCTGGCCTCCCAGGGGATGGAAGGAGGTTTCGGCAGGACACACTCCCATGGTGGCCCCAGGGCTCCCTGCCCAGGAGAGCACCTGATGACAGGTCGGGGTCTGTGTCCCTGATGCCAGCTCCTCCTCCTAGGTTTTCTCACAGGAAATGAAAGAGGAGGACCTGGTCTCCTCCAGGGACATCATGCAGGTGGACCTGGACGTCAACAGGACGTTCAGCAGTCACATCATATTTTGGGACTACTACGGGGTAGGGTGAGGTTGAGGGGCCAGGGGGGATCAGGACCCAGTGGAGGACCAGGGGATTCTGGGTAGGGAAAACGAGGCTTCTGAGTCAGGGGGCAGAACAGAAGCCAACAACACACCGCTCCATTGTAGGGTGTTGGGGATGACCTCTGTGCCCCCACCCCCGGGGCCTCGGACATGAGGAGGCCACTAGGATGGGGTCTCCAGGGCTTGCCATGGGAGATGAACCCCAAAGGGGAGAGGGACAGTCCTCTGAGTAGCAGGGGATGGGGTGGGGGACGTTGGGGGCAGGAACTGGACCTGGGTGCCAGGCGGCATGGCCACGGCTGGAGCAGGACACACATCGATCCCATGAGGGTCGGACGGGTCAGAGTGACACCCACTCTCGGTGATTTATATATTTCTAAGTTCTATGCATTTAATTTGAGACATTTTGCAATTTGAAAACACACATAGTATGATGAACCCCAGATAATGCTCCTGGTCCAGCCAGGGTCCTGCACTGACCACACCCCGCCCCAGGGACAGGTGTCACAGCAAACCCCAGACTGGAGTTGCCTTTAAGTGTAGACGTCTCCTTGTGCATCTTAGAGGAAGGGGATGCCCTGTGTCCGCAGGCCCCCCACGACATCTCCCTCATTCCCCACTGCCACTCCATCCACCTACATCATCTACCTCAATGGGATCCCACCTACACCATCCCCCTCAAACCCACACAGCCCCACATAATCCCCACCCACTCTATACCACAACACCATCCCCCCCTACACCATCCCCCACACTCCACCAATATCATACCCCTGCCCCCACACCATGCACCCACACACCATCAGCCCCCAGCAAGGACCCGGTGCAGGTGCACCCTGTGGGACATGCTCAGCCTCCCCGGGGATCTCTCAATACCCTGCTCCCATCAGAAGCCTGGGGGTCCCATAGAGTACCTAGGGGTTGCAGGGAGGAGTGAAGACAAGGAGCCCCCGACAGGGTGTGTGCAGGTGAATGGTGCATAGGATGCACTGTCCCTCCTGGAGGGCGGCACACCCTTCACAGGACACCAGCCCATAACCCAGGGAGATCTGGGCTGGCCTGGCCCCAGGGTCTGTGAAGGTGGGGGTGATTTGCAACCCCGCCCCAGGCCCAACAAAAAGACTAATGGGATCCAGACCCCCATGGCCCTGTCCAGCCCTGGATTCTGGCCCTACACTGAGCGAGCCTTCTCACAGCTGGATGTGGCCTCCTGAGCCCTGGGGGTACCCCACAGATCCAGGTCGCTGACTTAGGGCAGCCCTGGGAATCCCAGGACACCCAAGGTTGGGGAGAGCAGAGGTAGGCCAGTGGACCCTACCGCACCCACACCAGGAGGCAGGCTCCTCCAGGTGCTGGGGCCACAGGGGCCCCACGACTGGGCTCCAACTGCCCTGCGGGGACCCAGCGCAGGAACCCATGAGCTGCAAGTCAAGGTCAGCTCTGCTGTCCTCACAACCATCTCTCATTCTGAAACCTCAGGACACCCGCCCCCACCCGGAGTCCACACATGCTCCCCGGTGGGGGACTCCAGCACTTGCCCCCCCACCCATGTGATTCTTGCCCTCCCCTAAAGGACAGAATGGTCTCCCTTTCCAGGGGAAGGCATGCACCCTTGGCTCTGAGCCCGTTTGCTGTAGAATGTCAATAAAGTATTGTGGTGTGAAAATGCACAGCCAGCCCGTTTCTGTGTCTCCCAGAACTCTGTGTACGGGGCGTGGAGAGACCCACTGAGAGGAGGAGGGGGCACCACCCAGGTCCCAACAGCCCCTGCATGGGCACTGCTAGGCACAGCTGACGTCCCCATGTGCCTTCCAGGGGCGGCCAGATGCCAGCGTCAGGACCCCACACACTATACTGGGACTCAGCCTGTGCCCCATGGGCCAGGAGGGCCTGGGACAGAGTGACAGCCAGGGAGCCTCAGGTCACCAGGGTCTGTGAAAAGCGACCTGGGAGGTCTGTGCTCCCTCTGTCCAGGGGGCCAAGGCTGGCCCAATTCCGGGGCAGGTACTCCCCTCCCTGCATCCCCATGCCAGTGTGCCTGGGGCACTGAAGGCCTGTGGGGTGCTCAGAGTGGCCGTGGAAGGGATATCAGGACAGCAGGCCCTTGTGTTGTGCCCAAGACTGCGAATCTGAGAAACCACCGATGAGCTGACACCGATGCAAACTCCCGAGGGTTTCTCTACAAGCTGTAGCTTGGGTCGAAGTGCACCCGACACAGGGGAGCAGGGACTTGGACCCTGAGACTAAGAGGCATAGCAGCTTTATAGGGGCAGTGGACCGTGGGATATGCAGAAATTTGCACAGTCATGTTCATCCACACGCAAGTGGCTGATTGAATTACACCTTACCCTATAGTATCCACTTGAGCTGGCCTATTACTTTGGTCAGAATTGGCTCACAGTTTTGGGGGGCACAAAGCAGGGTTACATTGTTATGAGCCGATTTCCAATTAGGGTGTGCCCAGCGGTTTGACTCGGGTGGGGCAGCGCCTTAAGCCATAAGCAGATCATGTGGGGGTCATAGGGGAGGTGGCGGGTGTAGCACAAAATGGAATCAGTCCTGCACTGCTTGTCCAGGGGTAGGGGATTTTTATTAAATTTCCTGTGTCCCAACTTGCAGCTCACCCACCTGGGCAATGCTCACCAGGTGGACTCAGCATGCACACCTTGTGGTGCTGGATCTCTCACACGAGCGTGTGGAGGGCACCCTTCTTGCCCTAGTGAGTAGGGGCTGGGTGAGCATGGGGTTCGGCCTGAAAGCCAGGCAGCACAGGGGACCAAAGAACCCCAGCCCCATCCCCACCCTGACCTCCACACACAGGCAGCCCCAGGGCTCCCCGCCACTGGTACCCGACTCCTCAGGAGCTCTCCCCAGGGTTGTCCTGAGGTCTGACTCCCTGCTGGAGAGGCATCGGCGAGAATGGAAGCAGCCGGCGCTCGGCGAGACCCACTGTCAGACATGGTAATTTGGCCGAGCCAACCTTCCACCTCAGCTGAACATCCAGCTGAAATTCACAGCAGGAGCGAGCCCCGGATCAGCCAGGAAAGCCCAGCTAGCCACCCAGCGCCAGCACAAGAAATGATGTTCTACCAACCATTTTGGTGTTTGGGCTACCCAGCCAGAGGATCCGATAGCTACATGTAATAGATTCATATGATAGACACACACACACACCCAACGAACAAAAGTCAGAATCACCCCAATGCTAACAGCATCTGGATGGTTACATACATGACGCCGTGGTCCCCAATAGGATACATGGAAGACGCTATAAACCACGACTGCAGACGTGCTGGAGGCACGGAGATGTGCCTGCTGGGTTCCAAAAAGGAGCACAGAGGGGCAGGAAGCATCCTACAGAGGGGGGGGGGCCTTAGGAAAGGACACCAGGTCCCTGTGAAGGCTAAGGATGATGAAATCTGTCCTCCTTCCTTTCAGCTTCTGGTTTTCCTCCTAAATGCCATTTTCGTCAGTCATACGAGCAATAATTTATTTTATGTTTTTAAATTTCTTTTTATTGGAGTCCAATTTGTATGAATTCTTTCTTCAGGAAGTGTGTCATTCAGGAGGGAAGGAGAGAAAGATTTTCCCTGACAGACAAAGTATAAAGGAGTTCATGACCACTAAACCAGTCCAGTAAGGAATTTTAAGAGGGACTCTTCTAGTGGGGGGAAAAAAAGATACCAAAAGCAACAAAGACTAGAAAGGACCAGAGAACGTCACCAGAAACACCAACTCTACCACTAACAACAAGGCACAAGTTCATATCTTTGAATAAGCACTCTGAATACTGATACTAAATGCCCCAATCAAAAGATATAGGGTATCAGAGTGGCTTAAAAAACAGTATCCAGGATGCCTGGGTGGCTCAGGGGTTGAGCCTCTGCCTTTGACTCAGGGTGTGATCCTGGAGTCTGGGATCGAGTCCCATATTGTGCTCCTGGTGGGGAGCATGCTTCTCTCTCTGCCTAATTTTCTGCCTCTCTCTCTCTCTCTCTACTCTCTCATGTTCTCAAAAATAAAATTGTTATTAAAAAAAACAAGATCCATCAGTATGCTGCCTACTAGATGCTCACATTAGACCTATAGACACCAGCAGTTTGAAAGTCAGGGGATGGAAAATCATCTATCACGCTAATGGTTATGAAAAGAAAGCTGGAGGACCAATACTTATATTAGACAAACTAGATTTGAAACCAAACACTGGGGGACACCTGGTGACTCAGTAGTTGAGCATCTGCCTTCAGCTCAGGGGGTGATCCTGGGATCCCAGGATCGAGTCCCACATCAGCCTCCCTTTGGGGAGCCTGTCTCTCCCTCTGCCTATGTTTCTGCCTCTGCTCCTCTGTGTATCTCTCATGAATACATAAATAAAATATTTAAATCTCAAAAAGAAAGAAAAAATACTGTAAGAAGAGATGAAGGAGGGCATTATTTCATAATTAAAAAGACTCTCAATCAGGATCAAACAACTAAATATTTATGCTGCCAACATGTCAGTACCTAAATATGGAACCCAATTACCAATAAACGTACAGAAACTCACTGATAATGATACAATGACAGGGGATTTTAACACCTACCCAGTAATGGCAATGGACTGATTGTCTATGCAGAAAATATACAGGGGAACAATAGCCTAGACACACTGGACCACAGGGACTCAACAGATATAGTCTGAACATTTCTTCTTAAAGCAGAATACACATTCCTTTCAAGTGCACATGGGACATTCTCCAGAACAGATCATATCATGGGCCACAAATCAGCCCTCAACAGGTATAACAGGTACAAGAAGGTTGATATCACACCCTGTACCTTTTCAGACCACGACGCTATGAAACTCGAAGTCAACAGTAAGAAAAAATTTGGACAGACCAAAAATACGTGGAGATTATGAACATCCTACTAGAGAATGAATGGAGCAACCAGGAAATTAAAGAGGAAATTTAAAACAAATGGAAATGAAAACATGTTTCTCCAAACCTCTGGGATGTAGAAAAGGCAGTCCAAAGAGGAAAGTACATAGCAATACAGACCTACGTCAAGAAACAAGAAGTCTCCAATACACAACCTAACCCTACACCTAAAGGAGCTGGAAAAGGAATAGCAAACAAAGCCTACAGCCTACAGAAGAAGGGAAAAAATAAAGATGAGAGCAGAAATAAACAATACAGAAATAAAAAAACATTAGAATGGAATAATGAAACTAAGAGCTATTTCTTCAAAATAATTAATAAAATGGATCAAAACCTATCCAGCCTTAGGAATGAGAAAAGTGAAAACACCTAAATAAATAAAATCACAAAAGAGAGAAGAGTGATCACAATCAACACCAGAAAAATAAGACAATTATAAGGGAATACTATGAAAGATTATATGCTAACAAACTGGGAGACTGGGAAGAAATGGACAAATCCCTAGAAATGTGCACGAGCAAAACTGAAATAGGAAGAAATAGAAAATGTGAACAGACCCATAACTAGCAAAGGAATTGAATCAGCAAGGCAGTGGGTGCCTCAGTGGTTGAGCATGTGCTTTGGCTCAGGTCATGATCCCAGGATTCTGGTGGATCAAGTCCCACATCAGGCTCCCCGCATGGAGCCTCATTTTCCCTCTGCCTATACCTCTGTCTCTCTGTGTCCCTCATGAATACATAAATAAAATCTTTAAAAAAAGAAAAACATAAAAAGATGAGAAGACCCAAATAAAATCACGAATGAGAAAAGAGAAATAACAACCAACACTACAGAAATACAAACGATAATAAGAGAATATGATGAAAAAGTATATGCCAGCAACCTAGAACCTGGAAGAAATAGATCAATTCCTAGAAATATATAACATAGCAAAAATGAAAAATGAAGAAATAAGAAACTTGAACAGACCGATAACCAGCAGAGAAATTGAATCAGCAATCAGGGATCTCCCAAAAGGAGATGCTTAGATCAATAGAACAGAATGGAAAGCCAAAACAAGATACAAACCTGTAACTCTATAATCCATTAATGGACAACAAGGCAGGAAGGAATATCCAATGGCACAAAGACAGTCTCTTCAAGAAACCCTAAACCTGACCCCAGGATAAGAACAAATGGTGTTGGGAAAAACAGGCAGCCACATGCAGAAGAATGAAACTGGACCACTTTCTTACACCATATATATAAAAAATAAATTCAAAATGGATGAAAGACCTAAATGTGAGACCTGAAACCATACAAAGAAGAAAAGATAGGCAGCAAAGTCTTTGACATTGGCCATTGGATCTTCTTTCAGGATATGCCTCTGAGGTGAGGGAAACAGAAGCAAAAATACTATTGGGATTTCATCAAATTGAAAAGCTTCTGCAAAGTGAAGGAAACAACCAAAGCTAAAAAGCAACATACAGGAGGAGGGGCAAGATGGCGAAAGAGTAGGGTCCCCAAGTCACCTGTCCTGACCAAATTACCTAGATAAACTTCAAATCATCCTGAAAATCTAGGAATTCAGCCTGAGATTTAAACAGAGACCAGATAGAATGCTACAGTGAGAAAAGTTGACGCTTCTATCAAGGTAGGAAGACGGGGAAAAGGAAATAATGAAACAAAAGGCATCCAAGCGGGAGGGGCCCCACGAGGAGCCGGGCTAAGGCCAGGGCGAGTGCCCCCCGGTCAGGAGAGCTCTGTCCCAGAGAAGCAGGAGCTGCACCATTCTTCCAGGGGGGAATGGCGCCTGCAGGGATTCAGAACAAGACCCCAGGAGGGCGGGGACACCCTTGGGCTCCATGGGACACAAACAGGCACCTGCACTCCCAGGAGAGTGCACCGAGCTCCCTACAGGCTGCAGGGCACATGTATTGAAGCAGGAGCAGCTCTGAGGGGCTTGGGTAGCGGCTCTGTGCGGAGGGGGCTGCGGGTCCCTGGGAGCAGCTAGGTGGTGGCGCCTAGGGCAGAGGAAGAGGCTCTGTGTGGAGGGGGCTGTGGGCTCCAGGAGCAGCTCAGAGGGGCGTCGGCGGCTCCGTGGAGAGGTGCCTACCCGACTGGGAGCGAGAATCCAACAGCGCAGGTCCCGGAGCACAGGGGGCCAGGACACAGCCCAGGATTCGGCCTCCCCCGGGACAGGCAGAGGCCCAGCGAGCCCAGGACAGCAAGGATGCTCCTGCCCAGAGCTGAGCAGATCAGCACCCCTGCACTAGAGCCTCCAGGCCCTGCAGATGGACTGCTCCAGAGTTACTGTGGGGGCTGAATACAGGTGTTCAGACCTGGCCGCTGCCATTGAGGTTGTTCCTCCTTGGGCGTCACGGGGTATATAACCCTAACTGAGCGCTTCACCAGGCAGGGGGAGATGAGCTCCCCCAAGGGCTAACACGTGAAAACAGGCCCCTCCCACCCAGAAGACCAGCTAGAAGGACAAGTTCCAGGGGAAGTCAAGGGACTTAAAGTATACAGAATCAGAAGATACTCCCCCATTTTTTTAAAATTCTGATTGCTTCCCCCACCCTTCCCCCCCTTTCTTTCTTTTTCTTTCTCCTTTTATTCTTTTTTTTGCTTTTTTCTTCCTTTTTCCTTTTTTATTTTTCTATTCTCTTTCCTTCTTTCTCTCCTCTCTTTTTCTCCTTTTCCCAATACAACTTGTTTTTGGCCACTCTGCACTGAGCAAAATGACTAGAAGGAAAACCTCACCTCAAAAGAAAGAAACAGTCCTCTCTCCCACAGAGTTACAAATCTGGATTACAATTCAATGTCAAAAAACCAATTCAGAAGCACTATTATACAGCTACTGGTGGCTCTAGAAAAAAGCATAAAGGACTCAAGAGACTTCATGACTCCAGAATTTAGATACAATCAGGCAGAAAGTAAAAATCAATTGAATGAGATGCAATCCAAACTAGAAGTCCTAACGACGAGGGTTAACGAGGTGGAAAAACAAGTGAGTGACATAGAAGACAAGTTGATGGCAAAGAGGGAAACTCAGCAAAAAGAGACAATTAAAAGACCAGGAAGACAGATTAAGGGAAATAAACGACAGTCTGAGGAAGAAAAACCTATGTGTAATTGGGGGTCCAGAGGGCGCCAAAAGGGACAGAGGGCCAGAATATGTATTTGAACAAATCATAGCTGAAAACTTTCCTTATCTGGGAAGGGAAACAGGCATTCAGATCCCCCCCTAAAATCAATAAAAACCGTCCAACACCTCGACATTTAATAGTGAAGCCTGCAAATTCCAAAGATAAAGAGAAGATCCTTAAAGCAGCAAGAGACAAGGAATCCTGACCTTTATGGGGAGGAGCAGACCTCTCCACAGCGACCTGGCAGCCCAGAAAGGGCTGGCAGGATATATTCAGGGTCCTCCATGAGAAGAACATGCAACCAAGAATACTTTATCCAGCAAGGCTCTCATTCAAAATGGAAGGAGAGATAAAGAGCTTCCAAGACAGGCAGGAACTGAAAGAATATGTGACCTCCAAACCAGCTCTGCAAGAAATTTTAAGGGGGACTCTTAAAATTCCCCTTTAAGAAGAAGTTCAGTGGAACAATCCACAAAAACAAGGACTGAGTAGATATCATGATGACACTAAACTCATATCTGTGGATAGTAACTCTGAACGTGAATGGGCTTAATGACCCCTTCAAAGGCGCAGGGTTTCAGACTGAATAAAAAAGCAGGACCCATCTATTTGCTGTCTACAAGAGACTCATATTAGACAGAAGGACACCTATAATCTGAAAATAAAATGTTGGAAAACCATTTACCATTCAAATGGTCCTCAAAAGAAAGCAGGGGTAGCGATCCTTATATCAGATAAACTAAAATTTACCCCGAAGACTATAGAGAGAGATGAAGATGGACACTAAATCATACTTAAAGGATCTATCCAACAAAGGACATAACAATCCTCAATATATATTCCCCTAATATCGGAGCTGCCAAATATTTAAACCAATTAAAAATGAAAGTGAAGAAATACATAGATAATAATTATCTTATACTTGGTGACTTCAAACTAGGTCTTTCTACCCCCGATAGGTCTTCTAAGCACAACATCTCCAAGGAAATGAGAGCTTTAAATGATACACTGGAGCAGATAGATTTCACAGATATCTACAGAACTTTACATTCAAACTGAACTGAATAAACATTCTTCTCAAGTGCACATGGAACTTTCTCCAGAATAGACCACATACTGGATCACAAATCACGTCTGAACCGATACCAAAAGATTCAGATCATCCCTTGCATATTCTCAGACCATAATGCCTTGAAATTAGAACTAAATCACAACAAGAAGTTTGGAAGGACTTCAAACACGGGAAGGTTAAGGACCATCCTGCTAAAAGATGAAAGGGTCAACCAGGAAATTGAGGAAGAATTCAAAAGATTCATGGAAACTAATGAGAATGAAGATACAAACGTTCAAAATCTTTGGCATGCAGCAAAAGCAGTCCTAAGGGGGAAATACATCACAATACAAGCATCCATTCAAAAACTGGAAAGAACTCAAATACAAAAGCTAACCTTACTCATAAAGGAGCTAGAGAAAAAAACAACAGCTAGATCCTACACCCAACAGAATAAGAGATTTAATTAAAATTTGAGCAGACCTCAAGGAAATTGAGATCACAAGAAATGCGGAACAGATCAACAAAACCAGGAGTTGGTTCTTTGAAAGAATTAATAACATACATAAACCTTTAGCCAGTCTTATTAAAAAGAAGAGAGAGAAGACTCAAATTAATAAAATCATGAATGAGAAAGAAGAGATCACTACCAACACAAGGAAATACAAACGATTTTAAAAACATTATGAACAGCTATACAGAAATAAATTAGGCAATCTAGAAGAAATGGACGCATTCCTGGAAAGACACAAACAACCAAAACTGGAACAGGAAGAAATAGAAAACCTAAACAGGACAATAACCAGTCAGGAAATTGAAGCAGTCATCAAAAACCTCCCAAGTCACAAAAGTCCTGGGCCAGATGGCTTCCCAGGGGAATTCTATCAAACGTTTAAAGAAGAAACCATACCTATCCTACTAAAGCTGTTTGGAAAGAAAGAAAGAGATGGAGTACTTCCAAATTCGTTCTATGAAGCCAGCATCACATTAACTCCAAAACCAGACAAAGACCCCACCAAAAAGAGGATACAGACCAATATCCCTGATGAACAGGGATGCAAAAATTCTCAACAAGATACTAGCCAATAGGATCCAACAATACATTAAGAATATTAGTCACCATGACCAAGTAGGATTTATCCCCTGGACACAGGGATGGTTCAACACTCGTAAAACAATCAATGTGATTCATCATATCAGCAAGAGAAAAACCAAGAAACATATGATCCTCTCATTAGATGCAGAGAAAGCATTTGACAAAATACAGCATCCATTCCTGATCAAAACACTTCAGAGCATAGGGATAGAGGGAACATTCCTCGACATCTTAAAAGCCATCTACGAAAAGCCCACAGCAAATATCATTCTCAATGGAGAAGCACTGGGAGCCTTTCCCCTAAGATCAGGAACAAGACAGGGATGTCCACTCTCACTACTGCTATTCAACATAGTAGAGGAAATCCTAGCCTCAGCAATCAGACAACAAAAAGACACTAAAGGCATTCAAATTGGAAAAGAAGAAGTCAAACTCTCCCACTTCGCTGATGACATGATACTCTACCTAGAAAACCCAAAACCCTCCCCCACAAGATTGCTAGAACTCATACAGCAATTTGGTAGCATGGCAGGATACAAAATCAATGCCCAGAAATCAATGGCATTTCTATACACTAACAATGAGACTGAAGAAAGAGAAATTAAGGAGTCAATTCATTTACATTTGCACCCAAATCATAAGATACCTAGGAATAAACCTAACCAAGGAGGTAAATGATCTATACCCTAAAAACTATAGAAAACTTCTGAAAGAAATTGAGGAACACACAAAGAGATAGAAAAATATTCCATGCTCATGGATTGGCAGAATTAATTTTGTGAAAATGTCAATGGTACCCAGGCAATGTACACGTTTAATGCAATCCCTATCAAAATACCATGGACTTTCTTCAGAGAGTTAGAACAAATTATTTTAAGATTGGTGTGGAATCAGAAAAGACCCCGAATAGCCAGGGGAATTTTAAAAAAGAAAACCATATCTGGGGGCATCACAATGCCAGATTTCAGCTTGTACTACAAAACTGTGGTCATGAAGACAGTGTGGTACTGGCACAAAAACACACACATAGATCAATGGAACAGAATAGAGAACCCAGAAGTGGACCTTGAAATTTACGGTCAACTAATACTCGATAAAGGAGGAAAGACTATCCATTGGAAGAAAGACAGTCTCTTCAATAGATGGTGCTGGGAAAATTGGATATCCACCTTCAAAAGAATGAAACTAGACACTCTCTTTCACCATGAACAAAGATAAACTCAAAATGGATGAAAGATCTAAATGTGAGACAAGAGTCCATCAAAATCCTAGAGGAGAACACAGGCAACACCCGTTTCAAACTTGGCCACAGCAACTTCTTGCAAGGTACATGCATGAAGGCAAAAGAAACAAAAGCAAAAATGAACTATTGTGACTTCATCAAGATAAGAAGCTTTTGCACAGCAAAGGATACAGTAAACAAAACTAAAAGACAACTACAGCGTGGGAGAAGATATATGCAAAAGACTTTTCAGATAAAGGGCTAGTTTCCAAGATCTATAAAGAACTTCTTAAAATCAACACCAAAGAGACAAACAATCCAATCATGAAATGGGCAAAAGACATGAAGAGAAATCTCACAGAGGAAGACATTGACATGGCCAACATGAACATGAAAAAATGCTCTGCATCACTTGCCCTTAGGGATATACAAATCCAAACCACAATGAGTTACCACCTCACACCAGTGAGAATGGGGAAAATTAACAAGGCAGGAAACCACAAATGTTGGAGAGGATGCAGAGAAAAGGGAACCCTCTTACACTGCTGGTGGGAATGTGAACTGGTGCAGTCACTCTGGAAAACTGTGTGGAGGTTCCTCAGAGTTAAAAATAGACCTGCCCAACGACTCAGCAATTGCACTATTGGGGTTTTCCCCCAAAGATTCAGATGCAATGAAACGCCGGGACACCTGCACCCCAATGTTTATAGCAGAATGTCCACAATAGCCAAACTGTGGAAGGAGCCTCAGTGTCCATTGAAAGATGAATGGATAAAGATGTGGTTTATGTATACAATGGAATATTACTCAGCCATTAGAAACGACAAATACCCATCATTTGCTTCAATGTGGATGGAACTGGAGGGTATTATGCTGAGTGAAGTAAGTCAATCGGAGAAGGACAAACAGTGTATGTTCTCATTCCTTAGGGGAATATAAATAACAGTGAAAGGGAATATAAGGGAATGGAGAAGAAACGTTTGGGAAATATCAGAAAGGGAGAGAGATCATAAAGACTCCTAACTCTGGGAAAAGAACTAGGGGAGCTGGAAGGGGAGGAGAATGGGGGATGGGGCTGAATGGGTGACGGCACTGAGGGGGACACTTGACGGGATGAGCACTGCGTGTTATTCTGTATGTTGGTCAATTGAACACCAATAAAAAATAAATTTGTTTAAAAAAAAAGATCAAATAACTACATATTTATGCTGCCAACATGGGAGTACCGAAATATAGAAACCAATTAACAACAAACGTACAGGAACACACTGATAATAAAACAATGACAGGGGATTTTAACACCCAATTATGACAATGGACCGATCGTCTATGAAGAAATGAACAGGGGAACAATAGCCTTGACACACTGGATCAAAGGGACTCAATAGATATAGTCTGAACATTTCTTCCTAAAGCAGAATACACATTCCTTTCAAGTGCACATGGTACATTCTCCAGAACAGATCATATCATGGGCCACAAATCAGCCCTCAAAAGGCACAACAGGTACAAGAAGGATGGTATCACACCATGTACATTTTCGGACCACAACGCTATGAAACTCAAAGACGACAGTAAGAAAAAATTTGTACAGACCAAAAATTCGGGGAGATTATGATCATCCTACTAGAGAAGGAATGGAGCAACCAGAAAATTAGGAAATTTAAAAAAATTAAAATGAAAACATGTTTCTCAAACCTCTAGGATGTAGCAAAGACTGTCCTTAGAGGGAAGTAGATAGCAATGCAGGCCTACCTCAAGAAACAAGTAGTCTCCAATACACAACCCAACACTACACCTAAAGGAGCTGGAAAAGGAATAGGAAACAAAGCCTAAAGCCTACAGAAGAAGGGAAAAATAAAGATGAGAGCAGAAATAAACAATACAGAAACAACAAAACAATAGAATGGAATAATGAAACTAAGTACTGGTGCTTCAAAATAACTAAGGAAATGGATCAAGCCCTAGCCAGCCTTATCAACAAGAAAACAGAAAAGAACTAAATAAATAAAATCACAAAAGAGAGAAGAGAGATCACAATCAACACCAGAAAATAAGACAATTATAAGAGAATACTATGAAAGATTATACGCTAACAAACTGGGAGACCAGGAAGAATTGGAGAGATCCCTAGAAATGTGCGAACGAGCAAAACTGAAAGAGGAAGAAATAGAAAATGTGAATAGACCCATAACTAGCAAAGGAATTGAATCAGCAAGGAATCTGGGTGCTTCAGTGGTTGAGCATCTGCTTTGGCTCACGTCATGATCCTGAGGTCCTGGGGAATCATGTCCCACATCAGGCTCCCTGCATGGAGCCTCATTTTCCCCTTGCCTATACCCCTGCCTCTCTGTGTCTCGCATGAATACATAAATAAAATCTTTAAAAAAGAAAAAAGATAAAAAGATGAGAAAGGACCCAAATAAAATCACAAATGAGAAAAGAGAAATAACAACCAACACTAGAGAAATAGAAACGTTTATAAGAGAACATTATGAAAAATTATATGCCAGCAACGTAGAACCTGGAAGAAATAGATCAATTCCTGGAAATATATAACATAGCAAAAATGAAAAAGGAAGAAATAAGAAACTTGAACAGACAGAAAACCAGCAACGAAATTGAATCAGCAATCAAGAATCTCCCAACAGGAGATGCTTCGATCAATAGAATAGAATGGAATGGAATGCCGAAACAAGATACAAACCTGTAACTCTATGATCCATTAATCGACAACAAGGCAGCAAGGAATATCCAATGGCACAAAGACAGTCTCTTCAAAAAACCCTAAACCTGACCCCAGGATAAGAACAAATGGTGTTGGGAAAACCAGGCAGCCACATGCAGAAGAATGAAACTGGACCACTGTCTTACACCATATATATAAAAAATAAATTCAAAATGGATGAAAGACTTAAATGTGAGACCTGAAACCATATACAAAGAAGAACAGATAGGCAGCAACGTCTTTGACGTTGGCCATTGGATCTTCTTTCTAGATATGCCTCTGAGTTGAGGGAAACAAAAGCAAAAATATTATTGGGACTTCATCATATTCAAAAGCTTCTGCAAAGTGAAAGAAACAACCAACGCTAAAAGGCAACATACAAAATGAGAGGAGATATTTGTAAACAACACATCCAATAAACAGTATGCAAAATACGTAAAGCAAATATAAATCTCAGCATCCTAAACACAAATTATCCAACTGCAGATGGGCAGAAGAGATGAATGGACTTTGTCTCTGTCAAGACATCCAGATGGCAACCAGACACCGAAAGACACTCAGCGTCACCCATCATCAGGGAAATGCAAATGAAAACCAGAATAAGACGTCACCTGACAGCCGTCAGAATGGCTAAAATTAACAACAGAAGAAACAACAGGTGTTGTTGAGGCTATAGAGAAGAGGGAGCCCCCTTACACTCCTGGTGGGCATGCGAACAGGTGCAGCCACTGTGGAAAACACTGTGGGGGGTCCTCGAGACGTTAAAAATAGGGGATCCCTGGGTGGTGCAGCGGTTTGGCACCTGCCTTTGGCCCATGTCGCGATCCTGGTGACCCGGGATCGAAACCCACGTCGGACTCACAGTGTATGGAGCCTGCTTCTCCTTCTGCCTGTGTCTCTGACTCTCTCTCTGTGACTACCATTAAAAAAATTAAAAAAAAGAAGTTAAAAATAGAGCTAACCTACGATTCCAAAATTCTAGAGCTAGGTATTTACCCTGAAGATACAAAAGTCGTTTAGTAGATTCCAAGTGGGACACGCAGCCCAGTGTTTCTAGCAGCGTTATCAACAACAGCCAAACTGTGGATACAGCCCAGATGTCCATCGACTGATGAATGGGCAGAGACGATGTGGTAAATATACCCACTGCGACATCACTCGGTCATCAGAAGCGATGAAATGAAGCCATTTACAATGACGTGGGAGAAGTGGAAAGGACTTATGCTCAATGAACTCAGTCAGTCAGAGAAAGAAGATACCAAATACCATACAATTGCATTCACATGTGAATTTTAAGAAACCAGACAAATTGGCAAAGGGGCAGAGGGGGGGATGAGAGAAGCAAACAAAAAAACACACTCTTAACCACAGAGAATCAACTAATAAATACCAGAGGAAGGTGAGGGGGATGGGGAATCAGGCGATGGGGATAGTGGAGGGCACCTGTGACCAGTACCAGGCGTTGTATCCAAGAGTTGAATCACTATGTGGTAAACCTGAAACTATATCATTCTGTGTATACAAAGAGGAATTCAAGTAAAACTTTAAAATAATAATAGGTAGTATTGATGAAACAGGTACGCACTAGAGAAAAAATCAGAAAGGCAACTGAAAATCCAAATAAAGAGTCTTTAGAACCATAAATCCCTTCCTTAGCTCAGCTCGGGAGAAGCCTGCCATGTCTATTCTCACCCCAGCAGAAGCCTGGATTTTGATTCTCTGGGGAGGCCACTGACTTGCTGGAGTCAGGCTATCTTTGAATCCAAAACCTAAACAGAGTGCATAAAACTAAATGGCCCAAGATGCTAGGAGTCCCAGTGCAGGCACATGCCAAGACCCAAACTCTAACCATACACAGACATAACCCTAAACCTACACTTAATCCTAATGTTAACCTAACCATTAAACGAGACCCATCACTAATCGAAAACCAAACACAAACCCCAAGACCAAAACACATTCACTGAATCTTTCTGCCAACCCTCACCCTATTCCTAAACGTAGGTTCACCTAAACTTAGGTTTCCTTAACCCTGACCCCTACCTTCAATCTAACCCAAACCCTAACCTCTAACCCTAACCTTAAAATAAGTTATTCAAATCCTATTCCTAACCTTAACCTGTACCCTAACCATAACCCTCTAATACTAATCCTATCTCATACCACAAACTGCACCCTAACCCGTACCCTAAAATCAACCCTTAACCCACTCCCTAACCCTATATCTTACCCTTTTCCAAAACCATACCCTGACCCTGACCTGACCCTAACCCTAACCCTTAACGAAACACTACCCTAACCCTAGCCCTAACCCCATCCTAATCCTAACCCTCACTCTAACCCTAAACCTAGCCCTAACTTTAACTCTAGCCCTTAACTCTAACCCCTAACTCTAACCCCTAACCATAACTCACACCCTAACCCCTAACCCTAACTGCAAACCTAAGCCCAACCCTAACTCTAACCATAACCCTAACCCCAACTCCTAACCTCCTGCCCTAATCCCTAGAGCCTAAACCCTAACCCTAACACTAAATCCTGTCCCTTACCCTAACCCCCATCCTAACTCTTAACACTGACCAATACCCTTATGCCTCACCTAACCTCTAATTTGAAACCATAAGCATAATCACTAACCCCTAACATCTAACCTAAGGCTAACCACCAACTTCCTCCCCTCCCCTAACCCTACCATTCATTCTACACTTTCACTTACCCTGTGGTTCTGAGGAGTCCCTTCTGATGTAGACGTGGCCCCCAACGGCTCCTCCAGAGTCCTCCAGGGGGTTCAAGCGAGCCGGGCTCCTGTGAGTGCGGACGTGGCCCCACGTGTTCCTGAGGCATAGTCAGCGGGTCCTGAGGACACTGGGTCTCCTGTCACTGTTGACTATGCCTCACATCCTCTGGAAGCCTCACAGCAGGTCCTCAGGAGGCCGGGGGCTCCTGTCACCCTGGACATGACCCCACGTCCCCCAGAAAACTCACCGCGGGTCCTGAGGAGGCTGTGGGCTCCTGTCAGCATACACGCAGCTCCTTATGTCCCGAAGCCAAAGTGCAGGTCCTGAGGAAGACAGGGTTCCTGTCAGCATTGGCGTGGCCCCACATTTTCCTCAAGCCTCACCATAAGACCTGAGGAGGCTGGGGGCTCCTGTCAGCATGGATGTGGCCCCAAATCTTCCCAAAACTTCCCTGTGGGTCCTGAGGAGGCTGGAGACGCCTGTCACTGTGAATGCGGCACCCATATTTTTCTTAACCTCACCACAGGCTCTGACAAGGCTGGGGTCTTCTGTCCACATGGACGCATCCACATATTTCCCCAAGTCTACACCAGGGGTCCTGAGGAAGTCAGCGTCCTGTTGTGTCCATGTGGCCCCAAGTCCTCCCAAAGCGTCGCCAAGGGTTCTTAGGAGGCCAGGGTTCCTGTAACCATGAATGCGGCCCCCAGCTTCCAGAAGCCTCAACTTATGTCCTGAGGGGCCCGGGAGCTCCTGCCAGAGTGAACGCATCGCCACATCTTCCTGAAGCCTCCCCACAGGTCCTGAGGCAGCTCAGAGGCTCCTGTCAGCGTGGGTGGGGGCCCATATCTTCCTGAAGTTTCCCCGCGGGTCGTGAGGCTGCTCAGGGGCGCCTGTCAGCATGGATGCGGGCCCACAATTTCCTGAAACCTCCCCGCGGGTCCTGAGGTGCTCAGGGTTCCTGTCAGCATGAATGTGGGCCCACTTCTTCCTGAAGCCTCCCCGCGGGTCCTGAGGAGGTTGCAGCTCATCAGCATAGACGCGTTCCCATGTCTTCCACAGGCCTCCCCAGTACAGACTGGCTCCTGTTAGTGCAGGCAGAGGAGGCCTACTGCACATGCGCGTGCCATGGGCGGGGCCTGGGCTCGGGCGCCCCCTGCGGGATGCTCAGGCGCTACAGGAGACTGTGCAGGAGGCAGCAGGTGCTCTAGGAGCTGCACCTGCCTCCTTTCAGGCTCCAGCTGGGGCCTGTTAGCTTTGGAAACATCTCACTGAGAAGGAGCCCAACACCCGGCTTCCCCAGAAATACTTAAGGACAAGGGATTGGAGCCCACAGGACGTGAAAGGAAATGTGGACCAGACTTTTACCACATCCTGCAAAACTCACTCAACCCTCTTCCACTGTGGGCGGGACCGCGGGTTGGTGCAGCCGCCCTGGAAACAGTGTGGAGGCCCCTCAGGAAGTTACAAATAGAGCCACCTTGTGACCAGCAGGTGAACGGCCTGGAGCTCACTCCGAAGATACAGATGCAATGAGACTTGGGACACCTGCACCCCAATGTCCACAGCAGCCGGGTCCACAGTAGCCACACTGTGGGAGGAGCCTCGTTGTCCTCTGCCAGATGATGGATAAAGAGGATGGGAGATAGATAATGGTCATAGAGAGAGGAATGGAACTCAGCTATCAAAGAGAAGGAAATCTTGCCATTTGCAATGATGTGGATAGAACTAAAGGGATCATGTTAAGTGAAGTAAGTCACTCGGGAAAGAGAATGACCGTGTGGTTTCATTCATAGGTGGAATTAAAGAAGTAAGCAGATGAACAACTGTGAAGGGAAGTAAAAACAAAAAAGATGAAAACAGATACAGGAAATACAGACTCTTAATGATAGGAAACAAACTGAGGGTAGCTGGAGGGGGCGGATAACAGGGGACCGGCATGAAGGAGGTCATGTGATGTCACGAGCACAACTGTTATCTCCAACTGGTGAATCCCTGAATTCTTCCTCTGAAAGTATAATACACTATACGTTAATTAATTGGGTTTAAATTAAGTTAAAAAAATCAGTTCTATCAGAGCACATTTCCTTCTGGACTCTCTGTTTTGCTCATTCAGCTTATGCCGGGACCCCCCCCCCCCATGGGTCTGGCTTGTCTAAGTAGGCTCCACGCCTCGTCCATGACCCAGCACAGGGCTAGAACTCACGACCCCTGAGATCAGGACCGGAGGTGAGGTCAGAAGTCAGATGCTTAACCGACGGAGCCAGCCGGGGGCCCGAGAACCACACTGCTTTATCCTGTGTCTCTGTGACATCTTTTGAAATAGGAAAGTGCTGCGTCCCACTCTGTCATGCTTCTCCAATACTGATTTGCTGTCCGGGGTCATTTGTTGTGGGGGTTGGATGTTATGCGATTTTTTTTTCCTATTTCTAAGATCTGCCACCATGATTTTGATAGGAATGACATTGAAACTGAGGGTGGCTACAGGAACTGCGCACATTTTCACAAGATGAGGCTCCCACCCCACGAGCCCAGGACGACCTCCCAGAGCCTGGTATGGCTCAGTGAACAAGTCTTGTGCTCCTTTGGTTCAGTCTCATTATTTATTGTCCTTGATGCTCCTGAGAATGGCGTCATGTCCTTCTTTTCCTTCCTGACTGCTCATTGTCAGGACACACCAAGGCTATTCTGATCTGTAGGGTCAGTTTGTGTCCCGTGACTTTACTGAACTCACTCCTTAGTTCTAACAGGTTTTGGTGGAACGTATTGTTCAGTATGTTGGCAATCGCTGAATTGAACTCAGATACACGTCAGTACAGTCCTGACACTTCCAGTTGCATTTCTCAAACCTCTGCCAGCACCTAACATAAGGAAGTTAGCAGCAACGACTACGGGCAGGCAGGATGCGGGAGGGTCCTGCCCTGAGCTCAGCTTTCAAAAGGAGGCATGCTTCGAAGCCAGCTTTCTACTAACTGCGTTCTGATGGCTATGAGAACGTGGCAGCATTGTAATTCAGGATGTTCCATGAACACCGCTTTACTGCACCTGGAGACACAACCTTGCAGCCTGCAGCTTGCCCCTTGCGTCCCATGAGCTTCTGACAACATGTCTAGTGAGGATGTTATAACCGTATCTGCAGGCAGTGTGGAACTGGGGAGGACCACGTTTGAGCTCATCTCTGAGAGGGAAGTTCCCCAGTTCCCTGTTTCTAGTACTGCGTCTTCAGCAAATAGGGACAGTGTGACGTCCCCCTTCCAGGTGTGGAACCTTTGCTGTTAACAGCTTAATGTCCTAGAAAGCTCCACAATTGAATCAAAACTGAGCCCAGGCCAAGGGCAGGAAGCCCCTATTAGAATGAGAACAGGGATCAATGCCCATGAAGGCCCCATATCAAAATGTAAACAGAATAGAGGAATTGCTCCAGCCCTTCTGGAGGTCCCCAGACCAGCCCTTAAAACTAAGCTAAAACCCACCTCGGGGTCCAAGTCCCTGCTCTGCTGTATTGGGTATACTTGGACACAAGATCAAGCTTGTAAATAATCCCTCGTGTGTTTGCATTGGAATCGGCTTCTTGGTGGTTTCTCATATTCGCAATCATGGGCACAACAGTCTGAGATAAAAACAAAACCAAAAGAAACTTGGACACGGGCAGAGTGAAAGCAGGGTTCTGAGAGAAGCGGCAGAGACCCGGGGGCTTGGCGGCTCTTCTGTGATGAGCGTGCAGACTAGGGGGTGGAATCCTCAGCACCAGAGCCAGAGGACCCAGCGTCCCCACCGGGCTCCCCCCATCAGCCCCAGTCTTAGGGAGCAGCACAGCACTGCCCGCTGGAGGCCAGAGGTGCTGATGCCCACCCCGTCTCTGATCCGCGCAAGTGCACCTACCAGGCAGATGTGCACCTGACAATCAGTGCCACATCCCATTCCCAGACCTTACAAAGACCACTCGCTGCCACCAAGTTGTCAGACCACAGAGGCCCGGAGACGAGGCCCGGAGACACATTTGCCTCTCGCAAAACGCGTCCCGTATCGAACAAAATCCTTTTCAAGCGAAGCGTACAGGCGGTCTGCATGTGGGATGTTCAAGTCCTAAGCTCAATCAAAAGGAGTGTGCATGACTTGGAGGCAGCTGTCCGCTAGGCCCGAAATTGACAAGGCAGATACTTGCTTTTCTCGCCCCTACGCTTCGGCATACAACGAAATGCTGTGGAAGCGAAACGTACAGGCAGTCAGGATGGGGGAGGTACAGGCCATAAGCTCAACTCTCAGAAGTGTGTATACTTTGCAGTCCGATGTCTGCTAGACACTTATCGAGGCGAGGTATACCCGAGCTACACTCTAATTGAACAAGGACGTTAGCAATCCCTGTATTGAACTTAATACACGTGAGTACAGTCCTGACACTTCCATTTGCATTTCTCCAACCTCTCCCAGCACTTCACTTAAGGATGTTAGCAGCTATGACTATGGGCAGGCAGGATGTGGGAGGGTCCTGCCCTGAGCTCAGCTCTCACAAGAGAGCATGCCTAGAAGCCAGCTTTCAACTAGCTACGTTCTAATGGCTGTGAGACAATAGCAGTCTTCTAACTCAGGAGGTTCGAAGCATACCACTCTACTGCACCTGGAGACACCTTCCAGGCCTGCATTATTCCACTTGCGTCTCACAAGCTTCTGACAAACGTCTCTGGTGAAGTTGTTCAAAACTCATTCTGCAGACAGTGTGGAACTGTGAGGGACTGGGTGTGAGCTCAACTCTCGGAAGAGAGATACTTTTGCACCCAGGGTACAGCTAGCTTCTCACGTATGGAACTAAGTAGGTAGCACCTGTCTAAGACAGGAATTACTAGGAAATCGCTGGATTGAGCTTGGAGACACTAGTCTTATGTGCCGGGACTTTCCAGTTACTTCTCACTTCCCTTCAGTCTCGCCTCGAGCCTGCCTGTTAGCAGTGAAGTGTACCTGCAGGCAGGATGTGGGAAGTACAGGCCATGAGCTCAAGTCTCAAAAGTGTGTACGCCTGGGAGGCAAATGTCTGCTACCCACTCGTACATGGGAGTTAGAAACTAGCTACACTCTTTGAAGAAGGCCATTTGAAATCGCTGTATTCAACTCAGATAATCGTGAGTACAGGCCTGACACTTCCTCATGCATTTCGCCGCTGTCTCCCAGCACCTAACATAAGGATATTAGCAGCTATGACTACGGGCAAGCAGGATGTGGGAGGTTCCTGCCTTGAGCTCAGCTTTTCAAAGGAGGCATGATTCGAAGCCAGCTTTCTACTAACTGCATTCTGATGGCCATGAGAACGTAGCAGCATTGTAATTCAGGATGTTCCATGAATACCGCTTTACTGCACCTGGAGACACAACCTTGAAGCCTGCAGGTTGCCTCTTGCATCCCACGAGCTTCGAAAAACATGTCTAGTGAGGATGTTCGTAACTGTATCTGCAGGCAGTGTGGAACTGGGAAGGACCACGTTTCAGCTCATCTCCGAGAGGAAAGTTCCCCAGAGAGAGCTTTCAGCTAGGTACTCAGGTTTGGAAGTTAGTATGGAGCTCCCATCTGAGGGAGGACTTCCTCAGAGGTTGCTGGATTGAACTAAGACACATTTGCCTCTCAAAACTTGCGTCCCGTATCGAACGAAATCATTTGGAAGCGAAGCATACAGGCGGTCAGCATGTGGAGGGTTCAAGTCCTAAGCTCAATCCAAAGGAGTGTGCATGCCTTGGAGGCAGCTGTCCACTAGGTGCAAAATTGACAAGGCAGACACTTGGTTCTCACTCTGCTACTCTCCCGCATACAACGAAATGCTGTGGAAGCGGAACATACAGGCAGTCAGGATGGGGGAGGTACAGGCCATAAGCTCAACTCTCAGAAGTGTGTATGCTTTGCAGGCCGATGTCTGCTAGACACTTATCGAGGCGAGGTATACCTGAGCTACACTCTAATTGAACAAGGACGTGGCAATCGCTGTATTGAAGTCAGATGCACGTGAGTATAGTCCTGACACTTCCACTTGCATTTCTCCAACCTCTCCCAGCACCTAACATAAGGATGTTAGCAGCTACGACTATGAGCAGGCAGGATGCGGGAGGGTCCTGCTCTGAGCTCAGCTTTCAAAACGAGGCATGCCTCGAAGCCAGCTTTCTACTAACTGCGTTCTGATGCCATGGGAAAGTGGCATCATTGTAATTCTGGATGTTCCATGAATACCACTTTACTGCACCTGGAGACACAACCTTGAAGCCTGCAGCTTGCCCCTTGTGTCCCATGAGCTTCTGACAAACATGTTTAGTGAGGATGTTCGTAACTGTATCTACAGGCATTGAGGAACTGGAAGGACCTCGTTTCAGCTCACCTCCGAGAGGGAAGTTCCCCAGAGAGAGAACTTTCAGCTAGGTAATCGGGTTTGGAAGTTAGTATGTAGCTCTCATCTGAGGGAGGAATTCCTCAGAAGTTGTGGATTGAACTAAGACACATTTGACTCTCACAAAACTTGCGTCCCGTATTGAAAGAAATCGTTTGGAAGCGAAGCGTACAGGCGGTCAGCATTTGGAGGTTCAAGTCCTAAGCTCAATCCATGGGAGTGTTCATGCCTTGGAGGCAGCTGTCCTCTAGGCACGAAATTGACAAGGCAGACACTTGGTTCTCACTCCACTACTCTACCGCATACAACGAAATGCTGTAGAAGCGAAACGTACAGGCAGTCAGGATGGAGGAGGTACAGGCCATAAGCTCAACTCTCAGAAGTGTGTATGCTTTGCAGGTCGATGTCTGCCAGACACTTATGGAGGCGAGGTATACCCGAGTTGCACTCTAATTGAACAAGGACGTTGGCAATCCCTGTATTGAACTCAGAACACGTGAGTACAGTCCTGACACTTTCATTTTCATTTCTCCAACCTCTCCCAGCACCTCACTTAAGGATGTTAGTAGCTATGACTATGGGCAGGCAGGATGTGGGAGGGTCCTGCCCTGAGCTCAGCTCTCACAAGAGAGCATGCCTAGAAGCCAGCTTTCAACTAGCTGCGTTCTAATGGCCGTGAGACCAAAGCAGTCTTCTAACTCAGGAGGTTCGAAGAACACCACTCTACTGCACCTAGAGACACCTCCTGGGCCTGCATTATTCCACTTTTGTCTGACAAGCTTCTGACAAACGTCTCTGGTGAAGATGTTCAAAACTCATTCTGCAGGCAGTGTGGAACTGTGAGGGACTGGGTGTGAGCTCAACTCTCGGAAGAGAGATGCTTTTGGACTCGGTGTTCAGCTAGCTTCTCATGTATGTAACTAAGTAGGTAGCACCTTTCTAAGACAGGAATTACTAGGAAATCTATGGATTGAGCTTGGAGGCACTAGTCTTATGTGCCGGGACTTTCCACTTACTTCTCACATCCCTTCAGTCACGCCTTGAGCCTAGGCCTGTTAGCAGCGAAATGTAGGATGTGAGAAGTACAGGCCATAAGTTCAACTCTCAAAAGTGTGTATGCCTGGGAGGCAGATGTCTGCTACCCACTCGTACATGTTAGAAACTAGCTACACTCTTTGAAGAAGGCCGTTTGAAATCGCTGTATTCAACTCAGATGATCGTGAGTACAGGCCTGAGACTTCCACATGCATTTGGCCACCCTCTCCCAGCACCTAACATAAGCATATTAGCAGTTACGTCTACGGGCAGGCAGGATGAGGGAGGGTCCTGCCCTGAGCTTAGCTCTCAAAAGGAAGCATGCCTAGAAGCCACCTATCTACTAGCTCGTTCTTATGGCCTTGTGAACGTAGCAGCATTGTAAGGCTGTACACTTACAATGAATACCGCTCTAATGCACCTGGAGACACAACCATTGAAGCCTGCAGCTGGCCCTTGCGACCCATGAGCTTCCGAAAACATGTCTAGTGAGTACGTTCGTAACTGCATCTACAGGCAGTGTTGAACTGGGAAGGACCACGTGTCAGCTCATCTCACAGAAGGAAATTCCCCAGAGAGAGAGATATCAGCTAGGTACTCAGGTTTGGAAGTTAGTATGTAGCTCCCATCTGAGGGAGGAATTCCTAGGAAATCACTGGATTGAACTAAGAGACACTTGCCTCTCGCAAAACTTGCATCCCGTATCGAATGAAATCCTTTGGAAGTGAAGCATACAGCCGGTCAGCATGTGGGAGGTACAGGCCATAAGCTCAACTCTGAGAAGCGTGTATGCTTTGCAGGCAGCTGTCTGCTAGCCACTCTTTTATGGGAGTTAGAACCTAGCTACACTTTAATTGAACAAAGCTGTTGGAAATCGCTGGATTAAACTCAGTTACACGTGACTACAAGCCTGAAACGTCTACATGCTTTTCACAACCTCTTCCAGCACCTAACATAAAGATGTTAGGACTTATGTCTACAGGCAGTCAGGTTGCGGGAGGGTCCTGCCCTCACCTCAACTCTCACAAGGAAGCATGTCTAGAAGCCAGCTTTCAACTAGCTGCATTCTTCTGGCCCTGAGAACGCAGCAGTATTCTAACTCAGGAGGTTCCAAGAATACCACTCTATTCCACCTGAAGACACCTTCCAGGCCTGCATTATTCCACTTGCGTCTCACAAGCTTCTGACAAGCATCTCTGGTGAAGACGTTGGAAGGACATTCTGCAGGCAGTGTGGAACTGTGAAGGACTGGGTGTGAGCCCAACTCTCGAATGTAAGTTGCTGTTGGATGCAGCGTTCTATTAGCTAGTATGGAACTTATTAAGTAGCACCAGTCTAAGACAGGAACTACTAGGAAATCGAGGGATTGAGCTTGGAGGCACTACACTTGTGGGCCTCACCTGGACGAGGTGACTGGTTCCCACCTGGGACTCACCTGGACCTGATAACTTTGCTCCACACTTTGGCCTCACCTGGCCCTGATGACTCTGGGCCCCCCACCTAGGCCTCAATCTGGACCTGGTGACTGTGGTCCCCACCTGGATCTCACCTGGACCTGGTGACTCTCGTTCCCACATGAACCACACCTGGACCTGGTGACTGTGGTGTCCTTCTAGCCTCACATTTACCTGGGGACTCCGGTCCCCACCAGGGCCTCCCCTGGATCTGGTGACTCTGGCCTGAAGGTTGGCCTCACCTGGACCTGGTGAGTGGGGTTGCCACCTGCGCCTCACCCATGCCTGGTGACTCAAGTCCCCACGTGGGCCTCACATGCACCTGGTGAATCTGGTCCTTACCTGGTCCTCGCCCGGACCTGGTGATTTTGGTCACCACCTGGGCCTCACCTGAACCTGGTGAATCTGGTCCCCATCTTGGCCTCACCCAGTCCTGGTGACTTTGTTCTCCACCTGTACATGATTGCTGTGGACTCCTTCTTGGTCTCACCTGGAAGTGGTGACTCTGATCGTATCTGGGCCTCACCCAGATCTGGTGACTCTGGTCCTCACCTGGGCATCATTGGGACCTGGTTACTCTGTTCCACACCTGAGCCTCACCTGGACATGATGATCTGGAACCTCTCTGGGCCTCACCCTGACCTGATGACTCTGGTCCCCATGTGGATGTCACCTAACCAGGTGATTCTGGTACCCCTCTAGGCCTCAACCAGTCCTGGAAACTCTGGTACTCAACTGGGCCTCACCTGGATGTAGTGATCATGCTCCCCACCTGGGACTCATATGGACCTGGTGATTCTGGTCTACACCTGAGTCTACTCTGGATCCGGTGAGTGTGAGTGTGGTCTCCACCTGGGCTTCACTTGGACCTGGTTATTCTGATCCCCATCTGGGCCTCACCTGGCCCTGTTGACCATGGTCCTCCACTGGGCATAATTGGGACCCGGTTACTGTGTTCCACAACTGGACCTCACCTGGACCAGGTGACTCTGGTCCCCCTCTGGGTCTCACCCTTCCCTAGTGACTGTGAACCCCACTTTGGCCTGACTTGGTCGTGCTGACTCTGGTTGCCATTGTGCCTCACCTCAAACTGTTGACTCTGGTTCTTTCAAGGGCCTCCCCTGTACCTGGTGATCCTGGATCCCATCTGGGTCTCACCTGGAGCTGGTGACTGTTGTCACCACCTGGGACTCACCTGGACCTGGTTACTGTGTTCCACAACTGGGCCTTACATAGAACTGTTGACCATGGTCCCCAGCAGGCCTCACATGGACCTGTTGCCTCTGTTCCCCACCTGGACCTCACGTGTACCTGGTAACTCTGGTCCACACCTGGGCCTCATCTGGACCTGGTGACTCTGGTCCCCACTTGGGCTCCACCTGGATCTGGTGACTCTGGCACCCACCTGGACCTCTCCTGGACCTGGTGACTCTCTTTCCAACATGGACCTCACCTGGATCTGGTAACTGGTCCTCAGATTGGCTGCACTGGACTTGGTGACTATCGTCCCCACTTTGACCTAACTCAGACCTGGTGAATCTTGTCCCCACCTAGGCCTCACCCAGACCTGGTGACTCTTGTCCCCCGCTATGCCTCAATTCGACCTGATGAATCTGGTCCTCACGTGGGCCTCACATGGACCTGGGACTCAGCTGGATAGAGTGGCTCTGGTTCCCACATGGGGCTCACCTGATTCTGGTGACTGTGGTCTCCTTCTATGCCTCACCAGGACCTGGTGATTCTGATCCCCTCTGGGCCTTGCTTGGCCCTAGTGACTCTGGTCCCCACCTAGGCATCATTGCGACATGGATACTCTATTCCACACCTGGGCCTCACTTTGACCGGGGACCTCTGGTCCCACTCTGGGCCTCAATCTAAACTGGTTACTCTGGTTCCCCCTCTGGGCCTCACCCTTACCTGGTGACTCTGGTCCCCCCATGGGCTTCACTTGGACCTGGTGAATCTGGTCCTTACCTGGTCCTCACCTGGACCTGGTGACTCTGGTCACCACCTGGGTCTCACCTGGACTTGGTGAATCTTGTTGCCACCTGGGCCTCACCTGGACCTTGTGACTGTGGTCCCCACCTGGACCTCACCTGGATTTGGTGGCCTTGGTTCCCATATGGGGCTCTCCTGGACCTGGTTCCTGTGGTCTCCTTCTGGCCTCACCTTTAATAATATGACTATGATCCATATTTGGGCCTCACCTGGACCTGGTGACACTCGTCCTTACCTGGGCATCACTGGGACCTGGTTTCTCTCTTCTATACCTGGGCCTCACCTGGACCTGGTGACTCTCGTACCGCTCTGGGCCTCATCCTGACGTGGTGACCCTGGTTCCCACCTGTATATCACCTTGACGGAGAGAGTCTGGTCCCCATCTGGGCCTCACCCGGAGCTGGGGACTCTGGTCCTCAACTGGGCCTCAACAGGACCTGGTGAATCTACTCCTCACTTAGGCCTCGTCTGGACCTTGTGACTCTGGTCCCACCTGGGAATCAATGGGACATGGTTACTCTGTTCCCCACCTGGGACTCACCTGGACCCAATAACTTTGCTCCACACTTTGGCCTCACCTGGCCCTGATGACTCTGGGCCCCCCACTTAGGCCTCAATCTGGACCTGGTGACTGTGGTCCCCACCTGGGTCTCACCTGGACCTGGTGACTCTCGTTCCCACATGAACCACACCTGGACCTGGTGTCTGTGGTGTCCTTCTAGCCTCATATTTACCTGGTGACTCCGGTCCCCACCAGGGCCTCCCCTGGATCTGGTGCCCTGGCCTGCAGGTTGGCCTCACCTGGACCTGGTGAGTGGGGTTGCCACCTGGGCCTCACCCATACCTGGTGACTCAGGTCCCCACGTGGGACTCACTTGGACCTGGTGAATCTGGTCCTTACCTGGTCCTCACCCAGACCTGGTACTCTAGTCACCACATAGGCCTCTCGGACCTGGTGAATCTGGTCCCCATCTGGGCCTCACCCAGTCCTGGTGACTTTGTTCCCCACCTGGACCTAATTGCTGTGGACTCCTTCTTGGCCTCACCTGCAACTGGTGACTCTGATCCTATCTGGGCCTCACCCAGATCTGGTGACTCTGGTCCTCACCTGGGCATCATTGGGACCTGGTTACTCTGTCCACACCTAAGCCTCACCTGGACATGATGACTCTTGAACCTGGGCCTCACCCTGACCTGGTGACTCTGGTCCCCATCTGGTTGTCACCTGGACCAGGTGATTCTGGTACCCCTCTAGGCCTCAACCAGACCTGGTGACTCTGGTCCTCAACTGGGCCTCCGCTGGAACTAGTGAATATTCTCCCCAACTGGGCCTCATCTGGACCTAGTGACTCTGGTCCCTACCTGGGCATCATCAGGACATGGTTACTCTATTCCCCACTGGGACTCACCTGGACCTGGTGATTCTGGTCTGCACCTGAGACTACCCTGGATCTGGTGACTGTGGTCCCCACCTGGGCCTCACTTGGACCTGGTGACTCTGATCCCCATCTGGGCCTCACCTGGCCCTGTTGACCATGGTCCTCCACTGGGCATAATTGGGACCCAGTTACTGTGTTCCACAACTGGACCTCACCTGGACCAGGTGACTCTGGTCCCCCTCTGGGTCTCACCCTGACCTGGTGACTGTGAACCCCACTTTGGCCTGACTTGGTCCTCCTGACTCTGGTTGCCACCTGCGCCTCACCTCGAACTGTTGACTCTGGTTCTTTCAAGGGCCTCCCCTGTACCTGGTGATCCTGGTCCCCACCTGGGCCTCACCTGGATGTGGTGACTGTTGTCACCACCTGGGATTCACCTGGACCTGGTTACTGTGTTCCACACCTGCGCCTCATGTACACCTGTTGACCATGGTCCCCAGCTGGCCTCACATGGACCTGTTGCCTCTGGTCCCCACCTGGGCCTTATGTGTACCTGGTAACTCTGGTCCTCACCTGGGCCTCATCTGGACCTGGTGACTCTGGTCCCCACCTGGGCTTCACCTGGATATGGTGACTCTGGTCCCCACCTGGACCTCTCCTGGACCTGGTGACACTCTTTCCAACATGGACCTCACCTGGACCTGGTGACTCTCATCCCCACTTTGACCTAACTCAGACCTGGTGAATCTTGTCCCCACCTAGGCTTCACCCAGACCTGGTGACTCTTGTCCCCATCTATGCCTCAATTCGACCTGATGAATCTGGTCGTCACGTGGGCCTCACATGGACCTGGGACTCAGCTGGATACACTTGCTCTGGTTCCCACATGGGGCTAAGCTGATACTGGTGACTGTGGTCTCCTTCTAGGCCTTACCAGGACGTGGTGATTCTGATCCCCATCTGGGCCTTGCATGGCCCTAGTGACTCTGGTCCCCACCTAGGCATCATTGGGACCTGGATACTCTATTCCACACCTGGGCCTCACTTTGACCGGGGACCTCTGGTCCCACTCTGGGCCTCAAACTAAACTGGTTACTCTGGTTCCCCCGCTGGGCCTCACCCTTACCTGGTGACTCTGGTCCCCCCGAGGGCTTCACTTGGACCTGGTGAATCTGGTCCTTACCTGGTCCTCACCTGGACCTGGTGACTCTTGTCACCACCTGGGTCTCAACTGGACTTGGTGAATCTTGTAGCCACCTGGGCCTCACTTGAACCTTGTGACTGTGGTCCCCCCCCCCGGGACCTCACATGGATCTGGTGGCTCTGGTTCCCATATGGGCTCTCTAGGACCTGGTTCCTGTGGTCTCCTTCTGGCCTCACCTGGAACAAAACGACTCTGATCCATATTTGGGCCTCACCTGGACCTGGTGACTCTGGTCACCCTCTGGACCTCACCCTGACCTGGTGACTGTGCTCCCACCTGGGCCTCACCTCAGCAAGGTGACTGGTTCCCACAGGGACCTCACCTGGACCTGGTGAATCTGGTCCACACATGGGCATCATGGGACCTGGTTACTCACTTCCACTTCGGGGCCTCACCTGGACCTAGTGACTCTCGTCCCCTTCCGGGACTCACCCTTACCTGGTGACTCTGGTCCCTCCCTATGTTTCACTTGGACCTGGTGAATCTGGTCATTACCTGGACCTCACCTGGACCTGGTGACTCTGGTCACCACCTGGGTCTCACCTGGACATGTTGAATCTTTTTTTTTTAATAAAATAATTTTTATTGGTGTTCAATTTACCAACATATAGAATAACACCCAGTTCTCATCCCGTCAAGTATCCCCCTCAGTGCCCGTCACCCACTCACCCACACCCCCCGCCCTCCTCCCCTTCCACCACCCCTAGTTTGTTTCCCCGGATTAAGAGTCTTTACGTTCTGTCTCCCTTTCTGATATTTCCCACACATTTCTTCTCCCTTCCCTTATATTCCCTTTCACTTTTATTTATATTCCCCAAATGAATGAGAACATACACTGTTTGTCCTTCTCCGATTGACTTACTTCACTCAGCATAATACCCTCCAGTTCCATCCACGTTGAAGCAAATGGTGGGTATTTGTCATTTCTAATGGCTGAGTAATATTCCATTGTATATATAAACCACATCTTCTTTATCCATTCATCTTTCAATGGACACCGAGGCTCCTTCCACGGTTTGGCTATTGTGGACATTGTTGCTATAAACAGCGGGGTGCAGGTGTCCCATGTTCATTGCATCTGAATCATTGGGGTAAATCTCCAAAAGTGCAATTACTGGGTCGTAGGGCAGGACTATTTTTAACTCTTTGAGGAACCTCCACACCGTTTTCCAGAGTGGCTGCACCAGTTCACATTCCCACCAACAGTGTAAGAGGGTTCCCTTTTCTCCGCAGCCTCTCCAACACTTGTGGTTTCCTTCCTTGTTAATTTTCCCCATTCTCACTGGTGTGAGGTGGTATCTCATTGTGGTTTTGATTTGTATTTCGCTGATGGCAAGTGATGCAGAACATTTTCTCATGTGCATGTTGGCCATGTCTATGTCTTCCTCTGTGAGATTTCTCTTCATGTCTTTTGCCCATTTCATGATTGGATTGTTTGTTTCTTTGGTGTTGAGTTTAAGAAGTTCTTTATAGATCATGGAAACTAGCCCTTTATCTGATACCTCTTTTGCATATATCTTCTCCCATTCTGTAGGTTGTCTTTTAGTTTTTTGGCTGTATCCTTTGCTGTGCAAAAGCTTCTTATCTTGATGAAGTCCCAATAGTTCATTTTTCCTTTTGTTTCTTTTGCCTTCGTGGATATATCTTGCAAGAAGTTACTGTGGCCAAGCTCATAAAGGGTGTTGCCTGTGTTCTCCTCTAGGATTTTGATGGACTCTTGTCTCACATTTAGATCTTTCATCCATTTTGAGTTTATCTTTGTGTATGGTGAAAGAGAGTGGTCTAGTTTCATTCTTCTGCATGTGGATGTCCAATTTTCCCAGCACCATTTATTGAAGAGACTGTCTTTCTTCCAAAGGATAGTCTTTCCTCCTTTATCGAATATTAGTTGACCATAAAGTTCAGGGTCCACTTCTGGGTTCTCTATTCTGTTCCATTGATCTATGTGTGTTTTTGTGCCAGTACCACACTGTCTTGATGACCACAGCTTTGTAGTACAAGCTGAAATCTGGCATTGTGATGCCCCCAGATATGGTTTTCTTTTTTAAAATTCCCCTGGCTATTCGGGGTCTTTTCTGATTCCACACAAATCTTAAAATAATTTGTTTTAACTCTCTGAAGAAAGTCCATGGTATTTTGATAGGGATTGCATTAAACGTGTATATTGCCCTGGGTAACATTGACATTTTCACAATATTAATTCTGCCAATCCATGAGCATAGAATATTTTTCCATCTCTTTGTGTCTTCCTCAATTTCTTTCAGAAGTGTTCTATAGTTTTTAGGGTATAGATCTTTTACCTCTTTGGTGAGATTTATTCCTAGGTATCTTATGCTTTTGGGTGCAATTGTAAATGGGATTGACTCCTTAATTTCTCTTTCTTCAGCCTCATTGTTAGTGTATAGAAATGCCATTGATTTCTGGGCATTGATTTTGTATCCTGCCTTGCTACCAAATTGCTGTATGAGTTCTAGCAATCTTGGGGTGGAGGCTTTTGGGTTTTCTTTTTTGGGGGGGGGTTCTATGTAGAGTATCATGTCATCGGCGAAGAGGGAGAGTTTGACTTCTTCTTTGCCAATTTGAATGCCTTTAATGTCTTTCTGTTGTCTGATTGCTGAGGCTAGGACTTACAATACTATGTTGAATAACAGTGGTGAGAGTGGATATCCCTGTCTTGTTCCTGATCTTAGGGGAAAGGCTCCCAGTGCTTCCCCATTGAGAATGATATTTGCTGTGGGCTTTTCGTAGATGGCTTTTAAGATGTCAAGGAAAGTTCCCTCTATCCCTACACTCTGAAGAGTTTTGATCAGGAATGGATGCTCTATTTTGTCAAATGCTTTCTCTGCATCTAATGAAAGGATCATATGGTTCTTGGTTTTTCTCTTGCTGATATGATGAATCACATTGATTGTTTTATGAGTGTTGAACCAGCCTTGTGTCCCGGGGATAAATCCTACTTGGTCGTGGTGGATAATTTTCTTAATGTGCTGTTGGATCCTATTGGCTAGTATCTTGTTGAGAATTTTTGCATCCATGTTCATCAGGGATATTGGTCTGTAATTCTCCTTTTTGGTGGGGTCTTTGTCTGGTTTTGGAATTTAGGTGATGCTGGCATCATAAAACGAATTTGGAAGTACTCCATCTCTTTCTATCTTTCCAAACATCTTTAGTAGAATAGGTATGATTTCTTCTTTAAATGTTTGATAGAATTCCCCTGGGAAGCCATCTGGCCCTGGACTCCTGTGTCTTGGGAGGTTTTTGATGACTGCTTCAATTTCCTCCGTGGTTATTGGCCTGTTCAGGTTTTCTATTGCTTCCTGTTCCAGTTTTGGTAGTTTGTGGCTTTCCAGGAATGCGTGCATTTCTTCTAGATTGCCTAATTTATTGGCATATAGCTGTTCATAATATGTTTTTAAAATCGTTTGTATTTCCTTGGTGTTGGTAGTGATCTCTCCTTTCTAACTTATGATTTTATTAATTTGAGTCTTCTCTCTCTTCTATTTAATAAGGTTGGCTAATGGTTTATCTATCTTATTAATTCTTTCAAAGAACCAACTCCTACTTCTGTTGATCTATTCCACAGTTCTTCTGGTCTCGATTTCCTTTAGTTCTGCTCAAATCTTTATTAACTCCCTTCTTCTCTTGGGTGTAGGATATATTTGCTGTTTTTTCTCTAGCTCCTTTATGTGTAAGGTTAGCTTTTGTACTTGAGTTCTTTCCAGTTTTTGAATGGATGCTTGTATTGCGATGTATTTCCCCCTTAGGACTGCTTTTGCTGCATCCCAAAGATTTTGGATGGTTGTATCTACATTCTCATTAGTTTCCATGAATCTTTTTAATTCTTCCTTAATTTTCTGGTTGACCCTTTCATCTTTTAGCAGGATGGTCCTTAACCTCCACATGTTTGAGTTCTTTCCATACTTCTTGTGATTTAGTTCTAATTTCAAGGCATTATGTTCTGAGAATATGCAGGGGACGATCCCAATCTTTTGGTATCGATTCAGACCCGATTTGTGACCCAGTATGTGGTCTATTTTGGAGAAAGTTCCATGTGCACTTGAGAAGAATGTGTATTCAGTTGAGTTTGGATGTAAAGTTCTATAGATATCTGTGAAATCCATCTGGTCCAGTGTATCATTTAAAGCTCTTGTTTCTTTGGAGATGTTGTGCTTAGAAGACCTATCGAGGGTAGATAGAGCTAGATTGAAGTCACCAAGTATGAGTGTATTATTATCTAAGTATTTCTTCACTTTGGTTATTAATTGGTTTAAATATTTGGCAGCTCCCACATTAGGGGCATATATATTCAGGATTGTTAAGTCCTCTTGTTGGATAGATACTTTAAGTATGAGATAGTGTCCCTTTTCATCTCTCACTACAGTCTTCGGGGTAAATTTTAGTTTATCTGATATAAGGATGGCTACCCCTGCTTTCTTTTGAGGACCATTTGAATGGTAAATGGTTCTCCAACCTTTTATTTTCAGGCTGTAGGTGTCCTTCTGTCTAAAATGAGTCTCTTGGAGACAGCAAATAGATGGGTCCTGCTTTTTTATCCAGTCTGAAACCCTGCGCCTTTTGATGGGGTCATTAAGCCCATTCACGTTCAGAGTTACTATCCACAGATATGAGTTTAGTGTCATCATGATATCTATTCAGCCCTTGTTTTTGTGGATTGTTCCACTGAATTTCTTCTTAAAGGGGAATTTTAAGAGTCCCCCTTAAAATTTCTTGCAGAGCTGGTTTGGAGGTCACATATTCTTTCAGTTCCTGCCTGTCTTGGAAGCTCTTTATCTCTCCTTCTATTTTGAATGAGAGCCTTGCTGGATAAAGTATTCTTGGTTGCATGTTCTTCTCATTGAGGACCCTAAATATATCCTGCCAGCCCTTTCTGGCCTGCCAGGTCTCTGTGGAGAGGTCTGCTGTTACCCTAATACTCCTCCCCATAAAAGTCAGGGATTTCTTGTCTCTTGCTGCTTTAAGGATCTTCTCTTTATCTTTGGCATTCGCATGCTTCACTATTACATGTCGAGGTGTTGAACGGTTTTTATTGATTTTAGGGGGGGATCTCTCTATTTTCTGGATCTGAATGCCTGTTTCCCTTTCCAGATTAGGAAAGTTTTCAGCTATGATTTGTTCAAATACATATTCTGGCCCTCTGTCCATTTTGGCGCCCTCGAGAACCCCAATTACACGTAGGTTTTTCTTCCTCAGGCTGTCATTTATTTCCCTTAATCTGTCTTCCTGGTCTTTTAATTGTGTGTCTCCTTTTTCCTCAGTTTCCCTCTTTACCATCAACTTGTCTTCTATGTCACTCACTCGTTCTTCTACCTCGTTAACCCTCATCATTAGGACTTCTAGTTTGGATTTAATCTCATTCAATTGATTTTTAATTTCGGCCTGATTGGATCAAAATTCTGCAGTCATGAAGTCTCTTGAGTCCTTTATGCTTTTTTCTAGAGCCACCAGTAGCTGTATAATAGTGCTTCTGAATTTGCTTTCTGACATTAAATTGTTATCCAGATTTTGTAACTCTGTGGGAGAGACGACTGTTTCTGATTCTTTCTTTTGAGATGAGGTTTTCCTTCTAGTCATTTTCCTGAGTGCAGAGTGGCCAAAAAGAAATTGTATTGGGAAAAGGAGAAAAAGAGAGGAGAGAAAGAAGGAAAGAAAAGAGAAAAATGAAAAAGAATAGAGGAAGAAAGAAGGAAATAGAGAATAAAAAGAGAAAGAAAGAGGGATCCCTGGGTGGCGCAGTGGTTTAGTGCCTGCCTTTGGCCCAGGACGCGATTCTGGAGACCCTGGATCGAATCCCACGTCGGGCTTCTGGTGCATGGAGCCTGCTTCTCCCTCTGCCTGTGTCTCTGCCTCTCTCTCTCTCTCTCTGTGTGTGACTATCATAGATAAATAAAAAATTTAAAAAAAAAGAGAAAGAAAAAGAAAGGGGGGAATAGGGGAGGGTGAAGTAATCAGAAATAAAAAAAACATGGAGGAGTATCTTCTGATTCTGTATACTTTAAGTCCCTTGACTTCCCCTGGAACTTGTCCTTCTAGCAGTTCTTCTGGGGAAGGGGCCTGTTGTGATTTTCAGGTGTTAGCACTTGGGGGAGCTGCTCTGCCCCCTGCCTGGTGCAGGGCTCAGTGGGGGTTGTTTACCCCGTGAGGCCCCTGGAGGAACAACCCCAGTGGCAAGGCCAGTTCTGGAAACCTGGATTCAGCCCCCACAGGAACTCTGAAGCACTCCGCCTGCAGGGCCTGGAGAGCTGCTCAGCTCGGGGCAGGAGCGTCCTTCCTGTCCAGGGCCCTCCCGGACTCTGCCTGTCCCGGGGAGGCTGGATCCTGGGCTGTGTCTGCTGCCTGAGCCCCTCCGAGCTGCTCCGGGTCCCGCTGTGTGCACTGCAGCCCTTAGGGAGCTTGGCACACTCTCCTGTGGGGGCAGGTGTCTGTTAATGTCCCAGGGAGCCCGAGGGCATCCCCGACCTCCTGGGGTCCTGCTCTAACTCCCTGCGGGCGCCTTTCTAACCAGGAAGGTTGGTGCAGCTCCTGCTCCTCCGGGACGGGGCTCTCCTGTCCTGGGGACACTCGCCCGGCCTCAGCCCGGCTCCTCGCGGCCCCTCCCCCTCAGAGGTCTTTTGTTTCTTTAGTTCTTTTTCCCCGTCTTCCTACCTTGATAGAAGCATGAACTCTTCTCACTGTAGCGTTCCAGCTGGTCTCTCTTTAAATCTCAGGCCGAATTCGTAGATTTTCATGATGATTTGAAGGTTTTCTAGGTAATTTGGTGGAGACAGGTGATTTGGGGACCCTACTCTTCAGCCATCTTGCCCCTCCTCAGACTTGGTGAATATTGTTGCTACCTGGGCCTCACATGGACCTTGTGACTGTGGTCCCCACCTGGACCTCACGTGGATCTGGAGACTCTGGTTCCCATATGGGGCTCTCCTGGACCTGGTTCCTGTGGTCGCCTTCTGGCCTCACCTGGAACAAAACGACTTTGATCCATATTTGGGCCTCACCTGGACCTAGTGACTCTGGTCCTTACTTGGGCATCACTGGGACCTGGTTACTCTCTTCTATACCTGGGCCTTACCTGGACCTGGTGACTCTGGTCCTAACCTGGGCATCATTGGGACCTGGTTACTCTCTTCTATACCGGGGCCTCACCTGGACCTGGTGACTCTGGTTACTCTCTGGAACTCACCCTGACCCGGTGACTGCGGTCCCACCTGGGCCTCACCTCGATGAGATGACTGGTTCCCACAGGGACTTCACCTGGACCTGGTGAATCTGGTCCTCACATGGGCATCATGGGACCTGGTTACTCAGTTCCACATCAGGGCCTCACCTGGATCTAGTGACTCTTGTCCCCCTCTGGGCCTCACCCTGATGTGGTGACTCTGGTCCCCACCTGGATATCACCTGGACCGGGTGACTCTGGTCCCCCTCTGGAACTCACCAGGAGCTGGGGACTCTGGTCCTCAACTGGGCCTCAACAGGACCTGGTGAATCTACTCCTCACTTAGGCCTCATCTAGACTTTGTGACTCTATTCCCACCTGGGCATCAATGGGACATGGTTACTCTGTTCCCCACCAGGGACTCACCTGGACCCGATAACTTTGATCCACACATTGGCCTCACCTGGCCCTGATGACACTGTGCCCCCCACATAGGCCTCAATCAGGACCTGGTGACTGTGGTCCCTACCTGGATCTCAACTGGACCTGGTGACTCTCGTTCCCACATGAACCACACCTGGACCTGGTGTCTGTGGTGTCCTTCTAGCCTCATATTTACCTGGTGACTCAGGTCCCCACCAGGGCCTCACCTGGATCTGGTGTCTCTGGCCTGCAGGTTGGCCTCACCTGGACCCGGTGAGTGGGGTTGACACCTGTGTCTCACCCATACCTGGTGACTCAGGTCCCCACATGGGCCTCACCTGGACCTGGTGAATGTGGTCCCCATCTGGGCCTCACCCAGTCCTAGTGACTTTGTTCCCCACCTGGACCTGATTGCTGTGGACTCCTTCTTGGCCTCACCTGAAACTGGTGACTCTGATCCTATCTGCGCCTCACCCAGATCTGGTGACTCTGGTCCTCACCTGGGCATCATTGGGACCTGGTTACTCTGTTCCACACCTGAGCCTCACCTGGACATGATGACTGGAACCCCTATGGGCCTCACCCTGACCTGATGACTCTGGTCCCCATCTGGATGTCACCTGGACCAGGTGATTCTGGTACCCCTCTAGGGCTAAACCAGACCTGGTGACTCTGGTCCTCAACTGGGCCTCACCTGGACCTAGTGAATATGCTCCGCACCTGGGCCTCATCTCGACCTGGTGACTCTGGTCACTACCTGGGAATCATCAGGACAAGGTTACTCTATTCCCCACTGGGACTCACCTGGACCTGGTAACTCTGGTCCTCACTTTGGCCTCTTCTGTACCAGGTGACTCTGGCCCCACCTAGGCCTCACCTGGAACTGGTGATTCTGATCCTCAGCATGGCTTCACCTGACCTGGTGACTGTGGTTCCCACCGGGACCTCACCTGGACCTCATGTCACTGGTCCCCACCTGGGCCTCATCTGGACCTGGTGTCTCTGGTACCCACCTGGGTAGCATCAGGACATGGTTACACTGTTCCCTACAGGGACCCACCTGGACCTGTTAACTCTGGTCTTCACCTGGGCCACACCTGGATGGTGACTCTGGTTCCCACCTGGGTCTCACCTGGACCGGGTGAGTCTGATCCCCACCTCGGCCTCACCTGTAACTGGTGACTCTCATTACCACATGGACCTCATGTGGACCAGGTGGCTGCAGTGTTTCTAGCTTCTTTTTTTTTTTTTTTTTTTGTGTTTCTAGCTTCTAATGTCCCTGGTGACTCTGGTCCCCACCAGGGCCTCACAGGGACATGGTGAGTGTGGTTGCCACCTGCACCTCATCTGGACCTGGTGATTCTGCTCTGCACCTGAGACTACCCTGGATCTGGTGACTGTGGTCCCCACCTGGGCCTCACTTGGACCTGGTGACTCTGATCCCCATCTGGGCCTCACCTGGCCCTGTTGACCATGATCCTCCACTGGGCATAATTGGGACCCGGTGACTGTGTTCTACAACTGGACCTCACCTGGACCAGGTGACTCTGGTCCCCCTCTGGGTCTCACCCTGACCTGGTGACTGTGAACCCCACTTTGGCCTGACTTGGACCTGCTGACTCTGGTTGCCACATGCGCCTCACCTCGAACTGTTGACTCTGGTCCTTTCAAGGGCCTCCCCTGTACCTGGTGATACTGGTCCCCACCTGGGCCTCACCTGGACCTGGCGACTGTTGTCACCACCTGGGACTCACCTGGACGTGGTTACTGTGTTCCACACCTGGGCCTCACGTACACCTGTTGACCATGTTCCCCAGCCGGTCTCACATGGACCTGTTGCCTCTGATCCCCACCTGGGCCTCACATATACCTGGTAGATCTGGTCCTCACCAGGCCCTCATCTCTATCTGGTGACTCTGGTCCCCACCTGGACCTCTCCTGGACCTGGTGACTCTCTTTCCAACATGGACCTCACCTGGATCTGGTAACTCGGGTCCTCAGTTTGGCCTCACCTGGACCTGGTGACTCTCGTCCCCACTGTGACCTAACTCACACCTGGTGAATCTTTCCCCACCTAGGCCTCACCCAGACCTGGTGACCCTTGTCCCCAGTTATGCCTCAATTCGACCTCATGAATCTGGTCCTCACGTGGGCCTCACATGGACCTGGGACTCAGCTGGATAGAGTGGCTCTGGTTCCCACATGGGGCCCACCTGATACTGGTGACTGTGGTCTCCTTCTATGCTTCACCAGGACCTGGTGATTCTGATCCACATCTGGGCCCTGCATGGGCCTAGTGACTCTGGTCCTCACCTAGGCATTATTGGGACCTGGATACTCTATTCCACACCTGGGCCTCACTTTGACCGGGGAACTCTGGTCCAACTCTGGGCCTCAAACTTAACTGGTTACTCGGGTTCCCCCTCTGGGCATCACCCTTTCTTGGTGACTCTGGTCTCCCCCTGGGCTTCACTTGTACCTGGGGAATCTGGTCCTTACCTGGACCTCACCTGGACCTGGTGACTCAGGTCACGACCTGGGTCTCACCTGGACTTGGTGAATCTTGTTGCCACCTGGGCCTCACCTGGATCTGGTGGTTCTGGTTCACATATGGGACTCTCCAGGACCTCGTTCCTGTGGTCTCCTTTGGCCTCACCTGGAACAACACGACCCTGATCCATATTTGGGCCTCACCTGTACCTGGTGACTCTGGTCCTTACCTGGGCATCATTGGGACCTGGTTACTCTCTTCTATCCCTGGGCCTCCCGTGGACCTGGTGACTCTGGTCACCATCTGGACCTCACCCTGACCTGGTGACTGTGGTCCCACATGGGCCTCACCTGGAAGAGGTGACTGGTTCCCACAGGGAACTCACCTGGACCTGGTGAATCTGCTCCTCACATGGGCATCATAGGACCTGGTTACTCAGTTCCACATCGGAGCCTCATCTGGACCTAGTGACTCTCGTCCCCTCTTGGCCTCACCCTGACATGGTGACTCTGGTCCCCACTTGGATATCACCGGGACCGGGTGACTCTGGTCCTCCTCTGGTCCTCCTCTGGGCCTCACCTGGAGCTGGGTACTCTGGTCCTCAAGTGGGCCTCAACAGGACCTGGTGATCTACTCCTCACTTAGGCCTCGTCTGGAGCTTGTGACTCTGGTCCCACCTGGGCATCAATGGGACATGGTTACTCTGTTCCCCACCAGGGACTCACCTGGACCTGATAACTTTGCTCCACACATTGGCCTCACCTGGCACTGATGACTTTGGGCCCCCCACCTAGGTCTCAATCTGGACCTGGTGACTGTGGTCCCCACCTGGGTCTCACCTGGACCTGGTGACTCTCGTTCCCACATGAACCACACCTGGACCTGGTGTCTGTGGTGCCTTCTAGCCTCATATTTACCTGGTGACTCAGGTCCCCACCAGGGCCTCACCTGGATCTGGTGACTATGGCCTGCAGGTTGGCCTCACCTGGTCCTGGTGAGTGGAGTTGCCACCTGGGCCTCACCCATACCAGGTGAGTCAGGTCCCCACGGGGGCCTCTTGGACCTGGTGAATCTGGTCCTTACCTGGTCCTCACCCGGACCCGGTGACTCTGGTCACCACCTGAGCCTCACCTGGACCTGGTGAATGTGGTCCCCAACTGGGCCTCACCCTATCCTGGTGACTTTGTTCCCCACCTGGACCTGATTGCTGTGGACTCCTTCTTGGCCTCACCTGGAACTGGTGACTCTGATCCTATCTGGGCCTCTCCCAGATCTGGTGACTCTGGTCCTCACCTCGGCATCATTGGTACCCGGTTACTCTGTTCCACACCTGAGCCTCACCTGGACATGATGACTCTGGAATCCCTCTGGGCCTCACCTTGACCTGGTGACTCTGGTTCCCATCTGGATGTCACCTGGACCAGGTGATTCTGGTACCCCTCTAGGCCTCAACGAGACCTGGTGACTCTGGTCCTCAACTGGGCCTCACCTGGACCTAGTGAATATGCTCCCCACCTGGGCCTCATCTGGACCTGGTGACTCTGGTCCCTACCTGGACATCATTGGGACATGGCTCCTCTATTCCCCACTGGGCCTCAATTGGAACGGGTGGCTCTGATCCTCAGCTGCATGCCTCGAATGCACCTTTCCACTAGCTGCGTTCTTATGGCTGTGAGAATGTAGCTACATTGTAAGTCAGGACGTTCCATGTATACCGCTCTACTGCACCTAGAGACACAAGCATTGAAGCCTGCAGCTAGCTCCTTTTGTCCTATGAGCTTCTGAACAACACATCTAGTGAGGATGTTCGAAATTTCATCTGAAGGCCGTGTGGAACTGTGAGGGACTGGGGGTGAGCTCAAGTCTCAGAAGAAAGTACCCTTTGGACACTGCATTCCACTAGCTTCTCATGTATGGAATTAGTGTGTAGCACCAACCCTAGAGAGCAGTTCCTCACATATCTCTGGATTGGGCTTGGAGACACTAGTCGTGTGGGCCGGCGCCTTCCACTAACCTCTCACAATCCTTCAGTCACGATTCAAGCCTAGGCCTGATAGGAGCGAAGTGTACCTGCAGTCAGCATGTGGGAGGTACAGGGCATAAGTTCAACTCTCAGAAGTGTGTATGCTTTACAGGCAGATGTCTGTTAGACACTTATTGATGGGAGCTTGAACCGAGGTATACTCTACTTGAACAAGGACGTTGGAAATCGCTGTATTGAACTCAGATACACGTGAGTACAGGCCTGTCACTTCCACATGCTTGTCACACAACCTCTTCCAGCACCTAACATAAAGATGCTAGGACCTATGTCTACATGCAGTCAGGATGCGGGACGGTCCTGCCCTGACCTCAGCTCTTACAAGGAAGCATGCCTAGAAGTCAGCTTTCAACTAGCTGCATTCTTATGGCAGTGAGAATGTAGCAGTATTCTAATTCAGGAGGTTCCAAGATTACCACTCTACTGCACCTGGAGAAAACTTCCAGGTCTGCATTGTTCCACTTGCGTCTCACAACCTTCTGACAAAAGTCTATGGTGAAGATGTTTGATATTCATTCTGCAGGCAGTATCAGACCGTGAAGGAAGGAGGGTGAGCTCAACTCTCAAAACTAATTTGCTTTTGGACAAGGCGTTCAGCTAGCTTCTCACCTATGGAACTTAGCATGTAGCACCAGTCTAACACAGGAATTACTACGAAATCCCTGGATTGACCTTGGTGTCACTAGTCTAGTGTGCTGGGACATTCCACTTACCTCTCACAACACTTCCATCACGCATCGAGACTAGGCCTTTTAGAAGTGAAGTGTACCTGAAGGCAGGATGTCGAGGTACAGATCATAAGCTCAACTCTCAGTAGTGTGTATGCCTGGGAGGCAGATTTCTGCTAACCCCTCATACATGGGATTTAGAACATAGCTATACTCTGATCGAAGAAGGCCGTTGGATATTGCTATATTTAACTCAGATACACGTGAGTTCAGGCCTGACGCTTCCACATGCTTTTGTCACAACCTCTCCCAGCACCTAACACAAGGATGTTAGCAGCTACGTCTACAGTCAGGCAGGATGAGGGAGGGTCCTTCCCTGAGCTCAGCTCTCAAAAGGAAGCATGCCTCGAAGCCAGCTTTCTACTAGCTGCATTGTTATGGCCTTGAGAACGTAGCACCACTGTAAGTCATGATGTTCCATGTATACCGCTCTACTTCACCTTGAGAGACAAGCATTGAAGCCTGCAGATAGCTCCTTGTGTTCTATGAGCTTCTGACAAACATGTCTAGTGAGGATGTTCGAAATTCCATCTGAAGGCCGAGTGGAACTGTGAGGGATTGGAGGTGAGCTCAAGTCTCAGAAGAGAGTACCCTTTGGAC